>NW_023425562.1:53124355-53704355 GCF_014108245.1 Pipistrellus kuhlii | reverse complement strand
ATCCATCCATCCATCCATCCATCCATCCAGAGTACATATCAATTCTGCCCTTATAAAGCTTAGATTTTAGTCCACAAGACAGACCTTAAACAACAAGTCTGGGAAAATAATAAGTAAATAAGCAAACTAAGGGGCTATTTTGAGATTGTCTTGAAGACTACAAAGGGAATAAACAGGGATGGAGGGGGGAGGGAGAGGCAACCTTTCTGAGGAGGAAACATCATCATTCCCTTCTCAGGGGCCTTAAGCTCCATCACCCCTCTCCTCCCCCAGTCAGGGTCTGTCTCTCCCGGTCTCCACGGTAACACCCAGACCCTAGCTCAGAGAGACGCAGGGCGGGACTTCCTGTCCAGCCTTCCTGAGAAGCCCAGTGGGCAGTGTCTGGGGAGAGAGCCCAGAACTCGATTCCCAGGCGAGCGGGCCTTGGCTGCGCTATCCCTCCTCTGTTAGAACCACCTTCTGTGAGTCCTCAGGAATGCGCCACCTGCTTCTGTTTCTAACCCCACTTGTTTCTGCTCCCATCGCCTCTCCCAGGACCACCTCTCCAGCCTCTAACGGGTCTCTCCTCTTCCCGCTTGCCCCTACTTATCCGTTCTCCACTCAGTGGCCAGAGGGTTGGGATTTTTACCTGCACATCCAATCACCTGCCTCTCCTGTTCCAAGCCCTCCCGTGGTTTTTTCCAGGGCGCCCACAGCAAGATCCAGACTCTCACCACGGCCCATCAAGCCCTGCAGGGTCTCCCCCACTCTCTGTCCAGCCCCATCTACCTCTGGGCCCTCCCCTGGGGCAGGGCCCCTCCCACTCCTTCCTCAGATGCTGAAACACACCCACAACCTTCAATACATTTAATTTTTTCCCCCTGCTATTCAATTTTTGGAAGAATTTTTTTTTTTAACTCTTGGGGGAAGTTTTTGGATTATAAATACTTCATTTCATTTTCCATCTGCTTTGATTTCTTAAAAGTCAAAGGACATCTAGGGTATTCTTTCAAAGTGAGAAAATGGAAGGACTTGAAAGAGTTGAGAAGGAGAAAAAGACAGAGTTGGACTGATTAGAACTTGGGCAGAGGAGCATCGGGTTGCGGGTCCAGGCCTCCGGCTGGGTGGGCACCGTCCTCACACAGGCGGTGGTGGGAGGGTGGAGCAGCAACGAAGGCCTGTCCCCGGGGCCTCCTCTCATCCTCACGGCCTTGGCGCCAGCCTTCCCACAGTGGCCCGCCTCGTCCACCTCGGCATATCTGACACCGGCATCAGGTTCGTCTCCTCCTCGAGAACCTTTATTTCATAGCTCCCCACCGCCTGCAGGAGAAAGTCTAAACCCTTCAGCCAGTCTTCAAGACCCCCACGTCCTGCGGCTCAACTGTTCTAACCAGCCCAGACCGCTCTGGGTGACCTTATCCCAGCCCCATCCTCTCCGGGCCTCTGCTCTCCCATCTGTAAAACAGGCATGGTCACTAACGGCCTTTCCCTCGATGGTGAGTGTTAGAGGGACGGCAGGGACCAGGCCAGAGGCCAGAGGGCCCTCTGGGAAAATCGTGGCCACTACAGGCCTTTCTCCTGGCGGCGTGTTCTGTCTCCCTTTGCTTTCAATTGCAGGGACCCAGTGGTCCTCGCCTCTGTAGGATCAACATGGGACCACTGCCAGGACGAGGGTAAGGGTGTTTAAACCCCGGAGAGTCACTGCAGAACTTTCCGACCCCATATCGAGGAACTGCCACCTTGAGTTACTCATCAGTGATCTCCCATCCCTCCAAATAGCCTTCTCCCGGGTAGGTGTTGGAGGTGCAGTTCCCACACTTCACCACACGGTAGAGCCATGACCCTGCTAATCCATGTTTTTTACACTTGATCTGAAGGTATTTGTGTAAAGCAGTATTTTTTTTTATGCCAGGCATTGCGCAGGCATGTGGCTTTCAGGATCTCATTTAATTTTCAAGCCATCCTTCGTTACCTTCATTTTAAGTGTGGGGGAAACACGCTCGAAGAACTGATCTGGCTAAATGTGTGGCTGGGGAGTCAGAACTCCTGGGTTCAGACCCCAGTTCTTTAGCCTATTAGGGTACTGAATCTCCCTGCACCTCTGTCTCCCCATGCGGGACTGTAATACATGTGGTCCTCACAGCCACCCTGGGAGGTGACTGCTATTATTCCTGTTTTCCAGATGGAAACAGGCTCGGGGAGGTTAGCTGCCTGGCTCATCTCCACACAGCTGGAAGGAGGCAGCATGAAATTCAAACCCAGGTCTTCTGGCTCAGAGCAGGAGGGGGTGATGACCAGGGCCTTAAGTCCTGAGAGATGAGAGATGCCTTAAGTCCTTGTCCTGGCCTACAGCTGCCCTGCCGTCTCCTTGCTGAGCTCCCCCCCTCCCCCCAGTGCTGCTCTGGCCTCAGTTTCCCATGGGTTCCATAGGGATTGGGATGCATGGACCTGGCCCCTTCACCACCCCTTGGCTCTATGGCGCTGCCTGCAGCGGGGTTGGGGGGTAGGGGACGAGACTCAGAGTGACAGACAAGAGATCTCATTCTGTAGGTGCCAGGGCTGGGGCCTGGGGAACCAGCAGAGGGAGGATCTCCCCACACCCCGCATAAAGCAACCCCAGAGCTCAGGGTGCTCCAGGCCTCCCTCCTGCTACGTGGGCCATGTCCTGAGGACAGCCTGACTGTGGCGGCTCCCAGGGCCGTCTGGCCAGGTGACATACATGACAGCATTCCTTTTCTCAATCTCCTTTTGCCAAGACCATTGAGGGTCCCTGTGGGCCTGGAGGAGAGCCACACGGAGCCAGCCGGGGGGACAAAGAAGGGAGAACAGAGGGGAGGGGAGCAAACTTTGGCATTTTCCCAGAAGTCTCTGCGGGGCCCACAGCACCTGCTGCCCTTGGTGCGGCACCAAAGGGCCCGGGGACACCTCCAGCTGCCAAGGCTCCGCAGTGGGAGGCGTTCAGGACGCACCACCACAACGTCCGTCCCTCTACTATGTCAGGTCACAGTTGGTGTGAATCTGATCAATGCAAATCGGAACTAGTGCCCTGCTCAATACTAACGATGTGTCCCATGGTGAGCAGAACGTGAATTTTCTTATTGTTAAGAAAGCACAGCTCTTCATGCTCCGGCCTCCCCTTCTTAGGAAGAATCAAGGTTTCTCCCCTGAGGATACACTCCCTCTAGCACCCTTCTTCCCTCTCTTCCCTTTTCGAAGCCGAGTTCCCCAGAGCTGTGCTTCTCAACCTTGAACTTGAGCAAGAACCACCTGGAGCTCTTGGTCGAGGCCAGGGCCTGGGAATCTGCGTTTCCAGGTGTTTGAGCAGCGTGCTTGTTCCAGACACGTCAGTTCTCCATCCACCTGCTTTCCAGGAGGCACCCCACAGCTCAGGCCTCACAGGTCCTCAGTGGCCTCCACGTGCAGGAAACCAGTAAACTCTCAGGAGCCAAATCTTTCTTGACCTTGTCACAGATACCATTTCCTCGTCCTCAAAGCCAGTTCTGCCCTTGGCCATGCCCCCCTGCCTGTCCCGCTGCCCCTCCAGCCACTGCACCACATTGTTTTCATATTGATTACTCAGTGTATCCCTCACCCTGGCCCCTGATTGGTTCAGAGCTCAGCATATAACCCCAGCTGAGCTCTGAACCAAGGGGACAGCTGTAGACTTTGGGAGAGATGGTTAGGAAAGAGATAACCAATTCCTGCTGGGTTATTAAGAGAGTGACGGGCCTGGAGCTGCTGGGGACCATCTCTGCCACCCCTTTTGGGAGTCAGTTTGAGAGTGAAACTGATGAAGGAAGTAGAGCCAGGTCACAGAAGGAAGCATAGTTTTCTGAAACCATGGACCTTTGAGTTGCATGAGGCAGTGGCTCCTTCCACACTTGAGTCAGGTTGGGCTGTGTTTTCCATCACAAGCCACTCAAATCATCCTGACAGATGCAAGTGACAAATACATTTCAACTCACTCTGAGTCAGCCATAGATGGAAACAAGAAATAAATCCCAGCCGAAACCAGTTTGGCTCAGTGGATAGAGCATCAGCCTGCAGACTGAAGGGTCCCAGGTTCGATTTCGGTGAAGGGCATGTGCCTTGGTTGTGGGCACATCCCCAGTGGGGTGTGTACAGGAGGCAGCTGATCGATGTTTCTCTCTCATCAATGTTTATAACTCTCTCTCTCTCTCTCATTTCCTCTCTGTAAAAAAATCAATAAAATATAAAAAATAAAGAAGAAAAACAAAAGAAATAAATCCCAGACAGAAGTTGGCCTCCCAGAGTTGAGGTGTGTGTGTGTGTGTGTGTAAGCAAGGAAGAGACCTGTTAAAAACAAACAAACAAACAAAAACCCACAAGGCAGAAAGTGAGAAGGACCAACTGGCAAGCCAGGCAGGGTTTATATAAGAGGTGCCCTGAAGAACTGGTATGGCCACTGTAGAAAACAGCATGGAGTTTCCTCAAAAAATTAAAAATAAAACTGTGTTATGACCCAGCGATTCCACTTCTGGGTATATAGCTGAAGAAACCCTCAACACTAATTTGAAAGAATATATGCAGCCTTATGCTCATGGCAGTGTTATTTACAATAGCCAAGCTATGGAAGCAACCCGAGTGCCCATCCATAGACGAGTGGATAAAAAAGCTGTGGTACATTTACATAATGGAATATTAACTACAATGGAATAATAAGAATGAAATCTTATCATTTGCCACAGCATGGGTGGACCTAGAGGGTATTATGCTAACTGAAATAAGTCAGACAGAGAAAGACAAATACCATATGATTTCCCTTATATGTGGAATCCATAGACCAATATAAACAAACAAAACAGAAACATACTCAGATACAAAGAAGAGACTGATGTTGCTAGAGGAGAGGGAGGTTGGGTGACTGAGTGAAAAAGTTGAAGGGGTTGAGAAGTACAGATTGGTTGTTATGAAACAGTCACAGGGATGTAAAGTACAGCATAGGGAATATCTCTCTATATAAAATTCTAATATGCAACTAGACCGGACAGTGGAACAACCAGTCACTATGACATGTGCTGACCACCAGGGGGTGTGTGCAGAACAAGGTGGAGCAGGTGAGTAGGGTTGCCAGACCAAAGTGGGGTGCCAGTCCCTATCATTGGGGTGAGCCTCTGTAGGTTACTGAAAATTCTTCGCTCCCACACACCAAGGGGCCTATCACTTGGTGCCATCAGCGGGTGTGAGCGGTGGCTGCTGACCCCGATCATGCCTCAGGGCTTCTCCACCTCCCCCTGCTCCTGAGGGGTGATCGGGGCAGCAGCCACCACTCGCACCCACTGCTGGCGCCAGCCCCAATCGCTCCGTGCATCAGTGTGTGGGAGCAGCGGCAGGAGTGGGGGCTTCCAGCAGACAGGTGAGAGGGTCGCAGTGGGAGGGGCTGGGCAGGGTGCTGAGGATGGGCCAAGTCCCACCTCTGTGCCCACCACAGCCTCACGGCCCACAGTTCCTTTCAAGGTACATGGATTTGTGCACTGGGCCCCTAGTAGTCGATAATATTGTACTGTGTCTGGTGCCAGGTGGGTGCTGGAGGCGTTGGGGGGCACCCTTGTGGAGTGTGTGATTGTGTGGCCAACGTGCTGTTCACCTGAAAGTAAATGCCGTTGAATATAAACTAATTGAAAAATTTTTAAAGATTTTTTTTTTTTAAAGAGGCACAAAGGATGGGAGACTTGTGGGGTATGATCTCAGGCCTGGCTCTGGGAACCTGAAGGGACTGATACGGAGCAGGTCCTGGAGGCGGGAGAGGAGGCCTGGGGAGGGTCCGGGGAGCCAGAGCGGCCGAGAATGGTGGCAAGTGGACCTCTTTCCTCCCATTCTTTCCTCCCCGCTGCCCTCCTGCTTCCCATCTGCTCTCCCTTCTGTCTTCCCACAAACGTCACTGGATTCCCACTCCAGACCAGCCCCCGAGCCAGCGCTGGGCGACCCAAGATGAGGCAACATAGGCTGCCCCGTCTTCAAAGGACTCAGGGAGGCAGCAGACCTTCCAACCGTGTTGAGTATTTTCTGGGAAACGTGAGCCAAGTGCTGGGGAGAAAGGAGAGGAGGAGGTGGGGAGGGACAAGGCTCCCTGTCCCCCAGCCAGCCCTCATTTTCTTGGGGCCGAGGCCTGGAGGAGCTACCTAACCCCATCGATGTTCCAGAGCCCAGGCTTTCGGAACATTATCTGAGAGTCGACACACACCGTGTGCTGCCTCTCAATTGGTAAAGAAGGCAGCCACGTCCACGTGGCTGCGTGTCCAACGAAACGCCTCCACGCTGGCCCGCCATGACCACGTTATTGACTGGTACTGAGCAGGCCTAAAATGACGGGGAGTTGGAAACGCTTTGTCACTTTGCTCTTTCTTATTTTCCAAGAATTCCAAGAATTCCTAGTAGGCAGCTCGAGTTCTGGAAACTGGGGCCTGTTGTAAAGTGGATGAGTTGCTGGTACTGGCCCTGGTTTCAAACACCACGTGGCAGCGCGTTCAGCCTTCCCCCAGTAAAACGAGGACATTTCCTGTGGTGGGTGGGATGGGGGTGCACAGCCACAGGGCTGTCATGGGATGGGGCCTCCCCCAGTCCCTCCGCCTCTGTGCCTTCTCTGGCCTCAGGAGGCAGGCTGACCCTGTAGGGCCTTCCTCACCAGGGAGCCGAGCCACGTTGGAGAAAAGGTGCCAGCTGGGGGCTTAGGGCTGCGTCAGCGGGACCAGGAAGCCAAGTGGGGATTAGTGGTCGCACTGGGGTGTCACGCCGAGATTAATATGTCCCAGGCCCCGGACAGCTAGGGCTTAATGCCTCGCTGGAGATTTTCAATGAGAAATTCATCCCACGATCCTCATGACTGGCCCTTTGTTCCTGAAAGGCAAATGCCTTCCATTCAGGGAGATGGCCTCTGCCCCGGAGAGGGGGCAGGGCGGGGCGCACAGAGCCGTCCCTGCTCTCCTTCCGGGAGGACACCACCAAGGACCCTCCCCGGGTCCCCCGACACCCTTGCTCTGGAGGGTTTGGGCGGGGAGGGGCGCTGGCACAGCCCCGCGTTGTGCTGGACGCAGACTGGCGTCCTCTCGTCACTGGAACGGCAAACCGGAGGGGCACTGGGCCTGGCATTGGTGCCCAGAGCAGAGAAGGCCACACAGCAGAGGGGGAAGCCCACCCTCTCAGCCACCCTTCAGACCTGACAGATTCTCATTTCATTCCCGCTGCAGCTCTTCTGAGGGAGAAACCATTCTGTTCTCATCCTATCTAGGTAATAAAGAGGGAACATGTTAATTGACCATCACTCCATCACAAAGATGGCTGCAACCGCAGCTGAGGCCAAGTTCCCATAAGGAGCCTTAAGGAGCGAGCAATCAGCAGGGACCTGAGGCTACACCCTCCCACGCCCCCATGGGGCTTGACAGGGGGCCTCAGGCTGTGCCCCCCGCCCTGGTGTCAGGCTGGGGGACTTCAGGCCGCAACCCCCGCCCCAGTGCCAGGCCGGGGGACCTAAGGCCATGCCCCCAGCCTGGCAGGGCTTGACGGGGGACCTCAAGGTGCGCTTCCTGTCCTGGAGCTGGGCTAGGGGACCTCAGGCTGAGCCCCCCACCAGGTGGGACTTGACAGGGGACCTCAGGCCGTGCCCCCCACCCAGCAAGGCTTGATGGGGACCTCAAGATGCACCCCCAGTGCTGGGTTGGGGGAACTCAGGCTGCTCCCCAGCAGGGCTTGATGGAGGACCTCAAGGCAACCCCCCCACCCCCCCTGTCTGAGCTGGGGGACCTCAGGCCACACACACCCATCCTGGAGCTGAGCCAGGGGACCTGAGGCTATCTCCCCTGCCCAGCAGGGCTTGACAAGGGTGGGACTGGCCGGGTCTAGATCTAGCCCAATGGGGGATGGACAGGCCAAGTCTGGATCTCAAGCGATTTTGAGGTGCATGTGGGTGGGTGGGGGCTTGACTCTGGGTCTCATGGTGGGCCCCAGACTCTGACAGGAGGAAGATTTTCATATACATTTTACTAATTTTCTTTAATCTCTGACACCTCTTTTATAGAGAATATTAAATTATTCTCTATATATTCTCAAATAGCAATGTTAAATTATTTCCTCTAATTAATCTCCTTTTAATGTGCATGAGTTTCATGCACCAGGTCACTAGTTTTATGAAAAAACAAAACAAAAACACACCCACCAAAAAAAACAAACCCACACACAAAAGCCAGGTGAGGGCACTTGCCTGCTGTTGCATAGCTATCACAGGGAAAGATCGGGACACACATCCTGTCTCCAAGACCAGGCTTATAGAATGCACGGATTAAAAAAGTGGGTGCATTAAAAATGCTTCCACAGGCAGTAGTAAAAAACGTACTGAGTGTGTGCTGGGTGCTGGGTGCGGGGCGGTGCTCTGTGGGCCCAGCCCTCGTGGCCTCGGAGAGGGGTCATGTGCAGGAGCTGGTGGGATTCCTGCCGAGGCAAGGGCATGGGCCCTCAGGCTGGTGGGGATGCGGCCAGAAGCCCCAGATGCTCAGGGCCCCACGGGCTCTGCTGTCTTGGAGGGAACTTCTGCTCCATGTGCTCCCTTCATCTGTGACAACAGCGTCTGGCCGGAGTACAAAGCAGGCGATTCGCAGAGCCGGGACGGGAGTCCAGATCGGAGTCCCCAGTCCATGAACGTGCAGCGTAGCTGTGCCCACCGCCGCGCTGGGGCCTTCACACATCCAGGACCAGCAACAGGTGGAGCTCCACACCCCTGTCCTGCACCCCGGCAGACATCATCAATCAATCATTCCCTCCAAGCCCAGGAGTGGCCTCAGGGGCGGTCCATCCAGTCCTCCCTGAGATGAATCATAGTAAAGACTTCCCAGACTTGGCCCCCGAGGGGGAACGTGGGCTCAATAGGGGCATGCACCTGCCACGTGGGCCTTCACTGAGCACCAAGCATACCGGATGCACTGTCTCATTTCACCTTCACTTTTAGATGGGAACATGGAGGCAGGGAGGAGCGAAGTGACCAGAAACCAAGAATAATTATAATCATCACCGTCCTGTTATCGTGTATCAAGGGACTACCCGGTGCTCACCTTGTCACACGCATTATCCCACCTCATCCTCACAGCACACCTGGCAGGTAAGTCCGGGTGCCCTTCCCATTTCACAGGTAAGGACCCTGAGGGTCCGTGAGATGGCGTGCCTCCTAGAGATCACACAGTCAACAACAGGTGGAGAGAGAGGAGTGGACCCCACCCCAGAGCCAGGCTGTGACCCACATCCTGAGAGTCGCTGTGGCACCCTTATGATTTGCATGTTGGCACTGGGATCCGAGCACAGGTGTGTTCGTCCCATTTTACCGATGGAGCAACTGAGGCCTGGGGCCAACACCAGGTCTCAGGTCACCACATGACACTCAGCTCCCTGGGCTGTGTTCCTGGGGTGGGAAAAGAGATTTCAGGACAGCCCTCGGGTCTCTCCCTCACGCCTGGAGGAAGAGGGGCCTCGGATATCTGTGGGACTGGATGCCAGGCAGCCAGGGAAGAGGGATTGCCGACTGTCCCAAGGCCACCCAGCTAGACTCTGGTGGCCTGGGTTCCCCCAGGTCCCAGCCCAGGTGTAGGGGCGTAGGCTGCCGCCTCCTCCCTGCTCTGTGCTCTGATGGGGGACCCCTGGTCTGTGTGAGGAAAGCTAGCTCCCTGACCTGTCTCACCCTTGGCCCTGGCCAAGTTCACAAGAAGAAGAGGCCCACCTGGTCCCTGCTGAGCTTGGGGGGGGGGGGGGGGGAGCAGAGGACACCGCCACGGGGTGCTCCTGAGCTCTCTGCCAGCGTGTCTGTTGGCAAGAGGCTGAGTTTCCTGTGGCCGGTTCCTGGTTGACACGGGCCAGTGCACCAGGCGTTTCCACCAACTCAAACAGCAGAGGCTGAGGGAGAAACAGGATATCCAAGCCCAAGGTCTGTTCTGCCCTGACAGCCTGCCTCAATGTGATGTTGGCCGAAGGGCTTTCCCTGCCTGGAAACCAAAGGCTCAGATTCTGTCCTTGTGAGGCCTGGGCAAGCCACCCACCCTCTCGGAACCTGTTTCCTCAACTGGCAAATGGGGCCCAAAACCACCTCACAGGATTGACGTGAGGACAACTGGTGAAAGTGTACCTGAAGCACCCAGCCCAGTGCCAGGGACACACAGCAGCTGCCAGGAGCCCAGCAACAAGAGCAGACGAATGCGACTCGCTGCTGCCCCAGGAGGCATGAGCTGGAACAGCCGTTCTCAATCTGCGAAGATATTGTACTACTTAGGTTTCCTTCCCAACTCTGCCCTTTCCTGCCTGCGTGACCTTGAGCAAGTTGTCCTTCTCTTTTAAACCTTACGCTCCTCATTAGAACAAGAGGGGCAGTAACACCCCACGCAAGGTTGTGAGGGGATGAAATCAGATGTAGAAGGGGAAAAAAAAACACCTGGTCCATAGCAAGTGCCAAATAAATGGCCATTATCAATAGTCTGCTCGATGGCTCTGAGCTTCCCCAGGCCCATCAGGCTGCACTGCAGAGTGCTGTCCACGCGAGCCGCAGGGTTATGAGGGTCGTGCCTGGGCTGAGCTGGGGTTCAGAGGTTGGCGTGGGGGGAGAGGGGGAGTCACAGCTCATAGAAACCAGGGTAGAAGACACCTTTGCATCATCTAGTACAGTCATTCCCATTTCTGCTCAGCAATCCCGAGGCACTGGACATAGGCCACTCTTGGGTTCCCCAAACACCTGACCCAAATTATCTAGGGATGGGGCTCAAGCCCCTGTCATTTTTAAAGCTCATTACCTAGAGCAAAAAAATTCCAACAAAACGACAAGATATGCAATAAGAGAGGAAAGTAAGTGGGGTTCGATGTTGCTGTGTGGCCTTGGATGGTTCCTCTGCCTTCTCTGGGCACAGGCTCCTCAGACTGCCCAACAAGGAGTTAGGTTAGTTAGCGAGCTCTCAGCGCCCCTCTGGCTTGGATGTCTGTGACCTTTCGCATGCAGTGTGTGGCTCCCCAGCAGCCACCAGGAGGGAGGAGGCAGAGTGAATGCTCAAATGAATGCGTAAGGACTGCTGTGGGTTTCAGCGGCAGGAATCCAATTCATAAAGGGCCTACGCAAAAATGGAAAAAGAGGGTGCAGGGAGAAATGTATTTTAACTGAAAAGGCTGGGGAATATAGGACTTAAGGCACAGCTAGGTCTGGGCACACAAACGATATATTTTCTCATTTCCTTAGTGTTGGCTTTGTTCTCCAGTGGTCTTTAGATAACTGTGTCTAAAGTCTTTAAGGGGGTGGGGGGAACAAGAAAAAACCAGAGCCAGCAATCTGGGGAGACCCAAACCCACCTTTGCCGGCCGTGAGCGCTTTCATTTAGCAGAGTGGCAGCCTAGTCTCCATGATTCTGTGCAAAGTTCTGCTCCCTTAGGCAGCAAGATGCATCTTCATCTGAGTCTGGCTTGCACTATCATGCACATGTGCACGTATGCACATGTGTGCTGTATGTGTGCAGACATGTACTAGTACATATGTGTAGGTATCTACATGCTTCTTTAAGAGTTGTACATACGCTATTGGAACTAGGATCTGGAGGACTGCGGGAAGAAGGGGGCATGGCTTCTCTCCACCTGGGGAGACGTAGCCTAGTGTAGGTCAGACTTGGGCGCCCCCAAATGCTCTAGCAGACAGGGGTCCTCAAAGGGTGTGGCAAAGTCCCGCCCTCATGCGTGCTGGGGCCGTGAAGCGGCAGAGGGTGCGGGACCCTGAGAACATGGCTCCTCAACAGGCTCCTCTGCTCACCCTCTTGCCTTTGTGCCATGCCCCAGCCCCACACCCAGGGGACAAGTCGCTGTCACCTCAGAGCCCTGCAGTGCAAGGTGGCCAAGGTCATGGGAAAAGCTGGCTGTGGTTCATGCTGAGAAACAGCACCTAGCACGAGGTGACAGTGACAGCCAGCTGTAGTTGGGGTCTTGGGAGGTGGGGAGGGTGAGAAAAGGAGAGAGGAAACACAACGGAAAGATACCCATGTGGGGGCAGCTAGACGTAGTTAGGAAAGACTAGAAACATGCGACAATGGTCTTTGAACAATAGACCTAGGAAATTTAGAATACCATTTACAGTCAGGCAGCGTCCCACAAGAGCGCAGTAGTCCTCTCATCCAATTTCTGCGCATCTCAGGTGATGCGGACCTTGCCACCTTCCCAGGTAGGGCCTAATGTTACAGGATGCCCCAGAGAAAGGTTTGGAACATTCTGGAGACAGGTCAGTGCCTTTGAAACCCACATTTGAGGAAAGCCTCAAAGCACAGGGTGGTAACCATTTGCTGAGGGCAATGAACAAGTTCTTAAACAAAATAAAATTGTGGCCTGGTCGGTGTAGCTCAGTGGGTTGAGCATCGTCCCATGCAACAAGAGGTCGCAGGTTCGATTCCCGGTCTGGGCACATGGCCAGATAGTAGGCAGCTTGCAGGAGGCAGTCCATGGGCATTCCTCTCTCATTGATGTTTCTCTCTCCCTCTCCCTTCATCTCACTCAAAAACCAATAAAAACAGATTTAAAAAAATAAAATAAAATTGTGGTGATGTTCTGTGAAAGAAGCAGTCAAGAAGCTGAGGTTGGGGATAATGAAGAGGAGCTACCTCATGTGGGCAGTGAGGGAGGTTCTGGTGAGGTGACATCAAGAACTGGTTGCAGCTGGAGAGGAGAATCATGGGCAGAGAGAACAGAGGATGCACAGCTCAAAGCAAGAAAGAGACCAGAATCTTCGGGAAGAGAAGGATGATGTGGGGGCCACCAAGTACAGGTAGCAGATGACTTTGGCAGAGAGAGTGACCAGATGACACAGGCTCCTGTAGGGCACAGTGGGAATTCGGATTTAAGCTGAGTGACACACCCTGCTGCTGCATTGAGAGTAGAGTGGATGGAGCAAGTGCTCCAGGGAGGAGGCTGGTGTGTGTGTCTCCTGGCACTGGCTGTGCCACCTCAGGCAAGGTGCTTACCCTTCCTGGGCTTCATTGTTGCCCACTCACAGGGGTACTGGGAGGCAGATTTTGTTCACTCTCAGGAGAAACTCTAACTAGATGGAACAGGCAATCTTAAGAGGTAGTGAGCCCCCCATCATTGCAAACATTTGAACTGAGGCTGGCTCCACCACGAAAGCTCCCCAACCACAGAGGATTGGGTAGAATGGCCTTTCTGGTTGCTGACCCTGACCTTCTGTGGACCACAATTCTGGTCCCGTTTTTGTCCCTGACTTGCTGGGTCACCTCAGGCTGGTTACTTCCCCTTTCTGAGCCTCAGTTTCCCAATGATGACAGAAATAGGCTGATGATCACTTTAGGTTCTCCCCACCAGCACATTCTCTGATTTGTCCATTCTCAGTCTTCACCTTAACCCCCACTCACAAAGGCCATCGTCTTGGCAGCTGGAGACACCCTGAGAGCCTGGTCTTAGTCTTGGTAGAAAGTCCTCCCATATCCACTCATGTCAATCCCAGCATCCTGGGTGACCTTTGGGCCGGAAGGTTCTCTGCTCATCCCAGACAGGGGTTATTTTCTTTGGAGCCTCGTCAGATGGCCCCGGAAACAGGACTTGTTTCCCTGTACAGCCTCCCTTTCTGTAGCTACCAATATAAGGGCCACCACCACCCAGAAGGATCCCAGGTGACCGTGCAGGAGAACAAGGATTCGTGATCGTCCTCCTCCAAACCTGTGAGTGGTGGGCTTCCCTCTGACCACACCCCACAGGGTGGTCTTCAGAAGGCTTTGGGGCTAGAGACAGAGGACTCTAGGCAGCTTGGGTTAGCTAATGTGTTGAATATAGCAAATTAAGAGATAGATAATTATATTCAGAGACGTGTCAGACTGATGGGCGATGCAGGGTCATGACATAGTGCCCATTTATTTGTTCATACTTTTATTCAGCAGAGAGTTATTCGTTGAACTGTCCTGACTACAGGGATTTTACTGGGGGCTGAGGGTTCGACAGTGAGATGTCACCGCTCCTCCTCTAAAGCGTTTACAGGCTGCTGACAGGGGCAGACAGGTCATCAGGAAATTGGCACCCAGGACTCCGATCAGAGGACGGATGCAGAAGAAGTGGTGGGGTGAAGCTCCCTAACCTAGACTCTGGAGCGGGGCCTAGAGTAGGCCCCGTGGCGGACACGCTGTCTTACTGAAGCCAGAGAGTCAATAGGTTGAAAATGGAAAGAAGAGGACCGATGTTCCAGGCAAAGAAGCCAGCATATGGCAAAAACCTTTTTGTCAAGATCATGCATTTGTAGTCAAGTGTGACTTTTCAAATTGCAGCTTATCCACTCACTGGCTGTGTGTTTCTGGGTAAGGTGCCCTAGCTTTCTGAGCTGGGCTGCCCATCTGTCAAACAGGAGCTAGGCACCTCTGTCTTTAAGGAAGGTTAAGTGGAAGAGGGGGAGGTGCTCATTGAGAACTCCTTCTTCCTCTGGGTAATTCTCACTCCTGTTTCTCCTATGAATGTCAGCACAAGATGTTTCAGCTTTGGAAATTTGTTCTCCTGTGTGGCCTGCTCACTGGGACCTCAGCGAATGTGGTGGAGAAACTTACCGAAGCAGTGAAGCATGGTATAGATGACGTAGAACCTCTTGTTCAAGGTGTACTTGAGAATATTCAGAGTAAGAGCCTCTTTCCTAAACATTATGCTGCATTTCCAGGGACTGCCACCAGGGCCTGCACTTCATGGGTGGTTTACTAGGAAAGGTGGTTAGCCACTTTCTGGCTCATTCACTTATTTATGTATTTATTTACTAGTAGCGCTGCGCAGGAATCTGTGCGCCAGTAGCTCTCTACGGGGCCTGGCTGCTCTGTGCCTGCTGCCAAGAGGCTCTCTGTGGTCCACAGGCCCATCCACAGCCAGGCGCAGAACGCCGCGGCGACAAAGCAAGCATTTCTGCCTGCTCTCAGCGGTCTGCTCTCAGCGGCCTCTCCTACACCCCCCAGGACTGGGGGACTCCTGCAGGGCTGAGAGAACTGGACACCACCATCTTGTGGCTATGAGCGCCACCATCTTTGTGATGGACTGATGGTTAATTTGCATATTGCCCTTTTATTATATAGAATTTATTTATTTATTTAAATTCTTATTGATTTCAGAGAGGAATGGAGAGGGAGAGAGAGAGAGAGAAACATCAATGAGGAGAAAGAATCATTGATTGGCTGCCTCCTGCATGTATCCTACTGGGGATCAAGCCCACAACCCAGACATGTGTCCTAACCTGGAATGGAACCGTGACCTCCTGGTTCATAGGTTGATACTCAACCACTGAACCACTCTGGCCAGGCCACTTATTATTTTTCTATAAACAAGCAATGCTTAAGTGAATATCCTTTTACATATTATATCATGTCTCTAGTATATACATAGGATAAGTTCCTAAAATTGAGATTTTAAAAGTTCAAAGGATATTTCACTCTGTTCCCTTGATGGCACTGGTATGGAGAACTTGAATGTCTTGCCAGTCTCATAAGATGAAAGACTGTAACTCGTTTTACTTTACAGTTCTCTATAAAAGAATCCACTCTTTTTTTTTTCATATTTTAACCTTTTCATATATTTTAACTTAAGTATTTTGTTCATATCCTACACATATTACTCTGGTAGGTTGTTTACTCTTCTCATTGATTTGTATTAACTCTACCTAGCATAGGTAGCTATATGCCTATTTTTATGAATCTCCTTTTAATTCTGATTTCTTAAAATAACTTGGCTTTCTTTTTATTTTCCGGAAAATTAACAACACGTTGACAAACATTTTTATAGAAGTTAGTAACTTCTGTACATGGCTGCCTTTCAAATATTGTCAGGTGATTTTCAAAGATATAGAAGGGACCCCATCTTTAATTTCACTGCTGAGAAAACTAAGCTCAAAAACAGAGTGCCTGAGCCCAAACCGGTTTGGCTCAGTGGTAGAGCATTGGTCTGCGGACTGGAAGGCCCCAGGTTCGATTCCGGTCGGGGGCATGTACGTTGGTTGCGGGCACATCCCCAGTAGGGGGTGTGCAAGAGGCAGCTGGTCGATGTTTCATTGACGTTTCTAGCTCTCTATTTCTCTCCCTTCCTTTCTGTAAAAAATCAATAAAATATATTTAAAAAAAACAAAAAACAAAACAAACAAACAAAAAAACAGAGTGCCTGAGTTAAGGTCCCCTAGTGCATTATAAGACCAGATATAGTTTTTTAAAATTTATTTTATTTATTTATGGGGATTATACAGGTTTCAGGTGCACAGTTCCACAACACATCATCTTTACACTGTGTTGTGTGTTCACCACCCCAAGTTAAGTCTCCTTAGCTCCATAGTTTTATTTAGATTGGCATTCTTTTTTTAAAAAATATATTTTATTGATTTTTTACAGAGAGGAAGGGAGAGGGATCGAGAGTTAGAAACATCGATGAGAGAGAATCATCAATCAGCTGCCTCTTGCACACCCCCTACTAGAGATGTGCCTGCAACCAGTGTACATGCCCTTGACTGGAATCGAACCCGGGACCTTTCAGTCCGCAGACCGATGCTCTATTCACTAAGCCAAACCGGTTTCGGCAAGACTGGCATTCTTTGTTTGCATCATTATAACTGGGTAGATACTGTCCATTGCAGAGCCAAGTTGAAGTACTATGATTACATATAATACCTTCTCCAGTATATTCTTTTGTTTTTCCTTGAGTTAGTAATTGCCTTGCTCTTTTCCACTTGAAATATTTTGCACATATATCCTTAACTCTTTTCATACGCTGCATTCTATTTCTGCCATGTCATGTATTCTATTAATCCCGCTTTTCTCGAGAGACCTCCTATTAAGGCACTTTGTCTTCCTGTGCCTGTGTGAATTATTGCTCTCTGGTCCTGCTGCAATGCTCTCATCCTGGGACTCCAATTAGTCACTTTTATGGGTCGGAGTCATATTTTTTCCTTAATTCTAGGTTTTCCATGTCTTAGTTTATTCTTTCATTTTCTTTGACCTACTTTTTCAAACTTATGTAGACATCTCATTTACAGCAATAGGCACCCCCCTCCCCTTAATCTCTACTAGAAGCAGGTGTACAATCATTATCAATTGTCTGGTCAATTGATTGGTTGGTTTGTTGATTTTAAAAAATGAGTATATATTAGTATGAAAGCAGCATCGAAGGAAGAGGGGCTCTGGAGCTGTATGTCTTCAGGCATATTTCTTAAACTTTCCATTCTTATTTCATCTGTAAAATGCAAATAATGTCAATATCTACCTCATTGAGTTGTCATGAAGATTAAAGGAAATAACACAGGCAGTCTTATCTATTATAGTAGCTGGTGCATAATAGCGGCTTCATAAGTGGCACATAACACTAAGTGGCATTTGTTTTTTGTTAGAAGTTGCACAGGACCTTGGAACCAAAGGATCTGAGACTTATAAAGCCATCGAAAAAGTGATACAGGATATTCCAGATGCGATACGGAGTATTCCAGAAGTGTTGAATAAAGCCCTTGGTAAACTTGCTTCAAAATTGCCTGCATCAGGGTGAGCTGATGCTTCTTGGTGGAGATCTTTGCTCAAAAAAATAAAGGGGGGGAGGGTAGGTGGAAATACATGTCTTTTGGGGAGGGGTGTAAATTTAAAGTTAAAGGTAGAAAGGCAACAAAACTTGTTCTTCCCATAGAGCCTACGTGGTCCAAGGCCAGGCCCACCAGAGGTTGAGTAAATTAGAGACAGGGCCACCTGACCAATCTGAGCATCATATGGGTTTTCGCTCCCACACTGTGTAATGTCAGGGTCAGGGTGAAGGTTCCCCTCTCTCGCCTCCACCTGTTTGCTGGTGCCCGGATTCCCTTTTCCAGGGAATAAGACTTTCCTCCCCAACTATAGCTGAGAATAAACTCTCAAACCCCTCAGGAGAGAGGAAACTGAAATCCACACCCACCGGCTCCACACAGAGAATTCTGGAGTTAAAGAGTTGTGAGTTCAAATTCTGACTCAGGCAATTACTCTTCCTTGGTATCTCGGGAGGAATCGCAGCTGCCTGGCCCTCAGTATGCCATGCCATAACATGGAAGCAATCAAACCTCTGAGGAGGGCTATGGGAAAGACCAAAGCAGGCAAGGCTGATGAGGCCCAAATGCTCAGCATGATGCTGATAGAGATGTGCTCAGCAAATGGCTGTCACAAGAAGTGACAAGGGTGAATTTTGGTTGTTGCACAGGTTGAAAATCAGTAATGTCCGCATCTTGGCGATGAATGCCCAAAAAAATCCTGAGGGCAACGGCGTTCTCCTAAGGATCTCCACCGGTGCTGAAGTGACCTTGATCCTGTGAGTATGCATGGGAACATGGGACTTGGGCCAGGCAGTGCAGCTGCCATGGTTCTCCAAACTAGAAACAGGCATTTTTCCACACTGCTGAGTGGCCTTGGGCCTCAGTCTCCCTATCTGTAAATAAGGGAGCTTTGCCAGCTCTAAAATCCTAACGTTCTAATAAACTTTGGCCATAACCAAGTCTCTTTTAAAAGAATCCTCCATTAAATATATTTCTGAAATCATAACATTTATCAAATAGTAAAATTTGCAAAAATAAGTAGGTCAAACATTAGTAACTCTTTGGCAAAATTTTCTCTAGCATTATTTTGTCTCACAAGATTCTTTTTAAATAACAGTGACCATTATAGATAAATGCATATGATAGTGTATAGTTTATAATAAAGGGCATATGTGAAAAATAACATTTTATTTTTAAAAATTATTTTTTATTGAACTTATTGGGGTTACATTGGCCAGTAAAATTATATAGGTTTCAAGTGTACAATTCTGCAATACATCATCTGCACGTTGCATGGCACACTCACCACCCAAAGTCTAGTCTCAGTTCATCACCATTTATCTTCTCTTTACCCTCTTCTGCCTTCCACCCCCCTCCCCCAGCCCCTTTCCCTGGTAATCACCATACTGTTATCTGTGTCCATGAGTTTTGGGTGTGTTTTGTTTTTTTTCTTAATCCCTTCACTTATTTTATCCAACCCTCCAGCCCCTTCCCTCTGACAGCCAGTCTGTTCTATGAGTCTGTTTCTATTTTGTTTGTTTCTTTTTTTTTAATTGCAGCCCACAAATACATGAAATCAAATGGTAGAAAAATATAATGTTAAAGTACATTAATTACTTTAAAAGAAATAGATGTGGGAAATTCTTGATAAATTGAGTACACTGTCCATTCATCAGTCATTAGCAATGAAATCTTAGGATAGTTACTAAACCTTTCTACAATATATCGATTCTTCCCTCATTCTGAAATGGCAATAATAATAGTAGTTTCCCTTATGGTATTGCTGTAATAATTAGATGAATTAATCCCGGTAAAGTACCTTCTAAACGTGCCTAACATTATCTGTGCTCAATAAATGTTACCAATTAATATTATTATCTTAATTATTAGTGTGCTGCTATACAAAATTTTCATAGGAACCAAACCTTGGAGACCAGGAGAAGAAGCTCTAATGCACATATGTTATATCCCATAAAGAATGTGGGCAATGATGACATTATCCATAGATACCCTGAATAACGTTCATACAGGTGGAGGAACCACGTGGGCGATGTGAAAGGTCTTCTAGACCTCTTCTCACTGTGAATCTTATTGTCTGCAGGCCTGTCATTAAGCAGACTGTCAAGCTGAACGCTTCCTTGGACGTCATGGCTACACTCGAAATTGAAACTGATAGCAAGAGTGGTGAAAGCAGAGTGGTCATGACAGATTGCACCAGCGACCCAAACAGCATCTCAATGTCCTTCAAGGGCAAGTAAGTACCATCCATCTTGAGAGAGCTGGGCTCTCAGAGGAGGGAAAGACCCTAATTTCAGCCCTCTTCCTACCCCTGGGAGATGGCACCATGTGGTGAAAAAGGGTTTAGGCTCTGCAGTCAGACAGGCCTTGGTTCACATACCAGCTCTGTCACTAACTTGTAACTTCGCCATCAACTTAAACCCCTCGGAGCCTCAGTTTTCATATACACATGTAAACTGAAGATGACAATAACACCTACTTATTGGCTGCTGAGCTGACCAAATGATAAAATACAAGTGTTCAGCATAGAGCCTGGCACATACTAAGCTCTCAGTAATAATAGCATCCATGCTGGTTTTGTGGCTCCTTGTTCTCCCCATGATGACTGAGGCAGGAGTGTTGACCTCTCCAACTAGAATCATAAATTTGCTTACTTTACCTTTCAGCTCCAGCAGAGTTTTGCTTCTTGATTTTTGAAGCTCTGTTGTAAGGGGCATGCATATTTAGGATTGCTATAACTTCTTGAAGAATTACCCCTTCATTGTTATCTCAATCATCATCAATTGTATTTACCTTCTTGCTTCTGATTGGGAGGAGGAAGAGGAGTAAATGTTCATCATGGGCTCTGATTTCAGATTGTCTCCAAATTGTTCTCTACCCACTGGAAAATTCCTGAGATGAGATCTTGAGACCTTAATCCTATCCACTTAAATCACTGATCCCTGTTAACCCACAAAAATCTACATCTTAAACTGTGTGATTGAAAGAGCAGGTTTGGTCTCTGGAAGAGGGTTGAGGGAGAATGGGTGGCCCTGGCCTTGGCTGGGGCAGGAGAAATGCTCTGGAAGTTGAGGACTGGTGCAGGTTGGCTTTGGCAGGGAATAAGGGCCAAACCACCTTACCTCCACCAGGGGGTCTGAGCACAGGCTGCCTAAAGACCCCCTAAAACCAAACAAAGGTCCTATGTTAGTTGGAAAAGCTAGGATGCAAATTCAGAGCTTTGTGCCCTGCTGGACACTGCTTTGCCCGCCACCCCAGGAAATTCCTTTTGCCCGCTGGGTCTCAGTGTCCAAATCTATAGAATGGCTTTCCACTCTGCTGCTCCAAATCCACTCAGGGCTTTTCTTTTCTGCTTTGGGTGGAATCTCAAACCCTCCTCTAGGCTCTGCCTGACCTGCCCCATCCTCATCTCTCTTCACTCACTCCTTGTTCTCCCCTGGCAAACTCACTGGACTTTGCTCTGTGCCTCTTTCCCACCTCCAGACCTGTGCAGGGCTGTCCTTGATACCTTCCCCTCCCCACACCCCACCTCAACCAACTCTCATTCTTCTCCTTCTTTTTTTTTAATATGTATTTTATTGATTTTTTACAGAGAGGAAGGGTGAGAGATAGAGTTAGAAACACCGATGAGAGAAACATTGATCAGCTGCCTCCTGCACACACCACACTGGGGACGTGCCCACAACCAATGTACATGCCCTTGCCCGGAATCAAACCTGGGACCCTTCAGTCTGCAGGCCGACGCTCTATCCACTGAGCCAAACCGGTTTCGGCGACTCTCATTCTTTAGAATCTAAAACAGGTTTCCTCCTCTCAAAAGTTCCTGCTCCCACCCTTCAGAGTACTTATTACAAGTTGTCATCATACATTTAATTGTATGTTTACTTCATTCTTTCAGCTACAAATGTATTGAGCACCTACCATGTGCCGGACAGGCAGTGTTCTGAGCTCTGGTGAACTCATTGATGAGAATAGACAAGGACCTGCTCTTGTGGTGCTTTTTGTCCTGAGGGAAAGGCAGAGAGGCGAGCATTCAGCCCCTTAATAAAGTGCTCTCAAGGAAGATGTCAGAAGGCATAAGCCCTGAGCGGAGCAGCACACTTATCAGGGAACCGTAATACAAAGCCCTCCCTTAGGGCAGTATTCAGAGGGGGATGCCCTGAGGAGATGACAGTTACTCTGAGAGTTGAAGGTGGGAAGGAGCTAGCCTTAGCAAGACTTGCTTAATGTTTGGTACCAGGTTAAGAGCTGTTTGCACTTCGCTCATCCTATGTCCCAGCCTAGCTTGGTCCTTGGACATGGTGGCTGCGCTATTATATTTGTTGAATGAAGGGGGTTGTGATGAGATTCTCATGAGGCATTGGGATGAGTCCTGGTCAGACATCCTATATGTTAAAAAAGGTAATATACAAATAGACCTAATGGCAGAACAACCAAACAACCAATCAAAGCATAATATGCTAAGGCTGCTCAACGCTCGCTATGATTTGCACTGACCACTAGAGGGCGGATGCTCCGACCGGATGGTTAGCTTGCTGCTGGGGTCTGGCAGATCCGGATTGAGCGAGACAGGTCAGACATGCCTCCGGAGCCCTCCCGTGGTCCCTTTCCAACTGTCGAACTTCCCGTGTCCCTACTCGGCCCCAGTTGTGCACCCGTGAGTTCCCTCGGCCTGGCTTGTGCCATCTTGCAATCCGGAACCCATCGGGGGATGTTGGAGGCCCGGTTTCAGCCAGATCCTGCAGGCCACTCCCTTCGGGAACGCACCAGACATAGGGCTCATTGTTGGCAAACGCTGCTGTGGCAGCACGAGCCTCTTGATAGGGACTGATTGGGTGCGAGCCTGCGGCAGGCACAGTGAAGTGAGGATGAGCAGGAATGGCAGGAAGAAGAGCTGCAGGCAGCCTTGGACCGTGGGTTTCAGCTCAATCCCCGCAGGCCACCCAGAGGGACCCCACCGGTGCACAAGTCCGTGCACCAGGCCTCTAGTGGGATTATAAATGAGGATTTCCCTGGATAGAGGGAGGCTGTCTCTGTGCTTAGAAATGCACCTTAGTGTCCCTGGAGTTTGTTTCCCTGCCTTCAAGGTACTCTGCCATCTCCCACCCTCTCCCCACTGCTTGCTACCTGGCAGCTCTGCTCACTCGAGCATGTTTTATTAGTTCTCTTTCTTTTCCAGGAACAACGAATTGGCCAACAAGCTCGCAGGAGGTTTAAGTGAATTCCTGGGCAAAACTGTGGCCTTCGTGGTGCAGAACCAGGTGAGTCCTCCACTCCTGGGGGCCCAGAGCACATTTACAGGCCTGGCTCTGCTCTCTGGGCCCCCTTCCTTCTGAGGCGCAAGCTTCATTGGGCTGTCAGCTGGACCCTGCCCCTCTTTACTCAATCTGGGGGGTGTAGGAAGGAGAGCAGAGGCCTAACTGGGTCCCAAACGAGCTATTTGTCATATCCACATACTAATAATGTGTGTTTAGCTAATGTGTTCCTTTAATCGACACAACTCCACTTACTTAAATTTAAACACACTTATTTTTAAAAGAAAACTTTACATCCCTGCCATTCATAGAAATTAATATCACTTATAACACAATGAACTTAAAAAATAAACGCAGACCTACAATAACATAGGCATTTTACTTGCACATCATTCAAAACCATATGTACCATGTGCAGGATCCCTGTACCTCATACGAAGCTGTATGTGGCATTTGCCCAAAGTTCCAGAGGCTCTGAATTAGTGATTCTAGAAAGGGCCTGGGAATCTTGGTCAATGAAAGGCAAATCCCGGGGCCGGAGCCTCGCCACTCCAGGATACTGGAGCAGTAGAAATGGATCAAGTGAATGCAGCACAGTTCTTGCTAGAAGCGCCAACTCTCAGATCCCACCCCAGGCCTGAAGAATTGGAATTCTCATTTTAATCAGATCCTCAGGGAACTGCACACAAAATCACGAGAAACGCTGCTGTAGGGTTCACAGGGCCCATTTGACTCTAAAATTCCAGGGTTCCAAAGTTTAAGGTTTCTAAGATTACAGGCGTCTGGGAGGTGAATACCCTATATTCTTAAGGCTCTGGGACTGAAGGCAGTAGGTGCTAGGATCTTAGCATCCTATGGTGCTCTGATTTTTGACCTCTCCCTTTCCAGTGCCCTAGAATCCTAGGGGTTCTAAGATTGCATCTGAAGAGCCCGTTTGTGGGTGGCCAGCAGTTCGCCCCCAGTTGATGATGAATCTGTCCTTTTATCTCCTTCTCCACCTCTTCTCCCCCCATCTCGCTCCCTCAGATATGCACATTGATGCGCCTCTTAGCCTCCTCCTTTGATGTGAAGTTTATTCAGAACATCATCGGTAAGTCACGCCCTGGGGAAGCAGAGGTGTTCCCAGGGCAGGCATACAGCTCTGAGCCAGCCCCACAGGCAGATCTGGTCAGGGGACCCTGGAGAAGCAGAAGGACCCACTCCTAAGTAAGTTGGGAGAGTGTGGCTGGAGGGGTCCTTGAATGGAAGGAGTTCTGTGGGCCTCTGAGCTCTCTCTACTATCAGCCCTTGGAAAACCCACAGATGGCTGCCTGGCAGGATGATGTGAGGAAGAGCATGGGCCAGGTCTGAGTTCAAATCCTGGCTCTGCTACTTAGCAACTGTGGGTACTTGGTCAAGCGGCTCTGCCTCTCTCAGCCTCTGTTTCTCCCAGGAAAACACGATTGTAAATATTGTAGGGTTGGTGAGTGGATTAAAAGGAAAAGCACGAAGAGCTTAACATTCAGCAGATACTGCGAATCAGCACGTTCCCTCCTCTTTCCCTTCTTATGAGAAGCTGGGGTTTCTCCTCTAGCCACCGGGGGCTTTCTTTAGCTTTTAGATCTCCAGGCATATCTGGGGTTGCTGGGGATACTGGAGCAGTAGAAATGGATCAAGTGAATGTGTCAGGGTTCTGGAGGTAGCCCTTCCTTGAAATAGTTACAGGTCCAGTTCTTTGGGGAATCCCTCTGTGCTCTGCATGCACCATCTCATTGGATCCTCACAACAGCCCTGTGGAAGTGGTACCGTCATTGTACCCATTTTACAGATGAACAGACTGAGGCTCAGAGAGGTGGAGGGGCATGCTTGAGGTCCCATCCCTGTCAGGCGGATCCACTGAAGAGTGGAAGTCATTGGGGTCTGTTTTCTATTTGGTGGAGTATGAGGCTTCCTATTGATTTTGTTCCTCCAGATAATGGTCAGCCGGGACAAGAAGTGCCACTCATTGCCTGAAGAGGGCAGATGAGGAGGACTGCTGTGAAGCCCCAATAGGTGAGGAGTCAGACTCTGTGGCCCATGCGAAGGGAGGATGAGGCTCCTCCTTAGGGGACAATGGTGAAGCCAAAGCAAGGATTGGGTCCCCTTATTTCTCTTGCAGCAGACTGAGTCCTGATCTTGCTGATCTTGGTCTTAGACCTTAGTCCCATGCTGAGCCATGATCCTGGTCATATTCTAAATCTCAAGCCTTAATCACATACCTCGACTGAGCCTAGATCTTAGTCACATGCTGAGCGTTGGCCCCAGTGATTAAGCCCTAAAATTAGTCACAGATTGACCCTGACCTCAGACTGATCCATGATCTTGATTATATACAGAGCCCTGAACCCTGACAGTCCTAGTCCTAGGCTCTGGTCAGTCTCTTTACACCCGCCACTGTTCCTAAGGTGAGAGGAGGGCAGAGTGGGGGGATAAGGATGCCAGAGAAAGACCCCAAACCTTAGGCCCTTGCAAGGTATTATGGGAAAGAGCCTGGGCAGTAGTATGTGGTGAAGAGCAGGTGCCAGTTAGGGTCCCTTTGCTGTCAATGGCCTAACTCCTCGTGGTCTCGTTCCACAGTTGGTTGACTGTGTTTCCTTGCAGTGGCTCCCCCTGGGAAAATGCTGCCGCCATCCAACTGGACTGAAAGCCTGAGGCCAGAAGGAATCCTCTCAGCTACTCCTTGCCTTCACAGTCGAGACAGCAGTCTATGCTCATCACCTGCTCCCCCAGCAATAAAGGTCCCTTCTGCATCATCCTGTGTGACGTGTTGCATTCCTTCCATTTGGGATTTGGGGGAGGAGGTGCAACTAGGGCAGCAGAGACTTGGATCAAGAACTGGAAGGGCCCTCAATGGTTTGGCTCAGTGGATAGAGTGTCGGCTTGGGGACTGAAGGGTCCCAGGTTTGATTCCGGTCAAGGGCACATGCCTGGGTGGTGGACTCAATCCCCAGTAGGGGACATGCAGGAGACAGCCTATCAGTGATTCTCTCTCATCAGTGATGTTTCGGTCTGTCTCTATCTCTCTCTCACTATCTCCCCCTTCCTCTCTGAAATCAATAATAATAAAAAAAAGAACTGGAAGGGACACCTGTGACTATCCAGCCCAACTTCTTGTTTTTCAAATAGGAATACTGAGGCACAGAGGGCAAGAAACTGCCCTAAAGTCACATGGCCAGCCTGTGGCAGTGGTGGGACCCTTGCATCACTTACTCACATTCAAGGGGACATAGTGAGCACTTACTCTAGAGTAAGTAGGCAGTGGAAAGAGACAGTCACATTCCCAGGACAACCCCACCTGGTGCTTTTCTTCATTCCTGGTCAGAGACTCTGAGAGGACTGGTGCAGCATCAGGGGATACCTGGTCTGACTGGACTCAGGAGCTCAGAGGCCTGGGCCACGTGCCAGCCTGCCCATCCATGTCTCTGGAAGGGCGAGGCCTCCACTGGAGCTGAGATCTCTTCAAGCAGTGCCTGAGAGTGCCCAGTCTCCAGCCCCTGGAGCTCACCCATCGCTCCTGTCGCCACCCCTGAGAGCCTGTGTGCCCCCACCTGGCAAGCTGCACAAAGCCATGCCTGCCTGGTGAGGCCAGTGGTGTTCCATTGCCCCATGGAGACCAGCTCCTCTCTCCACTCAGGGCCCCTCCATTCATGCCCCAGAACTCAGTGTCCCCAAGCTGCGCCTGGCCGTGGTCCAGTCAGTGTCACTGGGTATGCTAAGACCACAGCCATCATGGAGGGTTGCCTTTTCTGGCACAGGGGACCTCTTTAATTCCTCACCACACCCTTACACCGAAACACCATTCTTGCCCCCATTTGACTGGGCAGTAACCGGTTTTAGTCAGTGGCAGACCTTTGTCCACGCTGTTCCATCTACCTGGGTGCCTTTCCTTCTCCAGCTCCAGCTGGCTAAATTCTCCTCAGCTGCAAGACTCTGCCCAGGAAAGTGGAGGCCTTTCCTTAATGCTCCCTAAAAAAAAACACTGCTTCCCAACTTACAGGTCTCACCAAGTTCCCTGGTTGTTACTATTCCATTTAGAGAGGGTGTTCAGGATGCGTTAGTTCTCATTAGCATGGTTCTCACCTTCTTCTTAAAAAAAAAAAATATATATATATATATATATATATATATATATATATATATATATATATATATATATATATAAAATTGATGTTTTTACAGAGAGGAAAGGAGAGGGATAGAGAGTTAGAAACATCGATGAGAGAGAAACATCGACCAGCTGCCTCCTGCATACGCCCCACTGGGGATGTGCCCGCAACCAAAGTACATGCCCTTGACTGGAATTGAACCTGGAACCCTTAGTCCGCAGGCTGATGCTCTATCCACTGAGCCAAACCGGTTAGGGCGTTCTCAGCTTCTTACTCAATTCATCTGTCTGCCCCATGAGCCTGTGAGATCCTTGAGGGCAGGAATCTTCCTTTGCACAGCAGCCCCAGAGCCCAGGGCAGTGGTCGGCAAACTCATTAGTCAACAGAGTCAAATATCAACAGTACAACGATTGAAATTTCTTTTGAGAGCCACATTTTTTAAACTTAAACTTCTTCTAATGCCACTTCTACATAAATTCGTTCAGGCTGTGGTATTTTGTGGAAGAGCCACACTCAAGGGGCCAAAGAGCCGCATGTGGCTCGCAAGCCGCAGTTTGCTGACCACGGGCCCAGGGAAGAATCAGATACAGTACAGGCACTACCCATGTGGAGTGAATGAATGGGTGAAGCTTTTCTTGATGGTAACACCATTTTCAGAACAGCTGAGTGGGTGGGTAAACAGGAAAACTCTAGCACCCTGCGATTGAAGGTGTATAGAAGACTAGTCATTATTTTCTATTAACTAGGGCCAGATACTTGACATTTGAGACAGAGAGATGGGCCAAATGCAAGGCTCCTAGATTAGTCAAGCCAGGACATAGAATAGGTGTGGCCAAGGCCACTCGCCCCACCAGGACTGATGGGCCAGTGAAGGGGGAGGGGGCAAGGGGAAGAAGTGAGGAGGCATTCCCCCATTGTGAGCCTGGCACTTCCCAGACTAGCTCCTCACCCACTCAACCCAACCTCAACGAGGGCTGAGGGCTTCTTGGAGGTGGTGACACCCCATGAAGGAGGCTTCAGGGAAGAGGAGGACCCTGAGGGGTTGAGGGGACATCTGTCCTAGGGAATATATGGGAAGAAGGAAGGCAAAACCTGAGTGGACCCCAAGTCATCTAGGAACCAGAGCCCCAAACTCTCATGCAAGCTCTTTTGAATGCTTCACGCGGTTATATAAATGCTGGATCGTCCCAATGTTCGCACACTCCTCCAGGACAATCTCAGGATCATATTTATGCCTTGGAACATTTTATGACCTCAGGAACACATCACTAAATTATTTGCCAAACTAATTCTTTCTATTTACAGAGGAGAGTGTGTATACATTTCACCAAATGTTTGCAAGAAAATCAACACTTATTTGCTCCTTGAAGGAGGATAGAATAAACATCCTTAGGCCCTAGAAGCGCCATAGGCCCATGTTAGAGAAGTCAGTTGTTATATCAACTCAATAGTCTATTTTTTGTTTGTTAATCCTCACCCAAGGATATTTTTCCATTAATTATTTTTTAGAGCAAGTGGAAGGAAGGGGGAGAGACAGAGGGAAACATCGATGTGAGAGAGACATATCGATTGAGCCCTGAGAATGGTCCCCCACCAGGGCTGGGATCAAGCTTGCAACAGAGGTATGTGCCCTTGATTGGAATTGACCTGGCCATCAGCCAACACTCAATCCACTGAGCCAAACTGGCTAAGACTCAACAGTCTATTTTTGCACACTCTTTAAAAAAAATTTTTTGAAATACTGTGTTTTATAGCTGGGTGAATCACAATAATGCAAACAACTGAAACTAGGAGAAAACATAGAAAAGGGACACTGAGATTTGACAAAAGTTTGTTTGTGGGGGTGATGCATTTCTGTGTTAATGTTTAAGCAAGGGGGAAAATGCTTTTAAAAAAAAAATAGAAAGGTGATTAAATATCTAGCTGAGCCAGGCTCCGCCCTGGGCAGTTTTGGAGTGACTGAGGCAGTACCTGTCCAACCCAGTGCAGCAGGAATTGTGTTCCTATGATGTGCCATACCGGTGGGAAGGGTTGGAGAGAGGAAGCAGGACCTGCACCTGTCACAGAGGCCCACAGGGTCCTATAGGAAGAGACACACACAAACAAAAGTGCTGAGAAAAATACTCAGAGGAGAGGCTCTGACCCAGCCTGTAGGTAAGGGGCAGTCAGGGAAGGCTTCCTGGAGAAGGTGCCAATTGAGCTGAAATTGAGAGGATGTCAAAGAGAGAAGGGAGGCGAGGGCATTGCAAGCAATAGGCAGCAATGCCTCCCCTTTGGTTCCAGAAGAGGGGACAAAGCGATTCTCTTTGGTTCCTATCCAAGGCTGGCAGACAGAGTCAACATTTGTCCCTTGGGTCCCGTCATTGCTTGCCTCCCCACCTCATTCTCTGCCTGCAGACATGGCTGCTAACGGGAGCCACTGACAGCAGTGCCTGTGGATTTGGATATTATAATGCTATGGAAATATCCATATAATGTTACCACACGACCCAGCAATTGATATTGCCCAAGGAAGTTGAAAATGTCTACACAAAAGCCTGCACACAGGTTTTTGTGGCAGCTTTATTCATAATCATCAAAACTCGGAGCAGTTCAATAAGTGGATGGGTAAATAAACTGTGGTCCATGCAGGCAATGGCATATTATTCAGCACTAAAAGGAAACGAGCTATTGAGTCATGAACTGACGGAGAGGAGCCTTGAATGCATATTATTGCCCAGCAGGTGTGGCTCAGTGGTTGAGTTTCAATCTATGAACCAGAAGGTCACAGTTCGATTCTCCGTCAGGGCACTTGCCTCAGTTGTGGGCTCCATCCCCAGAGAGGTTGTGCAGGAGACAGCCAGTCAATGATTCTCTCTTATTATCGATGTTTCTATCTCTCCCTCTTCCTTCCTCTCTGAAATCAATAAAAAAATATTTTTAAATGCATATTACCAAGTAAAAGAAGCCAATGTAAAAAAGGCTTCATGCTATATGATTCCAACTATGTGACAATTCTGGAAAAGGCAAAACTATGAGACAGTGAAAAGATTGGTGGTTGCAGGGATGAGGAGTGAGGGATGAGGGAGGGGTGAGTAAGCAGAGCACGGGGGATCTATAGGGCAGAGAAACTCCTCTCTGTGATACTCAAATGGCAGATTCATATCGTTATACATTTGTCCAAACCCATTGAATGTACAACACCAAGAGCGAAACCTAATGTGAATTATGGACTTTGGGAGACTGTGATATGTGGTTATAGGTTCATCAACGTTAACAAATGTCCCACTGGACAGGTTTTTTTCACCTTGAGTCTTAGTTTCCTCATCTGTAAAATAAGGACTAATGATAGTTTTTATATCACAAGGATGCATTGAGGATTCCAACGCCTTTCAAAAGTAGGTAATGTGACTATTATTATAGACGGAAAAACTGATGCACAGAAAGGATGTGGGAGCTGTCTGGTGTTGAACAGCAAAGAATAAGCAGAGCCAGGCTAGAACGCAAGGCTTCCTGAACTGAGGCCAAGGAGCCCTCTTCCTCGCCTCCACTCAGAGCAGGCTGAGTGGCTTCCTCTGTCACTGGCCTGGGTCTGCAGGTGGCAAAGCCAGTTCAAAGCAGGACACGGAGAAATGAGAGGCACTCATTTGAGAGCACAGTCTCCTGGCACGCTCAGGCTTCTCCATGTTTTCCACCTCTGCATTTGGTAACATTCATGATGTGCACTTTGAAATATAAGCTCATCATAGCCTTCCCCTCTGCCCATGAAACTAGCCCCTGGTCTTCTGCATTCATGCCCATGTCAAGCTGGCCCTCAAGGCAGTGGAATTTGAGACATTGAGAAGAGTGATTTTCAAGGCCACAGTTTCTCAGGTTTGATAAGCAGCCAGGTGTCCCCTGAGCCAGAGGTCGTGGGTGTCAAACATACACCCTGGAGAGTCCTGGAGAATCCAAGATGGCTGCACAGGTAAACACCTAGCCGCAGCTGCACACAACAATTTCAATAAGATACAACTAAAATATAAAATGGACATTACCCAGAACTACAGGAAAGTCGACTGACTGGAAATTCTACAATGAGAAACAAGGAGAAAACCAGAAGGAAGCGCGGAGGAGCTGTAAAAGCCTAAGGTATGGAGACACGCGGCGCGCGCGGAGAGGACAGAGCCAGAGAGGAGGGGCGGCTGAGTGCCTGGCTGGCATTCCCTAGTGGGAAGGAGATAAACGCTCCAACTGTGCTGGGCCCCAGTTCCGACTGCTCTGAACCCCAGTTCTAGGCCAGACCCCGGGGACCCAGGCTCACACAGAGGGAGCTGGGCTGTAAGGCGGAACCCCAGGGGAGCGGCGAAAGAAGGTCCCGGAGGCGCGCACATTGCGTGCAGAGAAGGGACAATTGGCTGTGCCGCGGGATTGCCCTGGCGGGAAGGAGACAAAGCTCCGGACTGCTCTGAATGCCACCTCCAACTCCACTTCCAACTGAACTGAACCCCAGTTCAGGGCTCATTGGGGGAGAACCTCGACTGTCTGGTAGCAGGCGAAAATCGAGGGCATGTTTCTCTCAGAGGTGCTTGCAACGAGTACTGAAGGACCCTGGGGATTACTGAGACTCAGGAACTGCATAGGGCTGGGCTGATGGAAGCCAAGGCTGTAGGCTCCACCCTGAAACACCGCCCCATCAGGGAAGCTGCGAAAATGCCAAGACAATGAAATAGATCACAAACGAAAGAAATGAAGGACAAAAAGATACTGGATATAGAGTTCAAATCTATGCTTATAAGGTTTTTCAAGAATTTCCTAGGAAAGGTCGATAAGACCTATGAGGATATGAAAAGGGATCAACTAGAATTAATAAGGAATCAACAAGAAATGATAAGGGATTAACAAGAAATAAAGAATACATTGTCTGAAATAAAAAATATTATACAGAGTCCTAAAAACAGAATGGAAGATCGCAAGAATCAAGTCAAAGATTTGGAACGTAAAGAGCCAGAAGACACTCTTCCGCAGAAGCAAGAAGGAAAGAGAATCCAGAAAATTGAAGATAATGTAAGAAACCTCTGGGACAACTTCAAGCGAACCAACATCAGAATTATGGGGGTCCCAGATGAGAGAGAGCAAAATATTGAAAACATACTGAAAGAAATAGTGACAGAAAACTTCCCCCACCTGGTGAAAGAATTAGACTTACAAGTCCAGGAAGCTCACAGAACTCCAAACAAAAGGAATCCAAAGAGGACCACACCAAGACACATCATAATTAAAATTCCAAGAGCAAAAGACAAAGAGAGAATATTAAAAGCAGCAAGAGCAAAGCAGGTAGGTACCTATAAAGGAGCACCTATACAATTGTCAGCTGATTTCTCAACAGAAACCATGCAGGCCAGATGGGAATGGCAAGAAATAGTCAAGGTGATGAATAGCAAGAACCTACAGCCAAAAATAATCTATCCAGCAAAGCTATCACTCAGAATTGAAGGCCAGATAAAGAGCTTCACTAATTTAAAAAAAAAAAAAAGCTAAAGGAGTTCATCACAGCCAAACCAGAATTATATGAATTGCTGAAGGGGGTTCTTTAGGAAGAGAAAGAAAATAAAGATAAAAATTATGAACAACAAATATGTAACTATCAACAAGTGAATCTAAAAGCCAGGGGAATTTAAAAAAATCTGATGAACAATATTAACTGTTGAATATAATAGAATCAGAGGTATGGAAAAGGAGTGAACTGATGATTCTCAGGGAAAAGGGGAGTAGGGGGTGTGGGAAGAGACTGAACACAAACTGTGCACCTATGGATGAGGACAATGGGGTGTGGGGAAAGGGCAGAGGGTGGGGTGGGAACCTGGTGGAAGGAAGCAATGGAGGGAGAAAAAAAAATGAGGAACATTTGTAATAATATGAACAATAAAGATTTATTAAAAAACAAAAACAAAAAACATACACCCTGAAGGCAGATATATCTGGCTCAGCCACCGGCTGGATGCCTGGACAGGGAAAGGCCATCCCATTCTTTAATCGTGAATCACCACTTTTGAAAAGGGAAGAAATTATCTATGCAAACCGAGGGAAACTTCATTCTAGAAGTAATTGGAGAATTGGTTGACATTAGGTTATTTTTGAACTTTTTTTTTTTGCTTTAATAAGTAATCCTAAACCTTTTGGTACAGGAAGGTTTTTCAAAAATAAAAGTATGTCCTATTGTAGGTTCCTAAAATTATTGAAAAAGTATAAATAGTTTTACAACTTTAAATTTTTACGGCACATTTTGCAACCCACAGGTTGAGAACACTAGCAGGGTCACATAAGACCATCAGAAAACACAGATGTTTACATTACAATTCATAACAGTAGTATAATTAGTTATGAAGTAGCAACAAAAATAATTTTATGTTTGGGGGTCACCACAACATGAGGAACTGTATTAAAGGAAGGCTGAGAACCACTGATCTAAAGGATACCGACTTACCTTTAGAAATTGTAGGCTCCTTCCTGACACTGTACAGATCCAATCTGAAAGCTTGTGAGTTCTCATCTCACTCTCTGGGTTCAGCTGGTTATGATGAAGGAGGCTTCCCCTGAAAGATATTACCCACCAAACATACCTTTAAAACTACCCTTTTGGGTACACATGGACATGTGCTTTATGTTAGGACTTTATGTTAATTAAAATTTTTGCTTATTATAAAGAGAATAACTTCATTGACATGAAAAAACATTCACCGAATAGCACTGAGGACGAAGAAAGCAGGATCCCTTGAGAACTGGTTTACATTTAGGTCATTTCTGAACTTTTTTGCTTTAATAAATAATCCTAAACCTTTTGGTACAGGAAGGTTTTCCCAAAAATAAAATCATTTCCTATTGTAGATTCCTAAAATTATTGAAAAAGTATAAATAGCTTTACAACTTTAAAGTTGTACCTTAAATCTTTAAGGTACATAATAGTCTTAAGGCACTCCAAATCACTTACCAAATACCTGAGCTGAATTGGTTCTAGCCAGGATTACAAAGATGAATCACAGCTGGCCCCTGTCCTCAAGAGCCCCCCACCTAATAAGGGATAAGGCAAGTAAATAAGCAATTTCATGTGTAGCAACATGTGCTGGTTGAGGTTCTGTGAGTGTAGAGAGGCAAGACTCGGCAGCCCTGCCAAGAGGCTTTCAGGAGGGCTTTCAAGAGAAGGCGGGATTTAAATGGGATGTTGAAGGGTCATTAAGAGTTTCTTTGTGAGAAAAGGCATAAAAAAAGAGGGTACAGCATGTGCAAATATACAGAAGTAGGAAGGAACCCGGTGCTCTAGGCGAGGGGGAGAAGCTCCGTGTGATTGGTCATAGACATCATGGGGGATGGAGGCGTCCTCCTCCAAGGGGTGAGGATAAGTTTGCAGTGAACTGTACACATGCTTTCTGAGGACAAGGGGGCATGTGATGGGTTGAGCCACCAGGACGGTACAGTTCATGTCAGGGAACTTGAAACATTAAGTGGCTGACACCATAATAGAGCCTATGCCCTTGGGTTGATTAGTTTAGTTATGTAATACTCGAAATTCATGCTATGCAACAAAAATATAACATGAAACACGTGTAATTTTGAAATCTTAGTAATGACACTTTAAAAGGGAAAAGACATATTATATTAATTTTAGTAATACACTAATGTTCTATTTACCAAATATATCGAAAGTGTTACCATATCAACATGTAATCAATATAAAATTATCAATTACATATTTTTCATTTTATTTTTGTACTAAGCATTTGATGTCTGATGTGTGTTTTATACTTATAGCATGGTTCTATTTGGACGAGCTACATTTCAAGTGCTCAATATTCATTCACATGTGGCTAGGGGCTGCCATATTGGATAGTGCAGCTCTAACAAAGCGAATTGACTGCTAGTTGTGTAAAACCTTGAACAACCTAGGGCATCTTATTTTATCCCCACCTATTCATCTAGGCTGCCATCTATCACAGAAGTTCTACAGGCCTATTTAGTTCCACCAAAAGTGGAATGTGAATGAGTTGCCAATATTAAAAGTAAGAAATATGTGTTTTGATCAACCAGGGCACCTAGAAATATTTTGTCTCCTGGTGTCATGAAATAGGCCAAGGTGAGATTGGAGATCCATCTTAGTTGATGAGAGGGAGACCAGGGAACAGCAAGAAATTGTTATCCAGGGATAGGGGTGGATGGGTGTCCAGGGAGGTTCAGCACCATGGACAGTGGACAGCAGGATCAATGTGCTGCGGAAGGGGCCCAAGAAAGGCTCTGTGCTCTGGCTTACAGCCTCCTTAGAAGGGATATAATGCTGATTAATATCTTGTTTCTTTCACAAAGACTCAGGTCCTGTTTGCTGGTCTCCTCTTTGGAATGTCCTCCACACTCCAAGCCACCACCTATGTGGATGCTCATATTAATTGCTGCCGCCTGGAAGTTCATTACCCACCCTGGTCCAAAAGATCCCCTACTTCTCTGAGTATGGAGGCTATTTTCATGTAAATTACCAGAATCCGTGTGATAATTCCACATAATCTTCCCACAATAAAATTTTTGAATCTCTGAACAGTGGGCTGGCCTGCTTCCATACTGCCCTGTGGGCAGAGGCAACAATAGCTATAGCCAGTGGTGAGTATGGTAAGAATGACAAAATTTGAAAGGTGGGGGAAGATGACTGGGTTAACTTAGCCTTTATCTCAAAGATACCTGAACACTCTGGTCGAGAGTTTTCCAACAGCTAAAGAACAAAGCTTCCTGTCTTGTATAAGATGTTTTCTGAAGTGTTTCTGTGATCTGAGGTAGCTCAGCTGTGAAGTGAGAATGTTGGTCTCCTCAACTAAGCACTTTCAGGCAAGAACAGTCTACAAAATTATGGTTTATGGGAGAAAACTTATCTTGACCCCGGTAACCCCATTTTTCTTCCCTTTACCACCAAACTTCTCAAAAGATATTGTTATTCACTGTCTCTTCTTCTTTACTTTCATCTACTGCTCAGTTTTAGATCATCTGGCTCCATCCCCCAACTCCTCAAAATAACTATGACCTCCTTCATGGTCAACACGAGTGAACCATTGTAGGAGTTCATGTTCCTCAAGTCATGAGCAATTAACACTTTGCGTGACTACTCCAACCTACTCTCCAACTGCCCATCCTCCTCTTTTTCTTCCTCGTCACTACCTTGGTTCTTGTATTGCATCTTCTGTGTATTTTATATGCCTTATGTAACTTACTCTTTTAAATAAAATGTGTTCATAATTAAACTTTTGTCTCTTGGTTCCAAATCCATCTTTCTGTTTACTCTGCTTTGTGATGCTGGGTTGTTATGATCTCTTACCAAACCAGAAGCCAACTGCCCAAGATGGCCTCCAGCCTGCTGTGAAATTTGCAAAGGACTTCACATATCCTTCACAGCCTGGAGGAGGGAAAAGTACCTTTGTCTTAGAGCTCACAGTTTGTAGGATCCAAACTGTGTAGTGCAGGGGAAGGGAAGAGGGACAGAGTGGTGGCAAGTGAGTTCAGGGAGAATAACAGGGGACTCTGCAAGGCTCAGAGGAATAGCATAAATTTTGGCTTTCACTCTGTTTGCAAGGAGAAAGTTTGGAGGGTTTTGAGCAGAAGAGTCTATGGTCTGACTTGTCTTTATTTTTATTTTTTTAATATATTTTATTAAATTTTAAAAAAATATATTTTATTGATTTTTTACAGAGAGGAAGAGAGAGTGATAGAGAGTCAGAAACATCGATGAGAGAGAATCATCTATCAGCTGCCTCTTGCACCATGCCTACTGGGGATGTGCCCGCAACCAAGGTATATGCCCTTGACTGGAATCGAATCTGGGACCCTTCAGTCCACAGGCCGATGTTCTATCCACTGAGACAAACCAGTCTCGGCCTGGCTTGTCTTTAAATAATTACCCAGGCTGCTGTGTGGAAGATATTGTAGGTGTGCAAGGAAAGAAGCTGTGAGACCACACAGGATGCCCCTGCAATAGTTCAGGCCAAGATGGTGGCTGAGTTGTTAGATGTGGTCAGATTTTGAAAGTGTTGGCAGGATTTCCTAACATATGGGTTATGGGAGATGCTGGAGGAGGAGTCAAGGGGACTTCAAGGGCTGGGGCTGGAGCAACTGGGTGGATTGTGGTGCCATTTCTTGAGATGGCAAGGACAGGGGGACTTGACCTAAATTTGTTCTGACTCCCAACCCCAGAGCAATAAGGTAAACCTAATTCTTTGGCTTCATCCTATGGAGCCTTTCTCTCCCTGTCCTGTAAATTTTATTCACAAACCAGCAGTCATTCATGCATTCATTTCATTTCATGAGAATTCACTAGTAACTACAATGTGATAAACATGGGAGGCACTGGACATATGAGGATTAATTAGACTCACACCTGCCCTCAAGAAAATGATAATCTGGCAAGGGATTCAGAGACCAACCATCCTCACACATTCATATATTGTCACGTAGTCACTAAACAAACATTTCAGCAGCACTTAGTTTCTGGCAAACAAGCATCATGGTAGGCACTGAGTATGATCTTGCCCTTAAGAAAGTCTGAGTCCAATTAGAAAGCCTGAGATTAGCCATCCTTGCCTATTCATTCATCCATTTACTTTTTCACTGCAAAGTCACCAACATCCAGCCTGTGCAGGGTCTGGGAGAGAACTCCTCCTGGATGACCCAACAGAGGGCTCTAGTGGGCGTCTCCAAGCAACAAGGGCCCTGCTAGAGCCCTGGGCTCCCCCCAGGCTCTACCTGCTTCCTTCATCATGCGACCAGCTGCTAGAGCTCCTCACAACACCTCCCCCACAGCATTCTGGGGACTAACTCTGATGTAATCTTCTCGCAGAAAACCTTGAGTCCATCTATCCCAACGGCCACCCCCACAGCCATCAGATCCTTCTTGACACCTGCAGGTCCCAGAACCCAAGATGCATCCACTTTGGAAGCTCCTGGTCCTCCTCAGTTTGCTGTCCTTGCCCTCAGCACTGCACAAGCAGCCCTGGCCTGACCTGACCAAGGCCCACGCAAATAGCAAATCCACCCTGGTGAGAAGTAAGCTAAGCCTGTTGTCACAGGGTGGGTGGGGAAGGCGCCATCTGGGCCTCACTACTGACTTGCTGTAAGGCCTTGGGTCAGTCACTTACCCTCTTTTCTTCCTTTTTTCTTAGACCTCAAGCACAGACAACTGCAGTTGACTTGATCATACATCAATTCATAGCACATTGTCATTATCATGAGTCATGACAAGGCACCAATTTTATTTGATTTTATGTTCTTTTCCTTTTCACCTCTTATCCTCACTCTCATTCCCTCTTTCTTGGCAGGCACCGCCCTGTGTATGTGTTTAAATATTTCTAGATCTTTATGAAGCATGCAGAGTTTTTATCTGACATAATAATATTTCCCAATAGATCTCATTGCTCCTGACTGGTTTCACTGTACACTGTTGATATCTGTGGCTACCCACTGGAACAGAGATTCATCCACTTCACCACCACTTGGCCATTGCCCTAGGGATGGACACTTGAGTTGTCTCTAACTCCCCACCATTGTAAACTGCTCTGAGATAAACATCCTTGTGTGTGTCCCTGGGAGAATGTCTCTGAGATATACCCAAAGACAAATAGCTGGGCTCTAGGGCAGATGCAAACTCAATTTAACTAAAGATTGCCAGATTTCACTGTAGAATGTCAATGCCAGTCTACACTAACTCCAGTAATAAACAAGCATACTTGTCTCTTTATGGTTCCCAGCACTGGAGAGTATGCATCTGTGCCATAGCAAGATACCACAGACCAAGTGGCTTAAACAACAGATACTGCCGAAACCGGTTTGGTACAGTGGTAGAGCGTCGGTCTGCGTCGGTCTGCAGACTGAAAGGTCCCGGGTTCAATTCTGGTCAAGGGCATGTACCTTGGTTGCGGGCACATCCCCTGTACGGGGTGTGCAAGGAGCAGCTGGTGGATGTTTCTCTCTCATCGATGTTTCTAGCTCTCTATCTCTCTCCCTTCCTCTCTGTAAAAAATCAATAAAATATATTTTAAAAAACACAAAAAAACAAAAAAGCAAAAAAAAAAAAAAAGAAACACAGATACTTTCTCACAGTTATGGATACTGAAAATCCAAGATCAAGGTGCCCACAGGGTTGGTTTGGTGAAACCTTTCTTCCTGGCTTGCAGATGGCCACTTTCTTGTTATGTCCTCACATGGCCTTTCCTCTGTGTGTGCACAGAGAGAGAATGCACCGATGTCTCTCTCTCTTCTTGTAAGGACACTAGTCCTATTGGATTAGGGCCCCACCCTTATGACTGAATTTGACCTTACTTGCCTCCTTCAAGGTTTTATCTCCAAATACAATCACGTTGGAGGTTAAGGCATCAGTATTTTCATTGTGGGGGCAACCGGGAGGAGAAGAACATAATTTAGTACATAACACTGTCTTTCTAATATTTGCCAGTCTGATAGGTAGTTGAGTGATAGCACATTGTTTCAGCTTGACTTAATTAGTGGGAAGTGTGAGCATCTTGTCATAATTTTGTTAACCATTTTATCCTTTTAAAATCCCCTGCTTCTATCTTTTGTTCATTTTATTACTTGCTTTCCTGGATTTTTAAACTTGTCCTCATTAATTGAGATGTTAATTTATCCTTGACATTATCCTTGTCAGGGCTAAACGTTGCTAACATTTCTCCTAAACTGTCATCTATCAATGTTGTTGGGAGGTCCTTCATTGAACAGGAATATTTTCAAAGTCACTAAAGCTCATCTTATGGTTTGTATTTGATGAGTTTAAGCCCTTCTCTTTACACCAGACTTTGCTTTTTTCTCCAATAGCTTTATACTTTTGCCTTTCACAAGTAGGCTTTTACTCCACCTGGAGGTCATCTTGATGAACATGCATGTATGTAAGTTAGAGTTCAGCCTCACTTCTCTCCATATAATGAGTCCATTTTCTCACCAACCTACTAAATGATCAAGTTTCCAAAGACTAGAATTCCCTTTAAGTTCTGTATTCTGTGCCTGCGTAACTATTTCTGTACCAGTAATTTAAATACTACATGTTGATAGAATGTTATTTTATTTAATAGGCCTTTATTCTTCCAAATGAATTTTAGACTGTGTTGAGTTCCTTTTTAAAAAGTCATCTGAAAATTTGTTTGTGGTTACATTGAATTTTTTGTCAATTTAGAGAGAATTGGTATTTTTACAATGTTAGGTCACCCATCACAAACTTAGCATATCTTTCCATTTATTCAGATTTTATTTTGTCTCACTAATAGAACTTGAAAGTCCTATAAACATCTAAAGCTTTGTTAAATTGATTCCTAGAGAATGTATAGTGTTTTGGGTTTTTCTTGATACAGTAAATACAGGTGGGGCAAAAGTAGGTTTACAGTTGTGAGTATGTGAAGCACTGTTTATTTTTGTATTGTTTTAATCCTCACTGATTTAGAGAGACAGGAAGAGGGGGGAGAGAGAGAGAAAAAAATCAATAAGAGGGAACTAGAATTCAAAGCAGTAGGAAGCTTGTGTCTCCCTGTGGATTGAAAAAGCCAGCCACATACTCAGTTGCTAGCCCTGTCCACAAGCGCATGCCTCCCTGCCTCTGCGTTTACTTCTGCAGCTCCTCTGAGTCTCAGCGTGCTTTTCTCTTTCCTTCTAGTTGTAGAATTTCCACTCAGCCAGCCTTCCTGTGGTTCTGGATGATGTCTGTTTTGTCTTTTAGTTGTAGTTTTGAAGCTGTTGTGTGAGTCAGCAGTTCAGGTGTTTATCTATGTTGCTATCATTGTTTCTCTCCCCCATAACTTTTTTTTAATCCGCTCATCTACCGATCTGCCCACTTATTTTCATCTTCAACCAACGTTTATTGTGATTGTGGCCTACATCTAGGTTAGACTCTGTGCTCCAGACTCAGAGATGCAGCTCTGAGTGAACCTTCAGCCAAAAGATCTCCTTTGAGCCACGTTACCCACCAGACCCTCTGCAGGAATCTCAGATCACCCCTGCAGAGCATAATTTCACAGAATGTGGATCTCAGTGTTGGGGGCAGGGGGATGACAGGCACCAAGCACTCAGCAAGTGGGTGCACGAGATGCAACTCAGGCCTCCTGACTCCAAATCCCCCACCTTTTCCCTGACATCGTGCAATGTCACCCACCCCTTATCCATTTCCAGTTATTACCCAGGGCCTCATGAAGCACAATGCAGAGGGCCGAATTCAGAACATCTGCCTCCTGGACAGTCTGAATAACTCAAAACATATGGCTGCAGGGATGGTGGCCTGGTTAATCGGTGGTAGCATGAGCCTCCATGAGCAGCAAGAAGGCAGGTGAGACACTGAACCCCATCCCTGGCCCTGGGATTCTTTATAGAGCTAAAGGTCAGAAGGCAGGGCTAGAGAATGGAAGTGTAAGGACTGGGAAGAGGGAAGAGGGGGAGATGTAAAGTCCAGGAGAAGGATGAGCAGGGTGGAGTGGGGGTATTTGGGAAGGCAGCATAGCAGGGTAATTAAAAGCGAAGGCTTGAGAGTAAGCATTTCTTCATTTAAACCCTGGCTCTGCCACCAACCTTGAGAAATTACTGGACCACTCTGGCTTCATCTTTAACCTGGGTACCCAGAGCACAGCCTGGGTAAACATTCGGGGTGCCAAAGGGACCGAGGATGAGAATCAGACATGTGAACCCCACTCTATGGCTTGATAGCCTTGTGACTCTGGGCAAGGCATCTGAGGTCTCTAAGCTTCAGCCTTGAGTCCTCATCAATGAAAGGGGCAGAATAATTGTCCCTGCTGCTGGGGGTTTTGGGGAGTTTTCTCTGCTGCACATGGTGGAGGCCTAGCTATCAAAGCTACAGTTAAACTCACACAACTGGGCCTGTCCTGCTCACCTCCACTTTCATGCCTTTCTCTTGATGGATGCAGGCCTCCCCAGCTTCCCAGTCTCAATGATGCTAAAATACACCTGCTGTGCCTGGAGCTCCCTTCTCTCATACTCGAATCCTTCTTCCTCTCCATGTTAATGAGCACCAATGCTCCCCAGCAGGGTTTCTCTTGATGGGCACAGCCATGATCACCTCCCTTCATCCATTCCTTAAACAACTGTTACAAATATTCATTGAGCACCTACTATGTACCAGGACCTAGGCTGGTACTGAGAATACACGTATAAACCAAACATATTGTCACTGCCTTTTGGGATCCAAATCCTAGTTAGTGAGATAGGCCACAAAAGTAAATAACTAATTTCAGGTGAAAGAAGATGTCGAGAAGACAAATTTATCAAGGTGAAGGGTGAGAGTGAGGGAGGTCATGTCTATAGAGATGGTGACAGGAGGACCTGTCTATAGAGGTAACCCTGCCTAGCTGGTGTGGTTCAGTGGTTGAGCATCAATCTATGAACCAGGAGGTCATAGTTTGATTCCAAACTATGGGCTCATATTGAGATTGTGGGCTCCATCTCCAATATGGGGCATGCAGGAGGCAGCTGATCAATGATTTCATCTCATCATTGATGTCTCTCTCTCTCTCTCTTTCTCTCTCTCTCTCTCTCTCTCTCTCTCTCTCTCTCTCTCTCTCTCTCTCTTTCTTTCTCTCTTCCTCCCTCCCTCTCTTCATTAATCCCTCCCTTACTTCCCCTTCCTTCCTCTCTGAAATCAATTTAAAAAGAAAAGAAAAGATAACCCTTAGATAGAAACCTGAATTAAGAAGCAAGTGACATAAGGAACATGGGTAGCAGGAATTAGAAAGACTCTGAAGTAGGAAAGAAAATGATGTTTGAAAAAAAAAAGGAAAAGTCCCATGTGGCTGGGTGAGCAAGATGGCAGGTGAGGCCAGGCACTGAAGGTCTAAGGGGCTGTGGTGTGGAGTTTGGATTTTATTCTAAGAACAGCAAGAAACCAGTGGAGAATATAGAGTGAGAGGGGAGTTAGGCGCCTTTGGCTGCCACATGGAGAACGGTCATTGAGAGGCCAAGATCATGACCAGGATCCCAGAGAAACCAGAGTTTCTCCAGACAGGAAGAGTGGTGACCTGGGCCCGGTAAAATCGACAGAGGTGGTGAGAAGTGACCAAACTCAGGATGTATTTTGCAAGAAGACAGCAACATGACTTGCTGATGGTGTGAATGTGCAAATGCGGGAGGAGAGAATCAAAGACAGTTCCTGGGGTTTGGGCCTGGGCAACCTGGGTAGGTTGTGGGGCCATCTACTGAGCAGGGAAGCTTGGTGTGAGAACAGGCCTAGGGTCTGGGTCTGCAGTTGGCTATGGGCTATACCAGTGGTCAGCAAACTCATTAGTCAGCACAACAGTACAACGATTGAAATTCTTTTGAAAGCCAAGTTTTTTAAATGTAAACTTCTTCTAATGCCTCTTCTTCAAAATAGACTCACCCAGGCTGTGGTATTTTGTGGAAGAGCCACACTCAAGGGGCCAAAGAGCCGCAGGTGGCCTGCTAGTCTCAGTTTGCTGACCACGGGGCTACACAAACCAGTATGACAGCGTGGCACTCTGAGGGCACTCTGGGACAGCTTGCAGGTGGCTCTTGTCCTCGGAGCATCTATAAAAGACTCTGACTCCAAATGCACTGCCAGGTCCTTTTTATAGACAATCAGCCTTGTTTGTCAGCCCGGGGCCTTGATGTCTGAGGTCCCTCACCCTCACGGGATCTCTGTTCTTTCCTTGTGCAGCGCCAACATCACCAACATTAAGCTGGACTATGGCAGGATCCAGATGTCTGTCCCTAAGGAATGGTTCTCAGCAAACATCTCACTTGAATTTGACATTGACTTGAGAGTGTAAGTCATACAGAAGCAGGTGTAAGAGGTGCTCCTCCTCCTCATGGGGAACCTGGGAGCTGTGGGCATGGACAGAGGTGGGGGCACCTCAGAGGGGGAGGGAATTTGGTAACCTGTGGAATCCAGATCTTTCTGGCTCCAACCTGGTTTCAACTCTTGGTTTCCAAATTCACTCATAGAGTGACTGTGGGCAAGTCACTTCACGTCTCTGAGCCTTGGTTTCTTCAGCTGAAATGTGGATGGCAATCACTGGTGGGTGGAGGCAGATCATTTACTCATTTAAATCTCTGTGAGTTCACTACTGACTTAAAAGAAGAGAAGCACTGTCTCATCACCTTTCCCTCCTCCTGTTCAAACTACCCTTTAATATCTACTGCCTCAAGGAAAGGGAGGCCACAGCTCAACAGTAAGAAATATGAAAATTAAGATAAACTCAACCTTTGAATTTCCAAAGGCCCCTAATCTGCTCTATTAAGAGGATTTTCAGAAGCCACTCTGGCTAATAGCAGTGTCCTCCTTAATCACTGAGTACAGGATTTAACATGCTGGCAATGTGGAGTCCCACTGTGCTGGTTTGTTGAAAAGGACTCGGTCCCTAACCAGTTTGGCTCAGGGGATAGAGCTTCGGCCTGCAGATTCAAGGGTCCCAGGTTCAATTTGGGTCAAGGGCATGTACCTTGGTTGCAGGCACATCCCCAGTAGGGGGTGTGCAGGTGGCAGCTGATTGATGTTTCTCGATGTTTCTAACTCTCTATCCCTCTCCCTTCCTCTCTTTAAAAAATCAATAAAATATATTTGGGGAGGGGGCGGGGAGAATACTTAGGGTTTAAGAGAAATTGAACATAATTAGAAAAGAAAAGAAAAAAAAAAAAAGAAAAGAAAAAAAAACAAAAGAAAAAAAAAGAAAAAAAAAAAAAAGAAAAGAAAAAAAAGAAAAGAAAAGAAAAAAGAAAAGAAAAGAAAAAAAGAAAAGAAAAGGAAAGGACTCTGAGTGTAGACAGTGCCATCCACACAGAGAGCCACTCTTCGGGTTGGCTGCTTCCACCTCCTGCCTTTTCTCTGTCTCCTGCCATTTGCCTTCTTCCTCTGCTCTCTCATCCTCAGGCGGCCCTTCAAAAACAAGACTGCAACCACACATGCACGCATGAACCTCTCTGTGGAGTTCTGGCTGGAGAAGGATGAGTTTGGCCGGCGGGATCTGGTGATAGGCAATTGCCACGTGGAGCCCAGCAGCGTCCATACAACAGCTGTAACTGAGTAAGGTCCTAGCTGCCCCTCCCCAGGGCTGGGCCCCTTCCTGACATGTCTCCACCACCTTCCAGACTGACCCCAAACAGATCTTACCCTTTTCCCGGGATCCGTTCCTTCTCCTGTGTCCCCTCCGAGTGATGGCCCTTGCCACCTTCCCAGAAGGAAACCAGACTCTTCCTCCTCCTCACTCCCTGCCACCCATCTTCACCGGCTCCCATCAGTGACTTCCTGGCAGCCCCCACTTGCTCCCTGCTCTCCATCCTTCACTGTGCCAGCTCATGGTCCGCCTCCTGGATCACTGCAGGAGCCCCCTCCGACTTTCCTTGAATGCACCTCACCCCTTTCACTCCATTCTCCCCTGCAGCAGAAGTACCTTTCTAGCACAAGAATCTAGTCATGTCCCCAAGCCCCTGCCTCAGACCTACCAGTGGTTCTCCAATGGCCTCTGTATGAAGAGCAAACTCCTGGATGTCACTCAAGGCCCTACTTGTCCTCTCCCCTGACCCACCCTGCAGCCCTTTACCCTACAGTCTCCCTCAAGGACCCACCCCTCCATGAACACACCATGTATTTTCACACCACCGTGCTTTTGCACATGTGGATCCTTTTGCTGGGATGCCCTTCTAAAGCACCTCTTCACCACGCATTCATTCAACAAATATGTTCTGAGGACTTACTATTTGCTAGGGGCACAGCATGCTTCATGCTAGTGATACAGTAGTGAACAAGACATTAAAAAACAAAACAAAACAAAACAAAACAAAAACCTAAGCTAAAGGAAGATCTATACAATGGCTGGCCAAATCTGTCAACCTCAACAGACTATGAGTCCCTCGAGGGCAAGATTTCCCTCTGATTTCTCTAAGTGGGTCCAGAATGCTGAAAGCAACAAAGTTCTCAGTGCATGTCCATTCATTTATTCATCAGACATTCACTGAGTTCCTAGACCATACCAGACATTCACAGAGAGGACAGGGCAGGAAAAAGACTGTGGACTCTGGAGCTCTACTGACCTGAATCTAATCTAACCAACACTTACTACCTGCGTGACTTGGACAAGTTACCTCTCTGAATTGCCCCTTTGCTGCTGACAATGATGCTTCTTGGAGGGCTAGCTACAGATTACATAATGGTGTAAAGGTATACTCAATATATTGCACCTAGTAATGTTTTGCCTGTATTTATCTATTCTGAACATCTGCCTCTCTTTCTAGAGATCTCTCACCAAAGATAAAACATTTTGTCCGCAATTTTAGACAAAATCTAGAAAAAGTTATCCCACATCAAATAGAAGATCAGGTAAGTTTGAGAAAAATATTTTTGCCTTGGGCATTGTTCAGTCTGAGGGCCTGGGCACATATATTGGCAGTTTAGCAAAGAGTTTCAAATCTTGGGATTTAGAACCTGGAAGATCTCAATTAAAATGTTCAGTCTTGCCATCTACTGGCTGTGTATCTTTGGGCAAGTGATTTAGACTCCCGGAAGCTCAGTTTCCCACCTGTGACATGGGAAATATCACAGTTTCTATTTCATAAAGATGTCATGAGGATTCAGGGAGATAAAACATGGAAGTGTTGGGTATGGCACCTAGCATGCAGTTGGCACTCAATACAAGGAAGCTAAGCCACTTTCTTGCTACGATTCCATGTGAAAATCCAGTAAAGTCTAAGCTTCCACCACAGACCCTGTCGTTTTCTTTACCCAGTCCCAGATTTGACCCTTCTCTCTGTGCTGGTGGTGCAGGTATGTCCTCTAATTGGTGAAATCCTCAGGCAGCTGGATGTGAAACTGCTGAAAAGCCTCATGGGTGAGTGTCTGCATCCATCCAGAGAGGGCACAGGATGGAAAAAATGGCTGAAGAGCTGCCCCACTGGGGCCCCCAGTGAGGCCTGTTGAGGGAGCAGTGTCTGCACACGCTTGGAGAACACTTAGAGGAGACCACATTACTGCCCCCAAGAGAGCTGGGACAGCAGAGGGCACGCCTACAAGCAGGCTAGGCCCCACTAAGTCACCCAGACCTCCACATTACCAGAGACTGTAGCTCTTCCACTCAATCCTTGAGGGAGCACTGGCCCTACCCCAAACCTGAGACCACCCACTCCAGTTGCAAAAATAGCATACAATCCCCGCCCTCACAAAGCTCACAGTCTAGTGAATGAATGACAACAAGAACAAATAATCAGATGTCATTTGGAAAGAGTTGTAGTGGGAATGCTCTGGGCACAGGCCCTGGCTGGCTGGCATGGTGGATGAGTTTTCTTCACTGTGCACTGGAGGTTGGAGGAGCGGACAAGCTGGTGACTGACACCAACTCTTCTCCTTACAGAATAGCCTGCTGCTCATGAACCCAACCAGCTGTGTGCCCAGCCAACCCTCCCAGGCAAGGCTTGAGTGTCCAGCTGCCTACTGATGATCACAAGGAGATTCCACATCTTGTAACCTTAAGTCTCCCTTACAGTGGGGCTTCCACTGCCCCCCAAACTTTCCACAGACTCCATGAACATCCTGTCCTCCCCCATAATAAATTGTAGCTCTGAAGGGTGCAGAGATCCCCTGACAGGGCCCTGAGTTTGGGTTCCAGAAGTAAAGACCTGATGAAGGCTTATCCTGAGACTAAATAAGCCTGGGTTTGCTCATCAGCCCAGAAATACCAGATACCACTCTTTTCCTGGATTTTGCAGCCAAAAGACCATTCACAGATGTGCTCTTCAGTGCAGGGAGGGTCTTACTGAGATTTCCCATACCCTCATTCATTTAAACCCACATTTACTGAGCACCTACTGTGTGCCAAGCACTTTGCTGAGCTCCAAGGGAGTATAGAGAAAGAGTGACAGAGCCGAAAAGCATAAACATCTGTTGGGATCGAACAAATCTGAGTTCAGATTTAATTCAGCCCAATGAGAAGTTCCGTGAGGGTATGGACAGTGTGCAGCAGGGTGACCAGTGACTCCCCACCCCCACCCCCCAGCTCCCAGCAGAGGGCTGACACAGAGTGCAAGCTCAGCCAATATCTGGGGTTAAATGAGTGAGCGAGTCCTGGTCTTAGGACTCACTGTCTGTGTTTGGGACAAGGCACTTTACCTCTTCGTCTTCCTCACTTGCAAACTGGGAGTAGAAAGCCTACAGGGTGTGGAGCAATAGGAGCCTTCACACTGCTGGTGGGAGGGAGGTTGTGCCACCACTTTATAAAACTGGGTGGCAGCGCCTCCTAACGTGCAACATGACCATTCCACCACTTCTAGGTCTGTGCTCAACAGAAACACGTGTGCATGGGCACCACAAGACGTGTACAAGATGCTCATAGCAGCAGTGGTCATATTGCCCCCCAAAGTAAAAGAAAACCCTAAATGCCCATCAAAAGAATGCATAAACAGGAGATCTTGTGGGGGTAGTCACCCAGCAGAATGCTCTACAGAAATGACATGGCCACATAGATGCATCTCACACACACCTAAGGAAACCAGATACAAAAGAGCTCATGTTGCATCTCCCATGTACGTGAAGCCAAACAGCAGAGCTCATCCACGCTGTTCAAGGCCAAGATACAGGTTACCCCTGAGGAGTGGCTGAGCGACTGGGAGGGACTCAAGCGAGGCAACGTCCTGTTTCTGGATCGGAGTGCTGATTATGGGGAGGATGCTCGGTTTGTGATCATTCATTGAGCTATTCACTGATGTGTATTTTTCTTGTTTAGGTTATATTTAACAAAAAAATTATAAATAAAAATATTGACCATGCAGGACGTTTGTCAGAGTACGTGAAAAGCAGCTTGCAGGATGTTTAACATATGCTAAGTCCATAGGGTACGCTTACTTAATGTCATTTAATTCACTGTTAATTATTTTTTATTAATGACTATTAATTCTTCCATAGGGTACGCTTACTTAGTGTCATTTAATTCATTTTTTATTTAATTAATGTCTATTCAATTATTAAATCGGAATTCTCACCCTCCTCCACCTGAGGGTAGGAAAAGCCGATTGAGAACTCAAGGGGAAATAACACACCTATTAATAATAGTAGCACACACATATTAAGCTCTTGGCATGTGCCAAGCCTGGTGCCAGAGGCTCACATCAGCATTTCACCAAATTCTTACAGCAACCCCACGAAGTTTTATTCTATTTTACCCCATAAGGACATAGAGACTCAGAGAGAGAAAGCTACTTGCTCAAGGTCACACAGTGATGAAATGGCCAAGTTGACTGCACTCAGGCAGCCAGACTCTGGAGCCCATACTCCTGACCACTGTGAATTCCCCATCCAATCTTCCCTCCCTCTCTTCTAACATCAGCCCCCCGCAACACACACACACACACACACACACACACGAATGTGATGAAATATACGTTCAGCTGAATTGAGAAGAAGCTCAAATAAGGAAGTGTCAACATCTCAGAGTTGAGAACAGGGGCAAGAGAGACTCACGTCCCCATCTTTCAATTCAGACTCCCTAATCCGAAATGCTTCAGCGGGGATTTGCAACCCTAAACGCCCATGTTCACCCAGATGAATCCCCTTGGCGGCCTTGAGGTTGTGGGGTTCTTCCTGATCATGATGAAAGAGCAAACATGGGAGGGGTGGGCCCCACCCTCCAATGAGGTTGCCTGATCTCTTGGCCAACTTGGCTTTAGTCTGCCTTCCTCCTGACCCCTCCAGCGGTGGCCAGGGGACCTTCGTCCTCAAGGGACCTCCTCCCGTTTCATACATTGTTTCAGTGTGAGGTTCCCAGAGCTGTGGACACACTGTGTTCTCCTAGAAGAGCTCATTGCACAATGGACCTTTGTATTGAGACTGGGGTCTGGAGTGGAGAGTGATTTAAGCAGAAATTCAGCCCTAAATGCTCAGAAATTATCTGTGCCCCGTAACTTCATGCCCTCCCTTTGCAGAGGTCTGACTGTGCCAGCTATTGGGCTGTGCACTGCATTTGTTTCCCCATTTCACCTTATCTGCAGCCCTGGGAGCTAGGTGCCGCCAGCTCCCTGTTGCAGGCAAGGATACCGAGGCTGGAAGAGGAGAAGCATCTTGCCCGCGGTCATCGGCTGAGCTGGGTTTTGAACTCAGTGCTGTCTGATTTCTCAGCACTTTCTGACCTGAAGTCTCTGTGACACAAATTTGCTCTTGAAGTTACAAACGCTAAAGCCAGACAGCCCCAGTGACTGTCTGAGTCCACTTCTTCCTGCCTAAGTGGCCTGGGCAGCTGACTGTCCTTCCTGAGCCTCAGTGTTCCCACAGTTGTTAGAAAAGCTCTAGTGTCCCATGAAAAGCTTTTATTAGCTGTAAATATAAGAGAGAAGATTAATCTTCAAGGTAAGTGGAATTGTCATAAGCAAACATATTTTCTCATCGAAGTTGGGGCATGTAGCTCCCCGTGAACCCTTCTTGCCTTCTGTCCCCCAAGAAAACCACTGGGGTTTCCAAGGCCCCCAAACTCAGCCTCCCTTACACTCGATTCCCACCTGATCTTGCTCTGGGAACAGAACCAATGTCCCGACACTCCCAGGTTTTGGAGAATAGACCGTGAGTGGGTCAGGGCCCCTTGAGAAGATTAACTCTGCCCTTTAGAAATGGGCCTCTCGGTTCACAAAGCACCCCCAAGAAAGGCTCCAACCACAATCAGTCAGATACCTAGGAAGGAGAGGGCACCGCCTACAGCTTCTGAGAAACACGCTGGGAAGGCGTTGACGTCACCAACGTGGGAAGCACTGACTTGAAGTGCCAGCAGCCTGTCCTTCCATGTTTCCTGATGGCCCCTGATCCTTGCCCTGCCTGGGGCAATGGAACAGGCAGCACCTTGGCTTCAAGAAGGGCCAACCTCGGAAGCAGAAGGTTCTTGAGTTTCCAGCAACCGGGCCTTTGACAAAGCAGTAGTGACATAGGACAGACCAGTGTTCACCAGGGGGTGAGGGGTGGAGTGAGTCGAAAAAGGCAGCATGAAGGTGTTTGGGGGTGAAGGAAATGTTCGATTCCCTGGTTATGATGGTGGTGACAAAGCTACATGTGCATTAAAATTTATAGAGTTGCCAAAACCAGTTTGGCTCAGTGGATAGAGCGTCGGTCTGCGGACTGAAAGATCTCAGGTTCGATTCCGGTCAAGGGCATGTACATTGGTTGCGGGTACATCCCCAGCAGGGGGTGTGCAGGAGGCAGCTGGTCGATGTTTCTCTCTCATCGATGTTTCTAGCTCTCTATCCCTCTTCCTTCCTCTCTGTGAAAAATCAATAAAATATATATTTTTAAAAATTTATAGAGCTACACACCCAAGGATGATAAGCCAATTTTACTGTGGGTTGATTGTTTTATATTTTTTTCAAACCTGGGTTTTTCCATTTCAAAACTCAGGGCACAGGAGACATCAAGAATAACATATATAATGAATTAAAGCCAGGTTTCCTGCCCCATGTCTAGAAAAGTCCCCATGTTGGTAGAGTATGAGAGTCCAAGAGAAATTGAGAAGAACATAGTTCTGGTGGGTTCTGGAAAGTGTCTTGTGCCCTTATGGGGCAACAGATACCCCAAGTTGCAGGAGTCAAGGACAGAGAACATCTGTATCCAAATCCATCCCTTTCTGCCATCAGACATATGCAGCCTTCTTTCTTCAAACCAACGTCTGTCACCTGTTCAGTAACTGGCTGGAAAGCTTGAATCAGTCCCCTTGACTTACCTGCCTCCATTTTCCCGCAGATAGTAGCAATCAGACCCAATCCAGAGAGTTGTACCAAGATAACAAAACAAAAAAAAAAGGAACCCCTTTAAGGATGATTGATAAGACACAAGCTCTGGAAATAATTTAGCTTGAATGAGTAATTGAGCTCAAGCCAGGGCCCTGGCCCCATGGAGGCCTCGCTGGACTCTCACGGGAAGGGGTAGCCACTCCTGGGAGGATTTGGCAGGAGGGAAAGCAGAGTGGTTCACTGATGACAGGAGTGGCAAGACCCAGGGACAAGTTCTGACCCACTACTTATCCACAGCTCACCTTTGTGCCCCTTGTCACCATTTCTGAACCTTAGTGTCCCTCTATAATATTTGAGGGACAACAATACCAACCACTTCTGAGGAAGACGAGGTTAAAGTATGGAGGGCACCCAGCACATAGTAGGAGCTCAATAAATGTGCATTTCCTCCTTTCTTTCTATTGCTTAATAAGGTGTTGGGTTTTGCAGGGCAAGATCTGCTCTCACTGGTCTAAGAACTTGATCTCTCTATGCCTCAGTTTTTTCATCTGTCAAATAGGTTGCCAAGATCCAAACTGTGGGGACAAATTCCTCATTACTTCATTCGGGGAAGGGAAGAAGAGAGGGTAAAGGTAAAAACTAAGATGCCACAGCACCCCTCAGGCCTAGGAAGCTGGAAAGACTTTCTGAGAATATGAGACCTTTCCCATCAACCTTCATGACAGCATGAAATTCACAGATGTGGGAAAGCAAGTCAGTGAACATGGAGCACAGGGACTCAGAGAAAGGTTAGGAGTGAGACAGCCTCAGCCCCACATCCACTGCACAACTCTGCACGTGTCAACTCATGCCCTGAGCCTCAGATTCCCCCGTGACAATGGGAGTACTCATTCCCACCTCACACAAGCTGAGAGGATGCATGAGATGCTGCCTGTGAAAATCAATGTGGTCTTGGCACACAGCAAGGGCTCGGCGAGTGTTATCTGTTGACGCTGACTTATTGTTACTACTTTCCAATGAGTGTGTGGCTTTGGGCACTTATACCCACTGGGCCTCAGTTTCCTCATCAGCAAAGGAGGAGCAGCAACCCCTCTCTCTCAGGGTTATGGTGAGACAGAGAGCCCGCAAATAAAGGGAAATCAGAGGCGATTTGACCGTTTTTGACGCTTTAGGAACAAGATGCCTCTAGTTGGAGAAAAAGAACTGGGCCAGCAATGGAACAGGGCCTAGATATAAATGAGAAGGCTGGTGCTTTCTCCCCGGGTTCCAAATTTGATCGTCCAGGTCACCTTGGAAAGTGGGTCCCCGGCCTCAGCCCCGCTCAGGAAACCATGAAGTCTTGAGTAACATCCCCATCTCAGGTTTTGATCTGTTTAACTTGTTAATCAAATGGCTTATTAATATGATTGGCAATTATTTACTTTGGAGAGCCCTGGAAGACACCACTAGATTTCATAATTCTGCATTCTCTATAAACCCATCATCCAATTGCATGTTTCCTTATTGCCATGCTATAAAAAGGGGCTGCCTCCCTGGCAGGAGCAACCAGCAGAGGGAAGCGGAGACCAGGACAGCCGCCAGAACCTCTGAGAAGCCCAGGTGAGACCTGCCCGCTCTGCTCCTGCTCTGCAGCCCTGAGGGGCAGGGGTGCCAGGCTCCTTGCTGTGGGGTGGGCACTGGCTGGCTGCACTAAGGATCACTCATTGGGTGTCTTCTTAAAGGAAATAGGACTGCCATTTTCACGAGGATGGCCATTCATTCTGCTTCCCAACCAAACCAGTAATGTCAATATGGAAGCTTTTGAATGTAGAAAAGGGAATTAATTCGATGGTGTTGGGAAGCATGTGACTGTAGGTGTGCACTGCTGAAATCTCCTGTGGGCTTGCTCTTCAGATCCCAAGTCAAAATCTCTACGGTTCAAGTTTCAACTATGGTTGCTATTGTGGATTCAGACCATCATCCACAAGCCTCCTAAAATCCACCCAATTTTATGCATAATGATACATTTTTTTTCTGGGACTAGTAAACTCCTAAGAGGTCTGTTTCCCAAAAGACATTCAGAAGGCCCAATCCCCAGTGAGGCCCCAATGGGCTCTTTGGACCACAAAGCTTTTTTAATTTCAGTTGGTCACAGCAATGATGGTGCTTTGGCCATATAGGCCAGTTGATGAAATTTTGTTCCAAGTAGCCAGGCATTTCCAAAGTATAGGTACCAGCTCCAGCTTTAGACACCTCTGTCAGCTGCCAGAGGGGCCTCTGAGAGGGTTGGTGATATCTGGGAGGAGGCTGGTGCACGAGGCAGCCAGATGTCAGGGTTCCCCAGAAGTCCATCCAGGTTAGGTTGAGAGAGAGAGAGAGAGAGAGAGAGAGAGAGAGAGAGAGAGAGAGAGAGAGACAGAGAAGAAGGAGGAGGAGGAGGAGGAGGAGGCAGGTTCAGAGACATACTTCTAACCCCAGCTCTTTCAGCAATTTGCTGTGCCAACTTGAGGCTATCACTATCCTCCTTCTGGTCCCCTGATTCTGCTTGTGAAATGAAGATTTTGACTGGCCCAGGATTTCCCCAGCACTGGTCTGGATGAGATGGTGGCTATGACCATATACTCTCTGATCTTTGTGACTCACAAGGGCTTCCACAAACCGTCGCAGACCCCAACCAAAAGATTTAAGGAGGATGATGGCAAAGCAGTTCAGTTCCTCAGCTACTTGGCTTGTTTAATTTTTCATTTGCTTTGTCCAAAGAGTAGGAACTAGTGACAATAATTCAAGCCATTGCAAGCAAGCCAATTAGAGAGTAAATCTGATGGACACTTAATTTAACAGAATTCTCCTGGTCAGACAGATCTAACTTCAAATCCTGTCCTCACATGTACCTTGGGAGAAGTCACCTAAACTCACTAGACTCCCATTTCCTCACCTGAGCAATGCAGGTGATTAGAGCCACATCTTAGGGTGTGGTGAAGAGGAAAAAGTTACTGAGTGTGGAGAGCTCAGCCTGAAGCCTGGCACAGGAAATTCTGAATAGTGTCAGCTCTTGCTATTTTCTTCCTAGCGTTCTGAGGGCCAGGGGTGGGTAATGGATAAATTTCTCTCTGATATCCATGCCACAGTGGCCCTGTCCTTCTATCCACAGAAACTAAGGAGAGAAGATGCTTCAAATTGGGGGCCTCATTGTCTTCTGTGGGCTGCTGACCCAGACTACAGCCCTGTTGGAAGCCCTGCCCTTGGGTCAGGACCTGCCCTCAGGTCCCAAGGATCTTGCTGGAAGCCTGAGAAATGGTAAGTGAGAGTCTGTGACAATCTCCTTCAGGTGTGTGTGTGTGTGTGTGTGTGTGTGTGTGTGTGTGTGTGTGTCCAACCATGGAGGGCAGGGATGAATGGGGAAGAGTGACTGAGGATCTGCAATAGTCAGATCTGACCCCTAAGGACCCCTCTAACCATTTCCAGCTCTCAACAATGCCCTCCTCTCTGGGGATCTGTTGGAAACTCTCACAAACCTTCCACTTTATGACATCCTGAAGGCTGAAGGAGACAATTCTGGCAACCTGGTTGGTGGCCTGCTTGGGAGACTGACTTCCATGATCCCTCTTCTGGACAACATCCTTGAGTGAGTAGCCCTAAAGTAGGGCCCTGGTTCCCATCAGAGAACCTCTGTTGGAGATCTGTTTTCCCCAGGCAGAGAGATGGGTGGACTGAATATGAGGCCAGAACTTGGTCTGAGGCCCTTCTCATAGTCTGGCAGGGAAGACCAGTCCTCCTGAACTAGCAATTACCCTCAGTCCTGAAGCATAACCTGAGTCCCCAGTGTCATCCGTAATCCTCATGACAATCCTCTGAGGTTGATTTAATAATCCCCACTCCACAGAGAGAAAATTTGAAACACAGAAAGGTGCCTGTGCTCACACAGCTAGAGTGATGCAGAGTGAGAGATCTAACTCTAATTTACTCAGTTCTAAAGTCAAGGCATTTCCCACTACCTGGTGGTAAATTTGTTCTCACCTTTGGAATCTCTTAGAACACAGGTGGCCTTTGATGTAAGCAAGGAAGTGTAACCACTCTCCCCAATGACATTGTCAATGTGATGTCCATGGAATGATTTCATACGGGTTTCCCATGAGACATTTGAGCGCTCACTAAGCAAGAAGGAATAGTGGGAAGCTTCATGCAATGAGCTGGCAGAGCCTGGGTCCTTGATAGGGCTGGATTAAAGCAATTTCCAAGATTCTTACCCACCAGGTGCTTGACCTTGACTTAGAGACAGTCAGATAGCCTTGTGTTTGATTTCGAAATGTACCGTGTACTTGCTGGGAGACCTGGGACCAGGCACTCAGTCCCCCTGGGTTTCTCAGTCCCACTCAGTTTCTCTATCTATTGATAAATACTATGGTATCCACAAAGGAAGACTGTTGGAGAACTGGAAAAGATGCAACCACCTGGCACAGTGGCTGGCTCAGAGAAGAGGCTTCCTCCCATCATCTTTCCATTCTCCCTGATTTCCTACTTCTCAGTCTCCACAACAAACACTGTTAATTAGCCGCCATTGAAAGTCATGGCAGCATGAGTGATTCCAACTATAAATGTTTGTTAAAAACTTACTCCAGTTGCCCATACAGCATCCACTCATCCACTTACCCACCCACCTATCTATTTGTCCATTCTTCCTTCCATCTAACCACTTATTCTTTCCTGCATCCATTCATATATTTATCTACTCACCTGCTCATCATTCCATAAAGTCAACCAATATGGGGTGGCTCCTTTCTTTGTAAGGCTCTGGACTGGCATATAGATTGCACATGCAATCCAGACATAATGAAAATATAATTCACTCTCTATTCTAGAACACCTCACAGACTCAAGTTGAGGAGAGGGCCCTGGGTGTGTCAGGATCTGGCCCAGTGCAGAGATTGGGGAGGACTGATGTAACTAAGAACCCATGTGGTTTTGCCACAAGACCCCTCTCCTGTCTCCCCCATCCCACCTCATGGTTAGCTCCACCTCTGGGATGGGTATGATTGGGTTAAAGGTGATGTCTAGGTTTGGGGCTGATGTTTCTCCCTTCACCTCCTGTGCAGTGTGAAGGTCATTAATCCCCAGCTGCTGGAACTTGGCCTTGTGCAGAGCCCTGATGGCCATCGTCTCTACGTTACTATCCCTCTGGGTTTGGTCCTCAATGTGAAAATGTGAGTAGGCTCCAAGTAGGGATGGGAAGGTAGCTCACCAAAGGAGACCCTGACGACCATGGATAGCCAAAAAGCGGGGAGGGGGAGCATTGGAGTCTAACAGACATATGCCCCCAAGTTCAGTTTGTTTGCTGTTAGGTCAGTGACCCAGAGTCACTTGGGAAACTTACTTGACTTGGTTGAGCCTCGATTTCCCTACTGGGGAATGAGATGAGTACAGCTAAAGAGGGGCGAGGCTGGCATTCCTGGCAAGGAGAAAAGCCTCTGCCTCCTTGGACGTGGTGGGTCCACTATCTCCTCTGCAGGCCCCTTGTCAGAAATCTGCTGAAGCTGGCTGTGAAGCTCAACATCACTGCAGAAGTATTAGCTGTGAGAAATGAACAGGGGAGGATTCACTTGGTTCTTGGAGACTGCACTCACTCCCCAGGCAGCCTGGAACTCTCCCTGCTTGATGGGTAAGGCCAGAGGGGTGGCTTCACCTGCCCAGAGACAATAGGATGGGATGATGGATAGATGGTTGGAAAGATAGAAAAATGGGAGAATGTACTAGGGGAGGATGGAAGGGTTGGAGAATGAAAGGATGAGAAGGTTGATAGGAGGGAAGGAAAATGGATGGATGGATGGATGGATGGATGGGAGTAAATGGATGGATAAATAGTGACTTGTCCCTTCTTTAGCTGGGCTGACCAATTTTATGCTGGATCAGGCAACACGAAATCTGAGGTCAAACTTCATTTAGGAATCAGGAGAGGTGGAGGGCTTCCTGGATAAACTTGGACAGTATTTTCCCAAACTCTATATCTAGCTACATTGCAGTTGTGGATTGATAGCCCACTAACATAATAAGTGTGAGTCCTGGTAAGGGGTAAAATAGCTACAAAGCCTACCTGGGTTACTTCCTTCAGTTACTTGTCACCAGATTGAGTCATGCACAATATGGCAGGAGTTGTCCCCATCATGGCTAACATTTACTGAACACATATATATTGTGCTTCACATATATCATCTCATTAAATCTTCATGGCAACTACACACAAAGCACTGTTCATCCATTTATAGACCCTACAAAGTCTCATTGATTATGTGCTATGTAATGGAACTATATATTTATTCTGCATGTACCACTGTGTGCACTGCTGTGCAGAGTGTCACTCCCTTTGAGCAGCCCCTTGGTGTTTGCCTGTATGTGGGTGTGGATGGATGAGGCCCAGTTTCAGGAGCTTAATGCTGAGACTGTGATGGGCCCAGTGACCCCTCAGAAAGCTTCTCCATACCAACCCCAGGCCCCTGCATTGCCCATGGCTTTTCTCTTTCAGAGTTGGCTCCCTCCCCATTCAAAACCTTCTGGACAACCTCACCGGGGTCTTGACTAAGGTCCTTCCTGATCTGGTGCAGCACCAGGTAAGTGGGTAAAGTGGGGGCTCCTAGTCCTGGGATCCTAGGGCTTCTCAAGCTGAAAGAGGCCTCGGGGGTGAGCTTTTCTGAGCCCTTCAGTTTGATAAGTAAATTCCATTTGTGTCTATGTGTTCATTGACCCATGTTTCTCCTTTCCACCCTCCAAATGCATTAATTGGTTCATGCTCTGGGAGAGACCCTGAGCGTGTCCATGCTATAGCTGAAATGGATTGGCCTGCCCATAGAAGCTCCCAGTTCACCTCCATTATGGCTGCAGACAGCACTCTTCCAGTCTGGCTTTGGGCACCTCCTCTAGCCAGCTGTGCAGCCCTCTCAGACCAGTACACCTTGTTAGAAACAGACGTCATGTCAGAATGAACCCTGGCTCACTGTGTGGTTGGACACTTCACACACAGGCCTTCGATTTCTCCTTCTGCCCATTGGAGGTGCAAGCAAAATCTGTGGGAATGCTTGGAAACAAACTGTCTCAGACACAGAGAAATAATAGACAATCTACCCCCCAGAGAATCCATCCTAAAACGATGTTGCTCCCAGAGTCCCCCTCCAGGTACCACTTTGTCTAACTCCCCTCTCTCACCCTGGATCAGGTGTGCCCTCTGCTCAATTCAGTTCTCAGCAACTTGGACCTGACCCTGGTGCATGACACTGCCGGTAAGTACCTGCTTCCGAGCCCTCTCCCCTGCTGCAGGAGCAGTGCCTGCCCCCAAGGAGCTCTGTCTCCACATACCATGGGACAAATAGATCCCTCCAACCTCAACTTCTCCAAAAATGGTTTCTTTTTGCCTTGAATTATGCAGATAATGTTGAGGTATTATATAAGCCTTGTCTCTCCTCCTCCCCGTTCATCCCCCCAATCAGCTTTGACACTGAGAACAAGTGAGCTGGTTGGTGGAAGGAGGTATTGTCCCGCCAAGTCCAGCCTGAGCTTGCTCATACTTCCAGAGTTCCCTTTCCCTGACTTTAGGCCTTGGGAGGAATGCTAAATATCCCAGACTCCTTCTCACTGAGATGATCACTCAGGTCTTCAGTGGTTATTTTCTCATTTTCCAGATAAACTGATCCATGGGCTGACATTTGTCGTCAAGGTCTAAGCCTTCCAGAAAAGGACCTGGCCTCTGCTGAGCTGTGAGTGCTGCTCCCAACTCCCCAGGATTTGGGGGCTACTGCTCTGCTCTTGGGGACATCATGGGCTATGACAGTAACATCCAAAGAGAGAGACAAACAACTCACATTGACTGCCAGGGTGTTATTTTGCATCTAGAAGGGTTCAGGAATCTTGATAAGGGGTTGTGAGTAAATTAATAAAGATACTAGACATGAAATATAAATTTGTAATGCATTTTGGGGGAGCCAGGGAAGCTTAGCTTTAGTGCTGAGTTCTCCAAATCTCCCGGCCCAAAGCTTTTTATTCCCACATTTTTCCCTATAGTAAAGCAAACACACATATCAAAGGTAAAGTTTGGTAAGCAGTAAAATATCAGGTTGGGGGAACTGTTAAGCTGTTTGGCCAGCACAGGTAATAACATGTAGATTTTCAGGTTTGGGGAAAAGCCCTCAGCTGTCTGGCAGCAGGCAATAATATGTATCTTCAGCCCTGCTGAAGCCTCAAGCCACCAACCTTTTGATGAATTGCTTGCATTTATGACCTGCTGGAATTAGCCCCCAGCAACTGACAAGCACAGATTTGCACAGAAAAGTCCACATAAATGCTGACAGAGATAGAGAGACATAGTTGCAAACAAAAACATGCATGATCATGGATGCACACTCATAACCAAACACATGATCACTCAGACAAAGACACACACTTTCACACCAGCACACTCATACATGTGCATACATATGCAAACTTTCCACACACAAGTGTCCATGGATACACAAACACACATTCACTCAAACACATACATAAAAAAGCCTTATCATCCCAGTCCTGGGCTCCCTTTGTGTCTGAAACAAGACCCCTAGCCCCAGCGTCTCAACCTCCCCACCTTTCTCTGAGGGTTTGGCGATGACCAATATCAATGAGAGTCAGTGACACCATTCTGATCGGGGCCTTCTCCCAACAGAACCATTTCCTGATGCTTCTGAGGACTCACAGAAGGCTATCTATGTCCTGGACATGGTTTGGGGACCAGAACAGCCTTTTCTCCAAGGAAACTGCTTCCCCCCCCCACTTTCCCACTACATTGCATATTCCTCACCAAATAAAATTGCTCTTTGTCTGCAAAGAGTGCCTTGTCATTCCTCACCATCACTGGAGGGCTCTAGGCCTGGGTGTTTGGAGCCATAGAACTGAGTTGGGACCTTACCTTGGAGATCTTTATGATCTTCAGCAGGACCAAGAGATGATCAGACGAATGTGAATTTCAGAGTGGCTACTCTGGGGCCCTTATAATAGGAGGACAGGAGGTTAGGGGTAGATGTAACCCTCCAGGCAACATTACCACACAAGAAGTAAAAATGGCAGATTTGAGAAATGTTCAGGAGGTGGGTTTGGATAGGTGTAGATGAGGACAGGGGCTCCTGTCCATGTCTCAAGTTGGGGAGCCCAAAGGTAACTGGAAATGTGGGAGGGTGAGTTGATTCCAGCAAGAAGATTATGACTTTAGCTGTGGCCACGCTGCTCAAAAGTATTTTGGCGACCCCAAGAGAGAGTCCAGGAAACTGACAGATACACAGTTCATCTATCACTCCTCTTTGCTACTTGCATCTAGTCATACTGGTTTCTTTTCTGTTCTCACAGCAAGAGGAAGTTAAGGTTTAAGAAAAAAAAAGGGGGGGGGGGAGAGAAATATAGGACCCGGCCAGATGGCTTATTGGTTGGAGAATTGTTGCATACACCAAAAGGTTGCAGTTTGATACCCTATCAGGATTTCTCTCTCTCTCTCTCCCTCTCTCTCTCTCTCTCTCTCTCTCTCTCTCTCTCTCTCTCTCTCTCTCTCTCTCTCTCCTTTCTCAATTCAATAAAAACATATCCTCAGGTTAGAATTAAAAAAAGAAGTATAGGAAGAAAGACAAACTGGTCCAAAGTGTTCATTGCTGAAAGGCTTGAAGGTAGGGATAGAAAAGGGGCATTGGAATTGCATATGAAAAGATGATTGAGGCCGCAGGTGAGTGCCATAGTTTTGGAGGAATAAGACTTAAAGGAACTAAGAAGAGGAAGGTTTTAAGGATACTGAGACTGTTAATGTAGATAAGATTTATGAAAAACTGAATGCATGAATGAAGAACAGGGCTACACAGGATGGGAAAGTTTGTCTCTTTAAATAAAAAATAAATTATGCTATCATAGTTTGAGATCCTTATTGGACTTGCTCAACACTTTCACTCCACACATGAGAGTACTGAGCCTTGCAGTTTATAAGAATGACTTGCACAAGGTCAGAGAGTGACAAAAAGGCAAATCAAGAACTGAAACATCCCAGACTTCACAGAAAATCTTGCCCCTTGCTCTTTGGGAGACAGCATAGATTCAGGGTAGTGTTTCTCAGTCCCTGTCAAATATTTGTCACCATGTCCAGACCCACCACTGTCTGCACCTACTATTGCCACCAACCAACGTGACACCATAAGAGGACAGTTCCAGTGTTCGGAGTTCAGGACTGCAATTGTAGGAAACCAGCATGTGTCTCCTGGTGAGGACTTAAAGGATGAGGCATCTTTCACACTCGCTGAGATCTTTGGGCTCAGGATGAGTAAATTCCATACACACTGCATACACAGTGGATGTCTACTTAGTGACCTGAAGTACAGAGGACCTTCCTGAATGAGAGACAGCCATCAGGGCCTGATTGGGCTCAGGGAGAATCCAAGCATTAACTACCTTCATGTTCCTTTGGGGCAGGCATAGGTCAAGACTGAGGGTCCTCCTTGGCCAAAGGTCCAAAAGTCAGTGTGGATAAGTGTAGGATCATGAGAATTGGTCTTGCTGCCCCATGACCATAGCACCAAATTGCATTCCTGCCTAGACACACTTCCCCTGCCCATTTTGGACCATTTTCCCACTGTTCCCTGGACTTCTTCCTATAGCTCACCGATGGGTCTTTCCCCTCCCCTGACAATTTCAATTTGTAACTAACTAGTATAAGTCTCCCCTAGATACAAAACAGTCTGAGAGGTGGCAGGTTAATGAAAACACATGACTTTTAAAGAGTGACAACATTTTAATACACACACACTAACACACACACACACACACACACACACACAAATCTACCTAGAAGGATGTCAGTGAAAATGGCAGACTAAAGGTCTTTTGCTTGCTAGTGTGGCTCAGTGGTTGAGCATCAACATTTGAGTCAGGAGGTCGAGGTTTGATTCCCGGTCCGGGCACATGCCCAGGTTGTAGGCTTGATCTCCAATATGGGCAGTTGATCCATGATTCTCTCTTATTATTGATGTTTCTATCTCTCTCTCCCTCTCCCTTCCTCTCTGAAATCAATTTAAAAATATATATTTTTTAAATACCTCTAAAAATTATCTCCTACATAAAAGCAATTAGAAAATCAGCAACAACAACAAAAAATGGTCAGAACCAACTTTTTCAGAATTCTTGAAATTAACCAGAGACTTCAGCAACCTGGGGGAGGGGGGGTATTTATTCAATTGATATATAATCTTGGACTCTGTGAGCCTGCCTTGTTCAGTACCATTTCCTCTCATAGTCTATAGAGGCCACTAAGGACTCCAAAGAATATGCAGAGCAAATATCAAAGGTTTTCAGTGAGTTGTATGAAATTGATCCACCAGGGCAAGTGAAGACTGTGGTTCTCACCATAATCATGAACCCTCTGGACCACGAGGGGGCAGGCACTGCCCCCATCAAGTACAGGGACCTACCTAGCAGCAGAGTGCTCTGAAAGAAAGAAGGAAGGCGGTCATTCACCATGACCAGCCATTTAGAGCAATATCTGTTTGTGTGTGTGTGTGTGTATATATATATATTTTTTAATTGATTTCAGAGAGGAAGGGAGAGGGAGAGATAGAAACATTAATGATGAGAGAGAATCATTGATAGGCTATCTCCTACACGAACCCACAACCCCGGCAAGTGCCCTTGACTGGAATCAAACCCTGCACCCTTCAGTCCACAGGCCGACACTCTATCCACTGAGCCAAACCAGCTAGGGCCATATCTGTCTTAAATGTCAGCCAGTGAGGAGGAGAAAATGTGCTTGAGTTCTTGCCCTTGCAACGTGCTTCACATCTCTGCTTGATCATTAATTTCAAAAGACAACATCTTGACTTGTTTCATCTCTTTTGTCCCTCCCAGTCCTTCACAAGGACCTGGATCTACTGTCTCTCAGACTCCTTCCTCTTTCCCAAGTTTTCATCATAAATTCTCAACAGTTTCTCTGCCACCTGCTTTCATTCTCTTTCCTATTTCCAACTCCTCATTTCCTTTTTCTACTAATTATCCTCAATAGTAATGTCTCAGAATTTTTACACTTAAAAAAAGAAAAGAAAAGAATCTAAGCTTCTATAGTACTAGTCAGAACAGAACAAGTCTGTGCTGCAGAAACACAATAAAATTTGATTCTTCACTCACATTCTCACTCCATGCTCCATTTTGGAGCTATCTCATTTGAAATTCATGAGCTCCATAGTCACCATGAGGGCACAGTGAGAGCTGGCAGATGGTAAGATGATATTAAGGGCCAGGCTGAAAACTAGCATGCATGCATCACTTCCTTCACATCCCACTGGCCAGACATTCTGAACCCCAGTCTCCTCATCTGGAAAAAAATCTCAGAGAGGATTTATGGAAATTAAATCAGCTAATCCATGCAAAATATGTGCCTATCACCAAGCCTGACAGGAAGTCTGGATTCAAGAAACATATCTGGCCTGGCCAATGTGGCTCGGAGGTTGAATGTTAACCTATGAACCAAGAGTTCACAGTTCAATTCCGGGTCAGGACACATGCCCAGGTTGTGGTCTCAATCCCTAGTTGGGGATGAGCAGGAGGCAGCTGATCAATAATTCTCTCTCATCATGGACTTTCTATCTCTCTCTCCCTCTCCCTTTCTCTCTAAAATCAATAAATATAGATTTTAAACAGAAACATATCTGTTATTATTATTATTCATGCCAACTATTTCCTGAGTAAATTTGGGAGCAAATTATTTGAGCCTTATTTCATCATGGGGGGGGGGGGTGGGGGGGGAGAAACCTTCCAATTCTTCTCACCACATTATGCAGGAAAACAAACTTTTGTATTTCACTTGTATCTACTGGTGGTTAGCTTCTATTTCTGAAAGTTGATTATGGGCTTTTAACTGAAAATTGTAACATTTCCTATTATAATGGACTAGAGGCCCTGTGCATGAAAATTCATGCACTGGAGGCGGGGGGAGGAGGGGGTCCCTCAGCCTGGTCTGCCCCCTCTCACAGTCCAGGAGCCCTCAGGGGTTGGAGGCGACCCAGTGATCAGGGGAAGGCGATGCCCCATCACACCTCTGCTGCTGCCACTGCCAGAAGCGCAAGCCTCGGCTGGCCCTAGTTACCTAAGCCTTTGGCAGCCCTGGACATCTGGGCAGCCTCCATCTGAGGCTTGCCTGCACCTCAGGCATCGACTGGGCATCTGGGGGGTTGAGGGACTGGGCACTTCCCTTTTATGGCTTTGGGCACCACCATCTTTGAGGGTATAACGGTCAATTAGCATATTCCTTCCTTATTGGCTGTGGGTGCTGCCATCTTTGAGGGCAAGGAAATCAATTAGCATAGTCCCTCCTTATTGGCAATGTGTGCCACCATCTTTGCAATTGTGTGAGGGTCAATTAGCATGTTCCCTCTTTATTAGATAGGATTTCTTTAAAAATAGTGACACGGTTTAAAAGGGAATAAAGGAAAATTAGTAAATAAAGGTAACAGTGGTTGGGGAGGTAATATGTGAATGACTGGAATCTAGGGAACTTGGGGCCCCATTATCCAATGCCTGACTAGCCTGGCTACTGCATACCCTTAGCTAAGACGGCCAGGATCCTACCTAGCCTTGCACCTGTGCTCACACATATGTCCTATGACCACTAGAGGGAGCTGCTGCATGGCAACCCAATAGTCATCTTGAAGATTAATATTTATTTAGCATTAATGACGGGCCCTTTTAATGGCTAAATCCTCTAAATACAGGATTTTATTTAATCTTAAAAAACATGAGGATGCTAAGGCTTAAGGTCATATGTCATGTGAGTGGTGGATCCAGGATTTAAATCCCGGAAGTCAAACTTTAGAGCCCAAGCTCTTTGCCAGGGGTAGAAAGTTCACCAGCATCGAGCCAAATCTGGCACATTGTTCTTCATTTCTACTTTAAATTACCTTAAGTGGTGATTATTCTCCAACTGGGTACTGATTATAAATGCATTCACCATTTCCCCCACCCTAAGATATCAAACTGTTTTATGCTATTAAAAGCTTGGCTATTAAAAGTAGGGTTGCCAGATTTACAAATATAAATATAAGATATTTAATAAAGTTTGAATTTCAGATAAACAACAAGTAATTTTTAATGTAAGTATGTCCCAAATATTGCATGTCACATACTTAAACTAAAAAAAGACTTCATCTTTTATCTAAAATTCAAATTTAAATGGACTTCCTGTATTTTTTTTTCCTGGCAACCTTATTCTACAAGCATTTGCATTTATAATTCTCTCCCTATCCTCCATCCTCTCCCCGACCAGAGAGGAGTGTCTACTGAGCAGAACAACAAAGGGCTGTGCCGTGCAGCAGCTCCAGCAGCATCACCGCTTGAGTCATGTGACCATTCAGACTTCGTGATGAAGACGCCATGTGCTGTTTCTGAGGAAGCCCAATAAGCGAGACACAGTGAAGACAGCTACAGTTCCGGAACAAGGCGATGCCATCTTCAGCAGAGAACTGCACACTCTTAGAAAAACAGCCCCTGACATGTTCCTGGGCTCTCGTAGCGATGGGGCACCTGGCCATAGGCCTCACTGAAGAGGCCATGCCGCCAGAACTTCCCATCATGCCCTCGGCACTGGTATCCACCGAGTCAAGCAGGACCAGCAGCAGTGCATCATCCGGTAGAGGCGGTACAGCTAATTTGGACTCAAAAAGATCCAGTGGGCATAAGTAAACTGCACGAACGGGTGACGTGGACCTCCTATGTCACGTATGTTGCCTCCTACTGTTGCAGGGACACTTCTAACTCAGTTCACACCAATAAGACGTCCATCGTGACCAGTTGATGGAGAAGGGGAAACCCTGAGCTTGGCTTGTGAATGGGTCTGCTCGGTGTGTTGGTGTAAACTGAAAATGGATGCTGTTTCACTAGAGACCCTCTCAGAAAGGCAGGAACGAGAGGAAATCCTCCCAGCGAGCAAAGCTTCAGGCTGCACACCTGGTCATCCACTTCGAGAAAAGAAAGAAATGGACACCTCGTTATAGTCTTCTAGGCTGAGGCAAATGGATTAATGGTTTAGTCATGGGACTGGAAGAAGCAAGATTTAATGATTGGGGACACCAAGGCTGATCTATTATAGTAACTGCCACTGAATGTATGACCTGTCACCAACAGGGACCAGCACAGTGCCATCCATTCAGGAGACCAGTCAGCCACTGGGACTAGCAGAAGTGCTTCGAAGTAGGGCAATCAGAGTGCAGAGTAGAGGAGGGAGATTATGGGTCTCAGTTAAGGCCTGGTTATCTCCAACAGCAGGAACTCTAGGCAGCACGATAAGTTTCCCATGAATTATGACTACATCAGGGCTGCCATAACCAAATTCTATAGACTGGGTGGCTTAAGCTACAGAAATCTATTTTCTCATGGTTCTGGAGGCTGGAAGTCCCAGGTCAAGATGTCGGTAGGATTGGTTTCCTCTCTGCTTGGCTTGTGGGTGGCTGCCCTCTTGCTGCCTCTTCACCTGGTCATCCCTCAGCACCTCTGTGACCCTGACATCTCTCTGGGTACCCTCATCAGCTCTTCTTGTAAGAAGCTATTGGATTGGATTAGGACCCACTCTAACAGCCCCATTTGATTTTAATCAGCTGTCTAATTTAATCACATTCTGGGGTACTGGGAGTTAGGGCTTCAACATATCCATCTGTGGGGACACACTCCAGTCTGTAACAATGACCAGCCAGAATCATGGAGCAGCTGCACCTGGACAGAGTGAACTTTTTACGAAAAGCAAGTTGATTTCAGCAGTGCAAGGGGTGGACTGTGGACGCTGGCATTGCCCCACCCAGCGCCCCTTCACTGGGCACTCACCCCAGGAGCTGTCGATGTTGACCGCAGCCTCCCTCTTCTCTAGAGAATTGCCTTCAACTGGCAGGAGCCTCTCACCCCTTGGGGGACAGTCCACACGCATCCAAGGGGAAAAGGCCAGCCCCCGTGCTTTACGGTAAGACACTCTGTGGAGTGTTCTTACCCTCCCTTTCGTAACAGATGATAGGACTGCAGCAGAAATAGTGGGAGGTACCACCAGGGTCCTGATCGGGGAGCGTAAACTCATGTGGGAGGCTCATTTCTGGAGACAAGGGGAAACGTCGTGGTATGATACAGCCTGGGAAAGGAAACGCTAAAACTGTATATGCTGGTGTGTAAAACAGCTTCAAGGCACATCGATGAGGGGTGGAGGAACAAGGTGCAACACCCGTGAGCACGTAACAAATGTCAGAGGCCATTCCAGTGGCCACTGCTGCTGCCGTCGAGTCTGTTAACTGAAGCCCGAGCTCCCGTGCAGACCCTGGGCTGGGTGCTGAGGACACAGGGTGAGTCAGATGGGTGTCTCCCCTCACAGAGTTCACAGCCGAAACGGTGAGACAGTACAGAGCAGGGTGATTGGAGCTGCAGGAGAAGTAGCTGGAAAGTACCCTCATGGCATGAAGGAGGGAATGACTTCCTCTGAGTGGGATGTCCAGGAAGGCTTCCTGGAGGAGGTGACACCTTAGCTAAGCCTAAAAGGGTAATTGGGATGTCAATCAGATGAGCAAGGACAGGAGCACATTCCAGGCTGAAAAGCCAGCCCCTGTAAAAGCAGAGAAAAATTAACCTAACCTGTTTCATGCAGGACGGGGGGGAGACTCAGGTCAAGGGAGATGGAGTAGGCAAGGCTGGACTGAGAAGGGCTGGACCTTGGGGAGCTCAGAGCTCAGGCTGAGAGATGGACTTGCTCCTGAGCCATCAGGAGGGAGTCAGGGACATGTTTCACATAAAGATAGCACTGATACTCCCAGCAGAGGAGCTAAAATTAAAAAGACTGACCACACCACACGCTGGTGCAGGAGTAGAGCAGCCAGAAACTCTCATACACTACAGGCAGAAGTGTCAAATAGTACAATTACTCTGAGAAAAGTTCTGGAACTTTCTTATAAAATAATCATACCCCTCCCCTGTGACCCAGCAATTCCATCCAAGAAAAATGGAAACATTTATTCACAAGAAAGATTTGTCTTAAAATGTTCAATAGAAACTGTATCATAATAATCCCAAACTGGAAATACCTCAGCTGTCCAACAACAGGAAGAAAAATAAAACACCTTGTAACTGACTCATACAATGGAATACTGTGTGCCCATAAAAAGGGTGACTCTGGTTGAGTATCCACCTATGAACCAGAAGGTCATGGTTCAATTCCCAATCAGGGCACATGCTGGGTTGCGGACTGGGCCCTCAGGAGGAGGCCTGCAGGAGGCAGCCTATCAATGTTCCTCTCTCATCAATATTTCTATCTCTCTCTCTCTCCCTCCCTCTCTCTGATATAATTTTTATTTTTATTTTTAAAGGGAAGACCTACTGCCGAAACCAGTTTGGCTCAATGGATAGAGCGTTGGCCTACGGTCTGAAAGGTCCCGGATTCGATTCCAGTCAAGAGCATGTGCCTTGGTTGCGGGCATATCCCCAGTAGGGGGTGTGCAAGAGGCAGTTGATCGATGATTCTCTCTCATCGATGTTTCTAACTCTCTATCCCTTTCTCTTCCTCTCTGTAAAAAAATAAAATATATTTTTTTTAAAAAGAAAGAAAGAAAAAGAAATTTAGCTAACCGGGCCTCAACGCCCCCAACCCTATAAAAAAATAAAAATAAAATAAAGGGAAGACCTACCAATAGCTACAATCATGTGGATGAATATGAAAACATTAGGCTGAGTGAGTGAAAGAAGCCAAACGCAGTAGATTATATGTTGTATGTTCCATTTACATGAAGATCAAGAACAGAAAAAACTAATGTTTAGTGGTAAAAAAAATAAAGAAAAATAAAATAAAAAATCAGATCCCATTCCCATGATGGGGACTCAGGGGGGAATTGACCAAAAGGGGGCATGAGGGAGCTTTTCAGAGTGATGATGAATTTCTGTATCTTATTAGGGGTTTGGTTTACACAGATATGTGCATTTATCAAATGGATACTTACTAGTAATATCTGTGCTTTTCATTGAATATTAATTCAAACATTTCCCATTGCAGCCACAGGCTGGACAGTCCCCAGGATCACTTCAATGGTTCCAGAGAGTTCTCTGGCTACAGATCAACTCCGCAGCTGTTGGGTAATGCTGACGATCCTATCAAAAGTGATATTCCCACTGAGCTCAATGTTTTTCTGCTTCTTTCTGTCTCTGCCTGGCTCCTTGAGGGCTGAGCTAATCGGGGCAGAGGCCAAAGGCACCCACCAATCTGGGCCTGTCTGTTGTAAGTAGCCAGTTCCTCTGTAACCCCCAGAGCTCTCCAGTCCCCAGCAATGTCTTCATCAACTGTTTGAGACAGACCATGAGGGCCAGGACAGACATGGCATCCACTTCCCCACTGGCACACGACTTTGATCTCATTGGGTAAAACTTGGGCATCATGGAGGAGGAGGCTGGTGTTGGATGAACTCAGACACTGGACGGCCAGAGAAAGATGCACCTTAGCCTCCACCTGCAGACAAATGTTGAACTCTAGGGCAGTGGTCGGCAAATTCATTTGTCAACAGAGCCAAATATCAACAGTGCGATTGAAATTTCTTTTGAGAGCCAAGTTTTTTAAACTTAAACTTCTTCTAACGCCATTTCTTCACAATAGACTCACCCAGGCCGTGGCATTTTGTGGAAGAGCCACACTCCAGGGCCAAAGAGCCGCATGTGGCTCACAAACCGTGGTTTGCAGACCATGGCTCTAGGGAATGACACTCGAGCTGAAGTACTTAGTGGGAAGGGTGTGGACATCTGCAACTTGGGTTGAAATGTATCCAGCCAGTAGGTTGAATGGGCAGAACTTAGCTGGTGGACAGAGAGTGTTTGCAAAACTAACTTTGTTCTGTTTGAAATTTTCTTAAGAAAGGATTAAGGGGAGGGAACACGGCTCTGGCTACGGGGTGGAGAGGAAATGTGAGGTGCCAGGCTGACCAGGGAGGCCAGAGAGGAGACTGCCGCAGCTGCCCCGGTCAATGCCTGCGGAGGCCTGAGAGGAGGCCAGGCAGCGGGGGCGACGATGAGGGAGGCCCGAGGCTGCACCGTGGGGACACTCAGGAGGTGAGGGAGGGAACGGAGGAACGAGTGGAAGCAGGCAGAAGCTGGGCCCTCTGTGCACAGGGACCCTAGAATGACCTCCTCTCGGGAGCAGCAGACTGAAAGTACAGAGAGGCAGAGCGGGGGCGGGCTGCCGGGGGCAGAGGGGTGTCCTGAGTGTCCCTCTCCAACGTGGAGGAAGGCTTTGGACAGTTCCTGCCACGCTGGGATTCCTGGTTTGCACACGAATGACCTCTTTCTCCCCTTCCAGAGAACCGGTGAGTAAGTGAGTAAATGTTAGCTCAGGAACCTAATTCCATGTGGGTAACTGGGAGGGAGGTGCCCACTGGGCTCCTGACCTCCCCTCCGGCCACCGGAGAGTCCATATAAGCAAAGAGCAAGACGTTGCAGTCCAGGGAGGTTGCGGCCAGCCCAGAAAAGGTGCAGAGAGGTCGGAGAACACACTCGTTTCAGGTTTCGGACGCCCGCCGCCCACAAGGTAAGCGGTGTGATGTGCCGTTGGGCTCGCACTCCGAGAAAGCACTCGGAGGCGTTTCCCCGTGCAGTTCCCAGAGGCAGGGCCGCCTTCCGCACTGTCGGTGGGAGAAGGTGACTGACCTCAGCGTCCTCAGCCCTTCACCTCTCCCACCGCCGGCTCCTGGGCCTGGACACCTCCAGCAGGCAGCACGGCCAGAGCATTTCGGCTTGTTCTCCCCGGGACTCCAGAAAAAATATTTCCGCTCTTGAAAGGGGGTTCGTTCAAACCTCGCCTATGAAGTGAGGATAAAACAGTGCCCACCTCGGGGCATCCGTGTGGGGTGATAGGCTCTTCGGCCCCTCGAGTGTGGCTCTTCCACAAAATACCACGTGCGGGCGTGCACCTACAGTGCGACTGAAACTTCGCGGCCCATGCGCAGAAGTCGGTTTTCAGCTCCCAGAAGAAATTTCAATCGCTGTACTGTTGATACTGTTATGGGCGACCCGCGAATGATGGCCACCAGTCAGCCAAATTGGAATTTAGGAGGCCTTTATCACGAACTCGAGTCCGGGCTCCCGTCTCAACTGACACAGCAGCGAGCAATGAGAGCCCCGACCCACTCTAAGCATGCTGCTTTTATCCCCGTCTTAGGGATGCCTGGCAGATTAGGATTGGCTAAAAGTTTTAACAAAGAAATGTCAGTTATAAGTTATAGAAAAATTCCACAAGTACAGTAACATTTAAAGTTTATACAACACCTGGGGTGGGGGTTTATTTTCAGCTTAAGCAGTCTCTGTTTCACCCGGTTTGGTCTGTTTGTCCTGCCTTGCGGCTACTGGTAACAGGACGTGCCTCCCTGGGGGTTGAGCCTTGCAACAGAACTATTTTATGACTAACAGTTATGCTACATACTTTGCTGTGGGTCTGGTTGCTCGTTCCTTCCCTGGCCTGGAGTCCTGCCTCGACAGGATGTTGCTAGCCATCTGAAGCTCTGACTCCACTGGGTCTTGCCGGCCACAATACTTGACTGTTGACTAATGAGTTTGCCGACCACTGGGCTAATGCAAGCAAAGGGCATGGAAGTGCTCATTAAGCTGAATCACCGACGTCATTATTGGCACCAGAGTCATGTTGGCACCTATTTTATGGGAAGAGATGTTCTTTTTTTCACGTTGGTAGGGTTATACAATTTTCTGTTAGCAATAGAAAATCAAGTGCATTTAATTTCTCAAACGTGATTCCACTTACCCAAACGTGTGCTGAGTGAGTAGATATTGCAGAAGCTGTGTGGCCGGCAGGGGACATGATACAGAGACAACAGGTGTTTGGGAGACAGTGGCTCCAGGTTAAGAGCACTGGAGTTCAACACGTGGCCTCTTGTCCCAGTGGCTGTGTGACCATAAGCAGGTCACCTGGTCTCACCTCTGTCTCCTCACTTGCACAGTGAAGGTGATAGCAGTGACCTTGTGGGCTAGTCGTGAGCTAGTAGACTCTCAGCCTGGCAGGTAGTGAGCACTCAGAAATGGAAGCGCTGCCCGGTCGGTGTGGCTCAATGGTTCAGTGTGGATGCATGAACCAAGAGGTCATGTGGTTCAATCCGCAGTCAGAGCATATGCCCGGGGTTTCGGGCTCAATCCCTGGTGTGCGGTAGGCAGGAGGCAGCCCATCAATGATTCTCTCTCATCATTGATGTTTCCATCTCTCTCCCTCTCTTCCCCGCCCCCTCTAAATTCAATTTTTAAAAATTAAATAAATAAAATAAAGGAAACGGTAGAGCTGTTTCCATTCTATTCTTTAGGCAGCCCCTCCCTTCATACATAATTTACTCCCCAAATTTGTTTCCAAAGTCAAATATATGTGAAATGTGAAAGTCAAACAAGGAGAGATTTACACAGGGCGTGTGTGTGTGTGTGTGTGTGTGTGTGTGTGTGTGTTGGACGGTGGGGGAGGGCATCCAGTTGAAGCTAAAGCACTTCAACCCCCATGATGCTCTGATGATAGAGCTCCAGCCTTCCAAACAAACGCACTTTTTCTTGTTTTGTTTTGTTTTGTTTTGTTTTGTTTTGATCCTCACCCAGGGATATTTTTTTCCATTGGTTTTCAGAGAAAGTGGGAGGGAGGAAGGGGGAGAGAGGAGAGAGAGACATCGATGTGAAAGAGATACACATTGATTGCTTGCCTCCCCCATGTACTCTGAAAGGTGTCAGAGATTGAATCTGCAACCCAGTACTTGTCCTTGACCGAAATCGAACCTGCTACTCCTTGGTGCTCAGGCCAACACTCTAACCACTGAGTAACACCAGCCAGGGCCGTGTTCTTTATTTTTTTTCTCTGACCCCACGACTGAGACAGTTGACCTCTGCGTTTTTATATTTCTTTGTCTGTTTCTGGCTCACTGTCTCCCCAGGAGAATGTGAGTCCCAGGAAGGCATGGGATGGTTTGTTTGTTTGCTGCTATGTCCAAGGCCCCCAGAACTAGGCCCACATACTGTGGATTACAATGAGCTGGCTGACCAGCTGACCTGTGGCTGATGCCTCTGTCCATCCCGCAGTCCTCAATGACTCAGAGAATGGAGGGGCACCCATCACTCTGTCTGGGGTTCCCTTTCCGACCTCCACCTCATCACACGCTGCTCCAGTTGATGGAATCCAGCCCTTGCGATTGTCCCTTCCTTTATTAACCTTGACCCTGACCCAACCTAGGATTCTGGCTTACCCAGGTTTGTTTGCGTTAAAGCTTATGTATTCCTATCCCACAAAAGAGGGATTATGCCCATGTGTTCCCAGTTCTGATTTCTGTCTTTCTTTCCCGGTGGTTCCGGTGGTTCCGGGCCCCGTGAGACTGGGCTTTTGTTGCAGCTGTCAGCATGTCATCAGCCCTGTCATCGCAGTGTTTCCCTGGAATCCTGAGTCCGCGGGTGGGCTCTGGGAAAGGGACGAGGCTGCCTCCGCTCCTTTGTCCTCTCCTCAACTTTTATTTACTCGTTTCCAAGCTGCTTCATGGTGTTGTTTCCCGATCAGAAAATGCATTCAGTGTAAACATTTGTTTAATTTTGAAAATACAAAGAAGATGGTAAGAGTCACCTGTGATGACACCACCGAGAAATAAACATTGTTACCATTTGGGGGCATTTCCTTCCAGGATTTTTTCTAGATTAAAAAAAAAATTTTTTTTTTTTTAATAAAAAATAGTAGAAACCATTTCTTTTTTCCCCTTGCTAAGAGCCTTCAATACGTTCTCTATATTGTTTTGGGACAGCTGCCTGGTGGCCCACCTTTTATTTACTGAATTCCCTATTGCTGGACATGTAAGCTGGTCCCACTTCAGGGCCATTATAATAATGCTGCAATGAGCAGCCTAATATTTCATTTTTCCTACACCCCTGGGCTCCATGGCACAGAACCTACACAGACCCTGCGCCAATGGGTATGAGCCTTCCAATTAATAGATTGGTCCCTGGAAACAAGCCATTCCTCACTGCATATTTACCGAGGTCCCTCTGCTATAAGCCAAGGTTATCCAAACCAACCTCACCCACAGCATCAAGGAGCCCAACATCCTTATCTACCATAACCGTTGGGGAAACTGAGGCCCAGAGATACGAAGACTTGTCCGAAGGCATTCACAAACTCCATGTTGTCTAGATATTTCCTCCCCACTTTGTTTTCTCTTTGACATTTTGCAAGGAAATGCAAAATCTTCGGCAAAGAGACAGGTGGTTGCAGCGAGGATGTAGCAGCTACACTGCTCATGGCAGGCATTGCTAATCAATCATCACACTCTCCCCCGCTAAGATGGACCTTGAGGACTTCTCCAACAGCCAGTACCAGGCAACGAGAGGCGAAGTGTTTGTGCCATCCTGGTTGCACCTTTGGTGCCAACAGAGAGCCTTTTTAGATTGTGGGCTTGGGGCCACTCTAGCGAGTGCCTCAAGGTGTCTTCCTTCTTGTCTTTTGAGTGAGTGACAGTCCCCAAGACCTCCCGATTTCCACCTGTCCAACTGCCATGTCCTCAGAAACCGTCTCTGGTGTTCTTCAGGACCACAGACTTCCCTGAAGAAGCCCCTCATCCCAGCTGGAGGTGACGGGATGGGCTGGACACAGGAGCTGATCGTGCTCCAGAGTCAGCCAGAGCTGGGTCCAGAGCCCGGCTCCACGTTTTATGGCCGTGGGACCTTGAGCAGGTCACTCCCCTTCTGCAAGAACCTTTTTTCTCTGGAAAATGAGGGCGATAGTATCTCTATTCTCTCCCACCTGGCCTCCAGGTGGCGATCTGTAGAAAAGAGATGGTCTTTCCCCACTCCACCACTTCGTTATGTCAGAGTGACCGGCTTCAGTTGAACATCAAACTCTCTCCCTCCACCCCTGAGGCTCCTATGGACCAGCTTGTAGACTAGAGAGGGGAGGGGAGGCTCTCTCGCGCCTTTTCCCTCTGTCTCTGGCTAGAACGAGAGGTAAGAGGGCAGGAGAGATTTCCCCTGACTGATAGATGGCTCCCTACTCTCTGGGGAGCCAAAATATGTTTCAAGTTGAGTCTCACAGCACCTTCTTTGGGGGGAGACCAAACCTTCCTGGCAGGTCTCTCAGGCTGTAACCTCAGATACAAGCAGAGCTTGTCCCACCAGTCACTTTGCGTGCCATCCCAGACCCTGGCACCCTTGCCTCGCCTGCCCAGGGGAAGATAGTGGGAAGGACTTAGACCAGCCCCAGACCAGATCTCTCCTGCAGGGTCCACACAGGCCCTAGGAAAGACACACACAAGCTTTGATGCCATCCAGAGAAAGCAAAGAGTTATAATTTTTGACTCACAGAATCCACTCTCTCCAACAAAACTTTTTTCTTTTTTGTTAAATCCTCACTCACTCAGGACTATTTTTTTTTTTTTTTTTTTTTTTTTTTTAGAGACACAGAGAGAGAGAGAGAGAGAGAGAGAGAGCCTGGAAGGAATGGAGAAAGACAGAGAGAAACATCAATGTGAGAGAGACACATCGATGGGTTGCTTCCCATGCACACCCTGACCAGGGCCAGGAATGGAGCCCACAACCAGCATACAACCAAGTTACAGGCCCTTGACCAAACTCGAACCCAGGACCCTTCATTCTGCAGGCTGACACCCTATCCACTGAGCCAAACCGGCTAGGGCTCTCCACCATAACTTTAGCTCGTCAACCTTGCCTGGACAAGAAAGGGAGTCCAGGATATTCCTTGTCCCAACTTCAGGGACCCTCAAGCCCATAAATTGTCCTTGAAAATCCCACTCCCTCCATGCCTGCCTTACGGGCAAACAGCCTGTTCTCCTCCCTGGGGAAGTGGGAGAAGGGACCACAGCTGTCTCCGTTTCCCTCTTGACCTTTTCATCACCTTGATGCGGTGAGGCGCTCCCACGTGAGGGACCGAAGAGCTATGCCACCAGTTCTCGGCCTCCTGCTGCCATTGTGGCCTGGCCCCTTCCTGGGTATACAGCACCTGTGGAGCTGTAGTGCCTCAGATGGCATCTGAGTTTTCAGATTGAGTAAGGGCTATTGAAGACCCCATGAGTGCGCAGTGAGAGAGAGAGCTTTAATTTAGACATGGCAGCCAGGAAAGGCCTTTCCAAGGAGGGAAACTGAAGCGGAAACTTGGTGAAGGAGCAGGAGCAGCCAGGGGAAGGCTAGGAGAGGAGCGCTCCTGGGAAAGGCTCGGCACCGGCAAAGACCCTGAGCTAGGAAAGAGGACACAGAGGCAAAGGGATGAGACATGGGGGCTGAGAGGTGGGCAGCAGCCAACCATGTGTGGCCTCCCAGAGTTTGGATTTTCATACAAGAGCTGCAGAGGCCTTGGGAGGGGAGGGGAGGGGAGGTGTTAATAAACAGGGGAGTGACAAGGTCTGAGTAATATATTTAAAATTTAACTCAGGTTGTTGGGTGGAAATTGGAATTTGGTAGGGGGACTAAGGGAGGGAAGAGGGAGGCTGGAGAGGAGGCTGGGATGAAGGATGGATGGATGGGTGGATGGATGGATAAAATGGACATCTCTCCAGGCCATGGGGACCCCAAGCCCCACGAGAGTAAGTAGTTAGTACTTTGGGGGCTCCCAGGAAGGCAAAGGGATTCCAAGAGTAGGTAGAACTGAAGCCAGGCCACCTTACACAGACCCTGCTTTCTGAATTGGGCCTTGAAGGTCAGTGACATTATTTCAACAGTAATAATAGCCTTCACCATTTACTGAATTATCTGATGTTCCAAGCATTCCACATTGTCTTATGTGACTCTCAGAACGGTTCCATTTTACAGCCGAGGGAAGACAGGCTCGGAGAGAAGTCATCTTCCCACAGCCGCGCAGCTGGCAGCCCAGGAGCGGACGCTGAACCGCGTCTGTGAAACTCCAAAGGCTTCCCCTGCAGGATGGGTTGTCAGGGGGTGGGCGGGGCATTCCAGGAAGAGGACACAGCACCGTCACAGGCCTGGGAGCCTGGAAGGGGCGAGGCCGGGATAAAGAGGCCCTCAGCAGTTTGAAGGGAACTGGGCAATATTGAAGGCACGTCCGTGGCAACCCGTGGATTCCAAAACGTGCCATGCCCACAGAGGCACAGTCATGCTTGCTGATCCCAGAGAATGCATGGGACCGAGGGGCAGGAAGCAGGAGCTGATGCGGCCCAGGCCCTGGCACCGAGCTCGGGCCTTCCACAGAGAGGCATTGTGCATAGGCAGCGGGCATGGCCAGGTGGGAAGCCCAGGAGGGGCTGCTTGCCTCTCTGGAGATGTGCCCAAGGGATGTGAAGGTCCCCCTCAGCAGGCTTCACTTCAGGAGCTGGAGGTCTTCGGTGCCTTTGCAAACACAGCGATGGTGCCCCGGGTCCAGGTGCCTGCCGTGTGTCCCAGCCCCCGGCCCACCCTTCATGGCAGCCCAAGATTTTCTCCAAACCTCAGGAAGCTAGAGTCCTGGGACTGCTCCGGGCAAAGATATGGTTCAACAGAAGCCACAAATATTTTCCTTGGACACCTTGGCCCCGTCTGAGGCCTCAGCCCAAACGCAAAGGGTGACTGCTTAGCCCAGGGTATGCAGGATATAAGGCTGGGCTTTCAGACTCACTGCCCAGGTGAGGAGGAGGCTGAGGACTCCAGAGTGTCCAGGTAAAAGTGTGGGGAAGGGACGAAAGCCTAGGATTCCAGGGGGGTTCTTAGCTGAAGGCACCTGGTGGGATCAGGTCAGAAGCAGGAGGGAGTCTTGGTCCCCAGGTAAGGTCCCTCTGTCAACTAGGACCCTCTGAGGGGGTAGAGAGGTGCCCAGCTCCCTTACCCAGAAGACCAGAGGATGGTCCTGAGGAATAAGAATGGCTGATTCTCCCTGGCTTCATCCAGATGACATAGCCCATTCTGCACACACCAATTGCTCGGTGTCCAGCTCTGGGCTGGGGTGATACTGGAGACAAGAAGTATCAGACAGTCCTGGCCCTCCTAATATAGGCCAATGCAGTATGTGCTGTGCTCAAGGAAATCCCAGGGGTATGGTGGTGGAGGGCAATCAGGGAAGGCTTCCAGGAAGAGGTGACATGTCAGGTGAGAAGTGAGTAGAAGTTGGTTGGACAAGGGACAGAAAGGCATCCCATGCGAAGGAACCACATAAGCAAATGCCAGGAGGTGAGATATGATGTGGTGTGTGTGTGTGTGTGTGTGTGTGTGTGTGTGTGGTGCTAGGATTTAGGGAGGAGACACTTTTCCACAAATACAGATACTACCATCGTATTGGTTCTCTGAGTGTCTCCAATCAGAGGACAGAATAACGTGCAGATAATGACAGAAACTTCCTGGCAAAAGAGCAGAGTGGAAGGCATCATATCTGTTTTCTCACTTTAAGTGCAAGGTGATTCTTTCTGAGTATAGGATTAGTAATAACTAATAATAACAGCTAATATTCATTGAGCTCTTATAGCATGCCAGGCCACAAATGGATGATTTCATTTAATCCCCCCAACAACCTTGTGATGTAAGTATTATTAGTATCCCTTATTTTATAGATGAGAAAACTGAGACTCAGAGAGGCTAAGTCCCTTGCCCAAGGTCACACAGCAAGTGGTAGAGGCAGTCCACCAACTCAGGTCTGGCTGACTCTGATGCCCATATTTCTCCTCAACCCTAGGCTTCCTGGCACACAGGGATGGGGGGTCCTATGACTTAACAGGGGACCCTGTGACTTAACTAGACCAGTGGTCGGCAAACTGCGGCTCGCGAGCCACATGCGGCTCTTTGGCCCCTTGAGTTTTTAGCAAAGGCCAGCTTAGGAGTACTCTAATTACGTTGACAACAATGTACCTACCTATAGAGTTTAAGTTTAAAAAATTTGGCTCTCAAAAGAAATTTCAGTTGTTGTACTGTTGATATTTGGCTCTGTGGACTAATGAGTTGTCCTAGTGGACTAACCACTGGCCTAGACGTTGTCAGTTTAGCAGGCTTAGATTCCCCATTCTTCCAGGGCTCCCAAAGGCCATTCATTCATTCATTCAGCAACCATTCGTTTATTAAACACCCACTGTGTGCCAAGCACTGTGCTGGGCTGGGGACACAGTGGGGAGCAGGCAGAGCAATGCTCCCTCCCGGAGCTCACGGCCTGGTCAGGGAGGCAGGTGTTGAATCATCATGGCAAGTGTCTCTAAGAGCGCACACTATTCCCAGTCACTCCACTAAGCAGCAGCCTCTGCTGGAATCCATGCCCAAGTCACCAGGCCTGGAGGACCTGCCCATGGCCTCTCTGCCTGGCTAACAGGGCCCTTCATGCTCACCCCAGCTTCTCTCGTCTGCCACCTGCTGCTCCCTGGCTCCCAGGAAGATGGCCGGTTCAAGGACCTTCACCCTCCTCTGTGGTTTGCTGGCAGCCACCTTGGTCGGAGCCACCCTCAGTCCTCCTGCAGTGCTCCTCCTCGGCCCAGAAATCATCAAAGACAGTAAGTCTTGGCCGCCCAGGCTCCAGCACCATCGGGCAATGGGGCAGGGGAGGAGGGGGGGCCTGCCCATGACTGGGGGTGTGCAAGACACAGTTGGGACCCAGGTCTAGATGAGATTCAAGTGGGTAAATTATAAAGGTTGCAAGTGTCTGTGATCCCAAGAGTCCATGATTCCAAGAAAAACCCTTTTTAAAAGCCATGATTCCAAAACTGACTACTCTGAGGTTCCTGCAGAATGGGGGTGGCCTGGGTGTGAGGATGCAATTGCCCTCCCCTACAACCAGAGGACTGGCAAAGCACCTCCTCAGAGTCTGAGGCAGTGGCCCACCAGTCCGCAGAGGGAAGACCCTCGGGTGGAAACCTGGCTGCCTGGATCCAGGCACAGCTTTCTCCCCCTCCAGCTCCCCGGCCCGGGAGCCCTCCTGAGCCTGGGCCTTGTCCTTTGGAAACAAACAGAAGGCCACTGGGGCACAGGGGGCACACGTACACCTGAGTCATCCTGCCCAGGGGTGAGGGAGCGGGTGTTTATACAGCCCTGGTTGGTCAGTCACTGGGCGAGGGCTCCTTCCCCAGCATCAGGTCTCCTGCACCTCTGACCTGCTCTGCTCACAAGCCAAGTGGGACAGAGCCCAGGGCTCCTGGCTCCCAGAGCCCTGGCCTGACTCCTCCTTTCTCTGCTCAGCACTTGATACGCTTTGGACAGCAGACCCATAGGATGTGGATGCCAGAGAATTGTGTTTTAGGCAACAAAACAGCCCTAAACAGGGCCTTATGAGTTCCCAGCCTCATGGCTCCAGGAGTGGGAGGGATGCAGAGGCTGGAAATGCTCAGGGGGGTAAATGGTCCATCCACGCCCCAGCCTCCCCCATCTGGGCCACATCTATGGTAGAGGGGGCCAGGATGGAACCATCCATACCCTCACCTGTGTCCAGGCCCGAGTAGTCCTGAGTGATGATCTCTCCCAGCCTGGAGCCCTGCCTTGCCCCTCCTGCTGGGCTCTAACCCTTAGAATCTGTCTCCAGAGCTGGCCCAGAAGCTGAGGGACCACGATGCTCTCCGCATCCTCCAGGAGCTGCCTCTGCTCAGCGCCATACGGGACGAGCCGGCCGGGGGCATCCCCCTCATAGGCAGCCTGGTGAACTCTGTCCTGAACCACATCATCTGGTAAGCTGGGAACTCCCTGCCCACGCTTCTGCCCGGGACACACTTTGCACGTTTAATTGGTCAGTCAATAAGCATCAATTGGTATCAAATCTCTGTCTGACCACAAAGAATGAAACAAATGAAGTCCCTTCCTCAGAAGCTCCCAGAGGAGTTAATAACCCATAAGAGAGTCACACGGGAGCCTGACAAGGTGACTCCAGAGGAAGGTCACTGGGGTGAGAGGACGAAAGTGATGCTTCTAAGTCTCGGTGACAGGTGGGCCATTGACTCTATGTTCACCAGGAGACAAGAAGAAAAGGGTATTCCAGGCAGAGGGGCCAGCCTGGGCAACGGCCTAGAGCACATGTGTCAAACACAAGGCCCGCGGGCCAAATCCGTCCCGCCAGGCCTTGCAATGTGGCCCGCACCGCGCTGTCATCACTGCACTCCGCTGCGTTTCCATCACAATGACAGTTTATGACTGTTCAGTAAACCATTCGGCCCGCGATTTAGGCTGGATTTTAGATTTTGGCCCCTTCTCTGATTGAGTTCGACACCCCTAGCCTAGAGGGTGAGAGAGCCGGTCAGAATAGATGTTGTGGGATTCATCTCTTCAGTAATGGGGGAGCCAGGGAAGTGTTGAGAGCAGGAGCAAGGCAGGGGGGCTGGCAAGACCATGCTGGGGAAGAACCAGTGGATAGGGCTTGGGGCCAGCGGCTGGCTGGGCACCAGGGGAGACAGAGATTGAGGGGAACAAGTTTGTGGCCAATGCTCAGGTGAATCCCATCTCTCCTGCATCCATCCAGGCTGAAAATCACCTCAGCCAACATCCAGGAGCTGCAGGTGCAACCCTCTGCTGACAGCCAGGAGCTGATCGTCAATATCCCACTGGACCTGGTGGCTGGCTTCAACACGTGAGTATCCCCTTGATCAGGCATAGCAAGCAGATTCACCCACTCATCCCCCCTTTTCCACTTTGCAGGTATCTGGAAAAGAGCAAGTGCAAAGGCTATGAGGCAAGAGTACACTTGCTTTGTTCAAAGAATGGCAAAGAGGGGTGGGTAGGAGAGAGGAGAGTCATGGGAGGTGAGGCCAGCAGGCAGCCAAGGTCAGATCATGCAGTGCCTCTTGGATCAAGGTGAGGACTGGGCCTCTCCTGAGTGAGATGGAAGCCAGGGAGGGTTCTGAGCAGAGAGAAACATGGCATGCTTAATATTTTTAAAGAATCCTTCTGGTAGTTGTATATGGAGGCAAGAGCAGAGGCAGGCCATCCAGAAACTACTGAAGTAATTCAGAGGGAGACCAGGATAGCTTGGACCGGAGTTTGGGGGCAGGAAGGTGGCGAGAAGTGGTCAGGTTCTGTATACATTTTGGAGGCAGGTGCAGACAACAGGATTTCCTGGTGATTGAATGCGGGTGGAAGAGGAGGACAGAGATTTAGGAGTCAAGGCTGAGTCCAGGGTTTTTGCCTGAGCAACTGGCAGGATGGTGTGGCCAGCAACCAAGACCGGGAAGATCGTTGAGAGGAGCAGGTTTGGGCAGGATCCGCAGTTCAATTTTGTGCATGCTAAATGTGAGATGCCTGTAAGACACCTGAGTAAGGAGTTGGGTATAAATTTGGGAGCTGTTTTAGAATTTAAACCAGGAGAGGAATAAAAAAAACAGAGCCTGGGACATGCTGGATTAAAAATAATAAAAATGTGGGCTGGTGAGGAGGAGGGATGCGAGGGAAAGGGGGACGAGGAGAGGGGGGAGGAGAACCCAGCACAAGAGCCTGAGAAGAGAGGTGAGAGCCAGAGGGCAGAAAGGGGCAGCAGGCTCACTCCAGTGGAGCTGGGTGTGCTCACAGCATGGGGCACTGTCACCCCCAGGCCCCTGGTCAAGAGCATCGTGGAGATTCACATGGAGACAGAGGCCCAGGCCACCATCCGCGTGGAGAACGGCAAGAAGGGCCTTGCCCTCAGCAGCTGCACCAACAGCGGCAGGAGCCTGCGCATCAGCCTGCTGAAGAAGTGAGTGTGGGCCCTCCCGCTGGGCTCCCGCCCTGCCTGGAGGGAAGCCTCATTTCACAGATGGGAAGCACTGATGCCCAGAGATTGAAAGGGACCAGCCCTCCTGACTCTTGCTCTGGGGCTCCTTGCAGAGAAGCTGTGACGGTGGGATGTTAGCCATCCTGCCAGGCACTGGGGCAAACTTTTAAAGGTGGAGAGGAGCCACCTACCTAGGGCCCCTCAAATTCCCCACCCCACCCCCCAGGCAGGCTAGGGTAGAGCTAGGGGTAAAACCCTGCTCTGGCATCAAGCAAATACTTCTCCTCATCCTATATAAGAAAAGCCTAATATGCAAATCTACCAAATGGCAAAATGACCGGTGGAACAACAGGTCATTATGATGCACATTGACCACCAGGGGGCAGACGCTCAATGAAGGAGCTGCCCCCAGCCCACAGGCCCCAGGCCAACCAAGGTGGGTGCCAATGCCCCCCCCCCCCAATCATCCCACTGGTCCCCCCACAAATGGGGCCTGATTGCCGGCCAGGCCTAGGGACCCTACTTGTGCACAAATTTTGTGCACCGGGCCTCTAGTGTACTATATGGGTGATGCTGGGCTTGCCTCCCTATGCCTCAAGCTGCAGGGAGAGGTTAGCTCAGGCCACAGCTGTAACTAACTCAGCACAGAAGAGTATGGGGCACACAGCAGGGGCTCAAAACTGCAGTGTTTCCCTCGACTTCCCTTAGCAGGAGAATGGGGAGAAATGCCAACTGCCATCGTCCCAGTGTCCAGCACACATTACTAGGATAACCCCCAGCCCCTGCTCCCTGAGAACTCTCTGCTCAGTAGACAGGGTCTACTCCTAGCCCTGTCTCCAGCAGGCCCAGGAAGCTTGGGCAAGTTCCTTTCCCCCCTGGACTCAGTCTCCCCTTCTGTAAGACAAGGGAGGGGTGATCCTCTCTGACCTTCCCTAAGCTCTCTCCCTTTCTTCTCTCCGGAAGGATCTCTTTCATGGCCAACCCCTTAGCCAACGGTGTCATGAAACTCCTGGTGCCAGCCCTGCCCAAACTGGTGAATACCAAGGTGAGTGGAATCGGGCCTCATGGGCCTGTAAAGATTGCTCCCCCTGAAGGGCTGGGCTGGAACTGCAGGCTTGTGTGAAGGGACCTTGAGTAGGAAACTGAGTCTGCATCACTCTTTCAGCAATGAATCCTTGAGGTCAAGATAATAGAACTGCCGAAAGTCAGCCAGGAGACTTTGGACAGGGATGTGCTGATAAATCGTTAACTATTCACTCTGGAGAGTTGATGGGGAGAGCCCAGATGTGTATGTAGTATCTGCTGTTTTCCCTGATATAAACCACTCCCTTCAAGGCCAAGATCAAGCTACGAATGTGATGTCACAGAGCAGAGTTGGGAAGAAGTGTGCCATAGCACACCGCTGTTTGGTATTCCCACCACACGGATGCAATAGACCTAAATGCCCTCAAGAGCAAGAAATAATAGTAAGATATAACAGAACAATTAGTGAGATTTAACAAAATAATTAGGAAGTAATGAGTTTTGAGGTTTCATTAACTTTGCTTTTAGTATAATTTATTTAGTTGTAAGTTTATATACTTTAATTTTTAATGATGCCTCAGCTTGGCACCGGCTCAGAAACTCCTGAAAATTTAACAAGTTGTCCTCACAAACCAGCACAAGCCGGCTGTAGTACCCTAGTGTCTCAAACCAACCAGCAGTCTTCAGGGCTCTGTCATCCGCCGGGTCCTGCTGGATTTATTTTTCTGAGTCAGTAAACACAGTCGGTCTCCTTTTATATGTCCCTTACATGCCCCAGGTAAATTAAAAGTCTGTAAGTTGGTTCACCCACTTTGGCAATGGATTCCTATAAATTCCAAGATAGGTTCACAACAATGGGCCTCCGGAGGATCCAAATACCTTGTCACATAACTAATAAGTTCTTTATAATAAAACTTTTTGGAAGAAAAAGAGGGTGTAATAATTAAGCCACGTTAGGGGGGAAATACCCATAATGCTTCTGCCTTGGCAGCTACTTTCTCTTTTGTATATTGCACTCAAATGTTTATGTGGCTGCACTTGGTGTCAGTACTACTTTGTATTATTTAAGTGATATATATTTTCTATGCCGTTGTACACTATTCACAATTATGTAATAGCTACATCACATTTAATACTTTATTAAACCATTCCAGAGAGCCTTCTTAAAGGAATCTGAAAGTAATTTTGTAAAATTTGGCTTTTCTTACATGAGATCATTTTTCTTTTAAGAAAGTTTTCTTTTTCCTATTTAAAAATGGGTGTTTCTTTTTCTTTCTTTCTTTCTTTTTTCTTTTTGTTTTATAAATTTTTATTGTTCATATTATTACAAATGTTCCTTTCCCCCCTCCCCTCCATTGCCCTCCTCCATCAGGTGCCCACCCTACCCTCTGCCCTTTCCCCACCCCTCATTGTCCTCATCCATAGGTGCAGTTTATGTTCAGTCTCTTCCCACATCTCCCTCTCCCCTTTTCCCCAAGAATGGTCAGTTCACTCCCCTTCCATACCTCTGATTCTATTATGTTCAACAGTTAATATTGTTCATCAGATTTTTTTTTAATTTCCTTGGTTTTTAGAATCACTTGTTGATAGTTACGTATTTGTTGTTCATAATTTTTATCTTTATTTACTTTCTCTTCTGAAAGAACCCCCTTCAGTAATTCATATAATTCTGGTTTGGTGGTGATGAACTCCTTTAGCTTTTTTTTAATTAGTGAAGCTCTTTATCTGACCTTCGATTCTGAGTGATAGCTTTGCTGGATAGATTATCTTTGGCTGTAGGTTCTTACTATTCATCACCTTGAATATTTCTTGCCATTCCCATCTGGCCTGCATGGTTTCTGTTGAGAAATCAGCTGACAATCGTATAGGTGCTCCTTTATAGGTAACTACCTGCTTTGCTCTTGCTGCTTTTAATATTCTCTCTTTGTCTTTTGCTCTTGGAATTTTAATTATGATGTATCTTGGTGTGGTCCTCTTTGGATTCCTTTTGTTTGGAGTTCTTTGTGCTTCCTGGACTTGTAAGTCTAATTCTTTCACCAGGTAGGGGAAGTTTTCTGTCACTATTTCTTTCAGTATGTTTTCGATATCTTGCTCTCTCTCATCTTCTGGGACCCCCATAATTCTGATGTTGGTTTGCGTGAAGTTGTCCCAGAGGTTTCTTACATTATCTTCAATTTTCTGGAATCTCTTGCCTTCTAGTTTCTGTGGAGGAGTGTCTTCTGGCTCTTTATGTTCCAACTCTTTGACTTGATTCTTGCAATCTTCCATTCTGTTTTTAGGACTCTGTATAATATTTTTTATTTCAGTCAATGTATTCTTTATTTCTTGTTGATTCCTTATTAATTCTAGTTGATCCCTTTTCATATCCTCATAAGTCTTATTGATCTTTTCTAGGAAATTCTTGAAAAACCTTATAAGCGTAGATTTGAACTCTATATCCAGTTGCTTTTTGTCCTCCATTTCTTTCGTTTGTGATCTATTTCATCTCAGCATTTTCGCAGCTTTCCTGAGTTGGTAGCCTTAAAAGTCTCTGTGTTCTGCTTGGATGGGGCGAGGTTTTAGGGTGGAGCCTACAGCTTTGGCTTCCGTCAGTCCCGCCCTATGCGGGTCCTTCAGTACTCATTGCAAGCTCCTCTGATAGAGAGGTGCCCTCGATTTTCGCCTGCTGCCAAACAGTCTAGGCCACATGTGTCAAACACAAGGCCCGCAGGCCAAATCCATCCCGCCAGGCCTTGCAATGTGGCCCGCACCGCGCTGTCATCACTGCACTCCGCTGCGTTTCCATCACAATGACAGTTTATGACTGTTCAGTAAACCATTTGGCCCGCGATTTAGGCTGGATTTTAGATTTTGGCCCCTTCTCTGATTGAGTTCGACACCCCTAGTCTAGGGTCTCCCCCAATGAGCCCGATATTGGGGTTCAGTTCAGTTGGAAGTGGAGTTGGAGGTGGCGTTCAGAGCAGTCTGGAGCCCCTGTCTCCTTCCCGCCAGGGCAATCCCGCGGCACAGCCAACTGTCCCTTCTCTGCGAGCAATGTGCGCCCCTCCGGGACCTCCTTTCGCCGCTCCCCTGGGGTTCTGCCTTGCAGCCCAGCTCCCTATGGATGAGCCTGGGTCCCCGGGGTCTGGCCTAGAACTGGGGTTCAGAGTAGGCGGATCTGGGGCCCAGCACAGTCGGATCTTTTATCTCCTTCCAGCTAGGGAATGCCAGCCAGGCACTCAGCCTCCCTCCTCTCTGGCTCCGTCCTCTCCGCGCGCACTGCTGTCTCCGTACCTTAGGCTTTTACAGCTCCTCCGCGCTTCCTTCTGGTTTTCTCCTTGCTTCTCGTTGTAGAATTTCCAGTCAGTCGACTTTCCTGTAGTTCTGGGTAATGTCCATTTTATATTTTAGTTGTATTTTATTGAAATTGTTGTGTGCGGCTGCGGCTAGGTGTTTACCTGTCAGCCATCTTGTAACGACTCCCTTTTTTCTTTTTTAAGTGGGAGTTTCTTAAAGTAGGATCCTGGACATTTTTTGCCAGCCTTCCCCAAAACCATTCTTAAATTGGCATCCCACTTTAACTGCTTAAAATGTGTTTTTACATTTTCAACATTTTACATTTACTAGAAAAAAAATGGCAAGGACTTGGGATTACAAAATGCTCTTTGGGTAAGATCTGTTTTTAAGGGTAAAGAGCCACACTAGTGAAAAATATGAGACAACCGGCTGTCTAGTAATCATGTTTTCCCATCATGCCTCACTGGAGTGGATATAATGGTCATATAAATATTTTACTTGATGTGAAGGGGAAAGGCATGGTATGTTGAAATCTGGCAGGAGCCCATCTAGAAGTATGTGGGTCCCATCAGTAGTGCCCTCCTTAACCAGGGTTTCAATTTCCAAAGTTTGTTACCCATGGTCCACTGGTCCAAAAATATTCAACGAAAAATTCCAGAAATAATCATACGTTTAAAATGATGCACTGTTCTGAGAATCGTGATAAAATCTGGAGCTGTTCTGCTCTGTCCTAGCCCGGAGGTGAATCACCCCTTTGTCCCACACCCCCATGCCACATTGACTCCCCGCTGTTTGGTCATTCATAATCCTCTTGGCTGTCAGGTAGATTGCCCTGGTATCATAGTGCTTGTGTTCCGATAACCCTTATTTTACTTACGTATGGCCACAAAGTGCAAAAGTAGTGATCCTGACAATCCAGATGTGAAAGAATGTATAAATGGGAACAAACACAGTATATCTAGGGTTGGGTACCATCTGTGGTTTCGGGCATCCATTGGTGGGGGTCTTAGGATGTATCCTCTGTGGATTAGGAGGGATGCTATACTGCTACCCAGGATCTACTTAGAGATTCAGATTTCATTGGTCTGGGTTGGGCCTTAGTATCCCAGAGGATTCTGGCTCGTATCCTGGAGGATTCTAATGTGTGAGCAGAGTTGACAGCACTAGTGAAACTGAAGGAAGAGGAACTCTGGGGTAAGATGAAAAGGTTGCCAGGGACACCTTTCCCATGAGAAACAGGTGGTGCCTTGGCAGTGAAGTCTGGGGGTCTCTGAACCCGAGTCCTCCATCCTCCATCTTCCTGGGTTCTGGGTTGGCAGAGCAGCTAAGAGCAGAAAATGGGTTTTTCATAGAAAAAGTTGACATTTCTCAAAGTGCAATTCCTTTCTTGGGAGACAGCAATGGGTGGTCAGCCAACAGGTTCTTCCGCTGTGGAAACTGCACCTGAGACAAAACCTGGGGTGCCTGAAAACGGGCTGCTAGAGCAGAGCAGGAGCTCCTTTGGGGCACACGGGCAGGTAGATGTTTATCCCCGTCTTGAACAGAGCAGATAAGGCCAGGATTGGGTGAGGCCAGGGTTTCCCACCCTTGGCACGACTGACATTTAAACCAGATCATTCTTTGTTGTGGGGAGCTGTCCTGGGCACTGTGGTGGCCTCTATCCACCAGACGCCAACAACATCACCTCCCTATTTGTGACAACTAAAAATGTCTCCAGAAATTTCCAGACGTCTTCTGGGGGACATCTGGAAATTGCTCCCTGATGAGAACTGCTGGCAAATTTGAGGGGTGGCTAGAAACCCACAAAGGACACAGAGATTCTTCTCCTGTCTGCTTCGGTCTGTCCTGCTGGCCTCTGTGCTGAGTCTGGGATGCAGGAGGAATACGTGAATGAGGGAACGGCCTCTCCATCTCCCTCTCATGGAAAACATGGGCTCTTGGGAACAAGATGGAAACCAAAGGTCCCAGGTTCACCGGCGTCTGAAGTGGGGTGCCCTGAGCAGCAGAGTTGGCTGGGGGACTAGATTGCCCCTGAGTTCTCTACCCCACGGACAAAGTCCCGGCTGGCCGTGAGCACAGCGGTGGGACTGAGGCCACGGGCTGGGCCCGGGTCACGAGGGACCCCCTTGCTGATGAAGCTCCGCTTTGGTGCTGTTGCAGCTGTGCCCGGTGATCGAGGCGGCCTTTGAAGACATGCGGGAGGAGCTCCTGCGCCTGGTGAAGGGTGAGTGCGCCGCTCTCTCCCAGCTTTGTTCTTTTCTGCTGCGCCAGCCTCCGGGCTGCAGCTCTGGAGGGGGCGCCTCCCCAGTCTGGCCTGAGCAGCCCCTGGGAAGAGCACCAGTTGATCCCTGCCCGGGAGGAGCAGACAGGAATTCACAGCTCTGAGCTCACCAGTACCTGCTATAGGCAGGTTTCCACATGAGCCCGCCGGTCACCCCAAAGAAATCTGAGTTCAAATGCCCCCTCTACCATTGACTTGTCTCGTGACATGGGAAGCCAGCTCCACCTCCTTATCCTCAGCTTCCTCATCTGTAAAATGGAACTTATACATTCCTCCTTCCGGATTGTTAGTGAGGATTAAAAGTTTATAGGAAAGTTCCAGGCACATAGCAGAGAGAAACTTATTCAAATGTGTGCTGAATGGATGCATAAATGAATGATACAGCAAAGACTGTGGGCTTAGAGAAAAGACCAGATGTATGCTCAGGAGGGTTATTTCTCCCTTCCTGAGGTAGCAGAAATGGCGGTCACAGGCTCCTACCCCCACCTCAAGTGTCTGCTGTGCTCAAGTGCCTCAGAGCAGGGATGGAAAGGAAGGAGACAATTCTATTGTCTACTGCTTGGCGGTCTGAAGTGGCTCGTACAGAGGGGCCATCAGAGAGGAGTGGGAAGAGAACAGAATCAGTAGCATTGAGCACCCATAGAGCAAATACTGTGCTTGGTGTTTCATATGATCATTACCCCACTTCACAGATCAGCAAACTGAGGCACAGAGAAATTACGTCAGTTATTCGAGTTCACAGAAGTTAGTGGTAGGGAAGGCTTAGATCCAGTTCTTCAAATTTCAGGTGTGATGTAATTCAGATTCAAGCCAACTTTATTAGGCACCCGTCTTGTACAACCCATGAGGCCAGCATTACTGCATTACACCCCCACTTTGAAATGAGTGAACTGAGATGGAGGAGGGAGAAATTGCCTAAGGCTACGGTGGCTAGGACGGAAGTCTATCTGGCTCCTCTGCTCCCCAGGAGTAGGGCAGGCTTGAAGGTGCAGGGAGGGAGGGAGGGTGTAAGTGCTCCTATGGCCTACTCCCTGCCCCGCCCACCCCTGAGCCCCCTCCGCTAACCTTCCCATTCTCCGCCCAACAGCGAAGGCAGCTGAGACACCTCCGCCCCCTCGCGGCCAAGTAGGGAATCCCAAGGAGAATACGTTTGATCCAGTGAACAAACAGATCCAGACCTGCCTGGATAGGATTAGTCTGGTGGGGAGGTGGAGAGTTACAAGCAATAGGTCAGCTTTGTTCACACCAGGACCTTGACATAGGATCCCTGGGTCCAAATCTTTTCTCAGTATGAGCAAATCCCTTCACTTTCCTGAGCCTCCATTTTCCCATTTGTAAAATGGGGGTAATAGCAGCACCTACTGCCCCCTAAGGTTCTTGTGAGGATTAAATGAGCCAACACATATAAAGGTTTAACACAATTCAGCACTCAGTACATGTTTAATAAATGTCAGTTATTATCATTTTCATCATCATCATCAACATCATCATTACTCCTGCTCCTCTCTAGTGACCCCTCCCCCTGCAATAACGCAGCTCCAGCCAAAAGCAGCCCCCACGCAGCCCGTCCCATCCCGCCCCTCACCCTCACACAGCTTTGTTCTCGTCTCTGAGCAGCGCCTGTTGCCATGAGCAGTGACCATCTGGAGTTTGACCTTCTGTCCTCTGCCATCAATGACAACATCGTCCGGCTCAACCTGGGGGTGAGTGTCATGGACCCTGAGAGTGAGGTGTGGACATCACTGCCTTCCCTGACCCCCCAGGGTCAGACACCCGGGGTCTGTTCCAGGGGAGAAAACCCTGGTCCCGGTTAAGACGCACAGGCTGGATTTAGAAAAGTCTCACTCTGCTGAACATGTCCCACGCAAACCATTGTGATGGAGCAAACACGGCAGGCAGGATCCAAGGGCCCAGCACAGAGCATCGATCCTGGCGATCTGTCCTCCGACCCTCCCTCCCCGGTCCCAGGCCAGCGTGTTTGCCCTGGGGCTCTTGGCCTTTTTCTCAGGCAAGCCCCCGCCAGTCCCCACACATCTGATTACCTCACAACGGGAGCCCAGGATCAAAACACACAGGCCTACCTTTCTCTCCCAGCTCCACCAGTCCCTGGCTGAGGGGCTGTGGGCAAGTTTCTTCCCCTCCTTAAGCCTCAGCTTCCTCACTTGTAAGATGTCAGTAATCAGAGTCCCCAAGGACGGAGGAGAGAGTGAAATGCGGCTGAAGACGGGCAGGCAGGAAGATCCTGGTAAAGGGAGCTGCATACACCCTGGAGCTCGACTCCCGAAGGGACCACACCAACGCGAGCAGCTTGCATCCCAGACCAGTTCTCACGGATCCCTTGGAAAACTGCAGCATCAAGCATTTCCATCCATTTTTTTTTTTTTTTTTTTTACAGTTTTTAATTTTCCCTTCATCCAAAGGGCTTGTGCGGTATCTGAAAAGCTGAAACCTAGATGCCAAATAAGACCTTTAAAGTTTTTTTTAAAAAATCAGAGATTATCTGAGGGGTGCAGGTGGGGTAGATATTGCTAGGCACCTGAGATAACTCATCACCTACAGCGAGGCACTGAATTCCGGGCTGAGCTTCCAGACTGCAAGTGCAAAAAGGGAAACAGGCTGAGTGGCGTTGTCTCCTTCCCGGTGGCGGCTGGGTAAGGTGTGGGGTTAGAGTTTCGATTCCAGCTCTCTGCTCCGTGTCTCCTTAGGCCAAGTTGCGGGACTCCCAGGGGAAGGTGACCAGACGGTTCAATGAGCCCGGGGCTTCCCTGACCATACCGGCTCTGGACGGCGCCCCGTTCAGCTTCACCGTGAGGCAGGACGTGGTGGACGCTGCAGTAGCTTCCCTTCTCCCTCCGGAGGAACTCATGGTCCTGCTGGACTACGTGGTAAGCCCCGGAGTGGGACAGAGGATGCAGCCACCTCTACGGCATCATGGGAATTTTCTGAACCAAAGGGGATGCGAGGACCCCGGAGCCCCTGGGCACGAAGCCCCTGTCGAGCTGAGTTTACACCCCTCTCGTCACGGCACGCTTCCTCCCTCCCCTAACAGTCTCTCTGACACGTAGTGCTAAAGAGGAAGCTTTCCCTGTAACATCCGGTCCTGGTCCTCGTTCCGCCCTCTGAGAACAGGACACCCCTGCTTCTCCTACGGAATAGCAGTCCTGTCTGTCCACCGTGGGCCCGTGGCAGACATGACTAATCAATCAGGGTCCTCCCCATTGAGCCTCGATGCTGACAAGGCCTTGGAATGCTTCTCAACACAGCCCGCCCTAGTCACCCAGGGTGTGCCACCGCCTCCACGGTGACTGATGGGGAAACAGGCCTACAGGGCAGAAGCGTTGCCCCAAGGTTATGGGAGAGTGTCCGGAGTTCAAGGAAGCTGACAGACAACAGGTAGCCAAGCTCTTGAGGATCAGAACTCAGTGTATGGGGCTGAGATGGTGAGAAGAGAGGGGTGGTCACCAGCAACCACATTCAGGACGACAGTAAGAACTGGGTTACTTCTCTGTGCGCTCTGAGAGCAATGAGCTGCCCACAAACCCACAACCACCACCAACCCACAGGCTGGCGGGGACACACACACACACACACACACACACACCCCGCCTCACAGCGGCTAACAGAGGGCTGTTTTTCACCAGTGACAAATACGTAGCCTGGACCACCGGGCCCACCCGGCTTTTCTGGGATTCTGGGGATCGCGGCCATGGGGCTGCTGCAGGGATGTTCCCCCCACCCCACCTCCCAGCTGACCTGCTCTGGCTTCCTCTCATCCTCAGCTTCCTGAGATGGCCCTCCGGCTGAAGGACAGCATCAATCGGATCAGTGAGAAGGTCGGTCCACGTGCCATCTGCAGCTGGATAGGTGTTTGCGGGGGTCTGTCCTCAGGCCTCCGGGGAATAAAATGGTGGGAGACGGCTCTCCTTCCTTCCAGCACTAGTGACTTCTACAGGCCCGCCCCTGTCCTCAGGAAGATCTCAGTCCAACAGGGCAGGTCGGCCTGAGTCACATGATTACACAGATAGCATGTCCGTTATGAGGACAGATGCGAAGGGTTATGAAAGCATTGATGGGGCACCGACAGGGTCCGGAAATCTAGGGAGGGCTTCCCCGGAGAGAAGGGGATTCCAGGCAGAGGGAGAAGCCAAACCACAGGCTGAGAGGGTGAGAGCAATCCACGTCAGGACGGAGCAGACAGCGTGGCCGGAGCACCGAGAGGACGCAGGGAGGCCGGGGAGCTGGGCACGGGCCGGCCACGGGGACCTGAGGGCCACAGGCAGGCGCGATGTCCTTCCAGGCGGCGGGCCAGCTGAGGCACACGCAGATCGTGAAGATCCTGACCCAGGAGCCCCCGGAGCTCCTTCTGGACGAGGGCAGCGCCAAGGTGGCCCAGATGATCGTGCTGGAAGTGTTCCCCACCAACGAAGTCCGCCGCCCCTTCTTCACCCTGGGCATCGTGAGTTCGCGGCGCGTGACACCGGGGACACCTGCGGTTCACCCCTCTTGCTTTGCTAAACGTCTCCACCCTCTTGTCGCCCATCAGGATGGGAGAGCGAGCTCTAACCCCAAGGATCAGGAGCTTTGGGGGCCCAGCTCTGACCCTGTGACTATTAGTCAGTCAAGACTTTGCACCCCCTTTTCAATCGGTTCCTGGCCGCCCAATCGTCCCCAGCGGTGGGAAGGACATGGCTCCCAGCAAGGCCGCTCTGTTCCAGCAGGAGCATGGCCGCAGCAAAGGGGCTGGGACTGCAGGCTGCAGCCCTGGGCAGGGAGGGACGGACGGACGTCCCGCCCTCTGAAGGGGATCTGAGGGGGGCTCTGACCGCGCCCACCGCAGAGGCAGAGAGAAGGGAGAGACAACGCAGGGTTCATGCCTGGCTGCTGGAACCATGCCCGGCCAAGGGGTCTGGAGAGGACCTGGTTGTTGGAAAGAAGCTAGAGAGGACTGTCCTCGCAGCAGAGCCCCCACACAAAAGACCTCAGGAGACACAGCACCCTAGCTTCCTGCAATGAAGGATATTCTTTTGTTGTTGTTGTTGTTGTTGTTACTCCTCACCCAGGCATATTTTTCCATTGATTTTTAGAGTGGAAGGAAAGGGAAGAAACAGAGAGAGAGAAACACATCAATGTGAGAGAGACACATTGATTGGTTGCCTCCCGCATGCGTCCCGACCAACCGGTGCAGGGGGTTGAGCCTGCAACCTGTGCCCTTAACCGGAATCGAACCCGAGACCCTTCAGTCTGAGGGCCAATGTTCTAACCATTGAGCCACTGGCTATGGCTATTGGAGGATATTTTGGTTCTCAACCAGCAGTGAGAATGAGCTTCCCTCCATGGCCAATGGAAGGCACTTTTCCAAAGGCCCCCAGGCCCAGGCCTGCAGGACGAGTCTGTCCTCTGGATGCAGCTCCCTGGAGCCAGAGCCTGGCACCCTGCCCTCAGGTTCCCCTCCCGCCCACCCCTACCTCACCCCCGCCCACAGGTCAAGCTGATGTATATCTTTGGCACTTGTAATCGAAACTTGACTTTGCTTCTGACCTTTCTGATAATAATAATAATAATAGTTAACATTACCAGGAGGTTACTGATCCTTGTCCCTCAGCCTCCTCACCTCTACCATGAGTAAAAATAGAAGCCGCTTCAAAGAGTTGTGGTGATCATCATATAAACTTCCTAAACCTGCCAGACACACCGTGAAGGCTCCGCTGTCATCATCGTTTCCCATAGCAATCCCATGTGGTTGTCTGTTCCGTGGGGAGGGGGTACAGGTACTACCCCATTTAATAGATGCGGAAAGTGAGGCCAGAGCGGTCAAACCCTTTCCCAAGGTCTCAAGACCAATAGCTGAGACCCGAGAGTCAGCTTGACCCCAGAGCGCCTTGCAGAACCCCACTCCCCACCTTTGACGCATCCTCTGAAAGAAACGTGGGCTTCTCGTTGCAGGAAGCCAACTCGGAAGCTCAGTTTCATATCAAAGGCGACCGGCTTATGCTCAACTTAAATGAAATCAGGTAAATCATAGCGAAGGATCTGGCGATGGAAATGAGTGCCCCCTGGTGGCCGTTGGGTTTCTTTAAACACAGTGCTGTGAGTCTCTGGGGAAGGCTACCCCAGGGCAGGCAGAACGGCTGCCTTACCTGGGCAGTCCAGCTGCCGAGGACTGAGTGTGAGGACAGAGAAGGAAAGGGAGGCATGCTGACCCTGGCCACGGGAACAGCCTGCCCAGCATCATCCCCTCGGCCGTGGCGGCCCATTCCGGACACCTCCACACAGAGGCAGTGACGGTCATGCCTCCGTGCAAAGCCCCCACGGAGCCCAGCCCAGAAGCACGGCGCTCCGGCTGCCCTCTGCGCCCCACACCCTCCTGCTGCCCGAGAGGAGTTCCGGGGGCAAATGCAGCCCCTGCGAGTGTTGTGATCGGCCCAATAGGGTAGGGTTTCTTAATAGAAATGAGTTGCCAACATATAAAAACCAGAATTTCTGCTGTCATAGGCCTGCATTCCTACAGGGCAGCAGCTGAGCTTGGAATCAGATATCCCCTTTGGAACAAGACTGAGCTCCTCAGTTCACGGTGGTCCTCCCTCCTGAGGATGATTTGTATGATTTTTAACTATTTGTTTTCTGTCTCCCCATCCCACCCTCACTTACAATGTAAGCTCCATAAAGCAAGAATCTGAGTTGGTTCACTGCTGAATCTCCAAGCCTACACTGTGTCTGGTGCATAATAGGTGCTCAATAAACAGCTGTTGAATGAATGAATGCATGCATGAATGCATGCATGGGACTTGGAGGGACCATTCTCGTGGGCATTTTCTGTTGCAGTTCTGATCGGATCCACCTGATGAACTCAGACATTGAATTGTTCGACGTGAGTATTAACGGCTTGTCCAGAATGGTCCATTTCAAAGGAGACATTTTGCAGAATGTGCTTTCAACAGGTCCCCGTGGGCAGCCCCATCGTGGGCTGGCCAGCCTCCACATTATCAGCTACACAGTCTAAGCTCCTGGTTCAGACATTTACCTGCTCTGTGCCAAACACAGCTGAGAACACACACTACGGACACTCAGATACACATCCACTTTCCTGTGAAGCTTTGACCCAAAATTAAGAAACAACACTCTCTCCTCTTCACAATCACATAAACTCATCTCAGTGACCGTGAGCAGCCCTCTCCTGCTCCTCAGCTTCCTCCTCTGAGTCGGACTAAGTCAGAGTCTGAGATTGGCTGAATCCTGTCTTGTGGCGTGGTGTCAGTTCTCGGGGTTTGGTTGGTTTGTTTTTGTATTTTGTTTTGGTTGGGGTTCTTTTTTGTCTTTACATGTGTTTTTTTAATATATATTTATTGATTTCAGAGAGGAAGGGAGAGGGAGAGAGAGATAGAAACATCAATGAGGAGAGGGAATCATTGATCGGCTGCCTCTTGTATACCCCACATTAGGAGTTGAGCCCACAACTGAGGCATGTCCCCTGACTGGGAATCGAACCGTGACCTCGTTCATAGGCTGATGTCAACCACTGAGCCATGCTGGCCAGGCTGTCTATATATATATATATATATATATATATATATATATATATATTTTTTTTTTTATTGGTATTTTAAAACAGGAGGTTTCACATGAAATCAGGACTCTGACTTCCCTTGAGAAGTCAAAACCTCAGGAAGCACAGGGCTAAATTTCCTAAGGGCACATTCTACTGGAGGCCGGAGAGTGGAGGGTGGGTCCCTCTGACCTAGGGGACCCCAGGGCCAGTTGTGTTTGTGTCACTCCCAGGAGCCTTAGCAACTTGGACTGGCAGGGGACTTGGAACTCCAGCATCCCCACCAGCTGTCCTCAGGATGGGGCTGGGCTGTTCCCGTTCTTGGGGGGACTGGAGATTCTCAGCCAGGGAACAACATCCCTTCTCTCTCACAGCCTGAGATTCTGAAAGACATCGTCATGGATCTCCTCGCCGCCATCTTGCTGCCAAATGAGAATGGTGCGTCCCTTTGCTATCCATCCCCCCCGCTTCCCAGAGGGTGGGCCCGTTACTTCTCCTGCCCGAGTCTCCATCTGCGGCCCCTTTCGCTCATTTTCCACCCTGCTTCAAATTCCACTTCTCCAGGAAGCCTTTCTGGTCACCCATCTAGAAATGAGCTCTCCCATGCCCCACTTCCTTCACTGGTTCCAGAGCCTCAGAACGCGAAGATGAGCCAGGCAGTGCCCCTGGGGATGGCAGCTGGGGACCGGGGTGTAAACAGACAATGCACACTCGATATGCCTCAGACAGACCCGGTTCAAGTCTCAGTTCCCTCTTGCTGGCTCCCCTGCCTTAGATGAGCTGCCTTACTATTCTGAGCCTCCGTTTCTCCATCTGTAAAATGGGGAAATGAGAGTACCGCCTTCAGAGGCATAAAGGAGATGGTCTTTGTCAGGGGCAGAGGGGTCTGCCTCGCACAGTTGGTGTTCAACATTTCTCAGCCATGGTTGTTGCTAGCGTTGTTATTTGTGTTCGTGGTGGAGGAAGCCGAGAGAAAAGATGGAATTATTCTAATTAAGCCTCAGGTCATGGGGGTGGGACGGTTGGTCACCTATGACAAGCCCACCTCTTTCACTTCTTTATTTTATTGGAATGAGAAATCTCTCAATGTCCACACTTGTGCTGTGGATGATGGGAGGCCTGGTGCTTAAGCAGGAGTGTGAGAGGAAGTGGGGGGGAGGGGGTGCCCTTTGGAGCAGCCAGAGCCGTGATGGGTGGAGGCAAAGGCTAAGGAGAGGGGGCTACATGGATACTGGGCAGGAGGACAGCTGAGCAGAGGCAAAAGGGGCAGCCTGCGTCAGGCATGCCAAGTCCTGAGCCTGCCTCTGGGAGTGGTGAGCTTACCCACAGCTGCCCAGGCCCACCCCAAGCCCAGCAGTCTCCAACCATACTTGTTATTTCAGCCAAATTAAGATCTGGGATCCCACTGTCGATGGTGAAGGGCTTGGGATTTACCGAATCTTCATTGACTCTGACCAAGGTGAGTGGGGTTGGACATCCTGCCCCAGGGAGGGCATCGTCACTAGGAAAGCCCGGGGCTGGGAGGTGTGGGCTGGGCTCCAATCCTGACCCCGTTGGTCACACATGAAGGGCCTTGGGCACATTGCTTCTTCTTCTCTCAGGACCTCAGTTCCTCATCTGTAGCTGGAAGAGTACAACTGTCCTTGACAGGGGTCAATACTCCTTCAGCTTTTTCCACCCTAGCTTCCATTCATTTGTTTGTTCATTGATTTAATAAGGCCTGCTACAGTAGATGCTCAGTAAATGCTTATTGAACATCTGACACTTGTTGGCAGCTGTTATGGAGAGGAGCTGTAGCACCATCCACCCCCCTCTTCCCCCAAATATTGTCATTAATAATATTTAACAGCCCATAATCATGTTGTGCCAGATACTGGGGTATCTTGCTCAGTCTTCACAACTATCCTATGAGGTACATCCTGTTGTCATCCCCATTTTATAGATGGGGAGACTGAGAGTGAGAGATGGCAAGTCTGTTGAGGTCACAGGCTCAAGTCTGATGAGGTCACAGGCTCAATAGGTGGCAGAATAGAGATCTGCACTCAGCACCTGCCCTGATAACCTCCCGCTGTAGGCTCCAGTCTCTAAGTGAGCCAATGACAGTGAGGTGATTCCCTCTTAGTCAGCTGGCCAGCAGGCATTTACTAAGCACCTACTATGTGCCAGGCACTGAGCACAACTGTGAACAAAAAAAAGACAGAAACCCCTGCCTTCTTGGAGTTTCTAGTCCACTTTGGAGTGAGGGAGACATTGAAAGCAGAAGTATTAACAATGAAGAGCACCCACAGGTAACTGCCCATCCTTACACAGCCAGGGTGCCCAAGCAAAGGCCAGGGAGGCGCGGCAATCTGTTTAGTTCCAGAGAAATCCCCAGAAGAAAGGAAGTCTCCAAATTGCCCCACCCCACTAGAGTCCATTTTGGGGGAAGGATAGGAGGCTTTGTTAACAAGCTTCCAAAGCAAGTTGACATTTGACGACTTATCGGCTGCCCACCTCAACAACCGCGCCCACCCTTTAGCTGGATTTGATGGAGAATACTGGGAATAGTTCTGTGGATGGTACCACAAGAGGCTGAGAATCTAGGCTGAGAATCAGGGGATCAGTTCAGATCCCAGCTCTGCCTCTCTCTAGCCATCGGACCACAGGCATGTCCTCTGGCCTCTCTGAGCCCAGCTTCCTCATCCACAAAACTCAGCAGATGTCTGAACTCACAGGCCATGCACTAAGGGACTACATTACAATAATCCGAGTAAAATATACGTAGTTTATTTATCTAAGACATACATGGATTGGTGTTGGATGGACAATGGGTATCCATACAAGCTGAAGCTTGGTTTATTTCACATATCTCTTATTAGGGGACATTTAGCAATGCTCCTTTTTTTTTTTTTTAAACAACTTGCATCACATAATTCATTGTTTACAGTTTGAGCTGCAAAAGTATCATTTCATTCTTTGGAACGGTTTCCAAATTTTCTGGTCTACTCTGTTCATTTATTTTGGACTCAGCAGCACATTTATTTCCTTTTTATAGCTTTATAATATAATATGTTTTAAAGTCTAGTCAAACAAATGAATAAGTGGTTAGATATAAGATAAAGCAAGTATAGCTTTTTAAGTGGGAGAATCCAGATCATGAGTACATAAGTGATCACATAAAATTCTTTCAACTTTATTGTATGTTTGAAAATGACCAAAATAAAATGTTGGGGGATATCCAATAGATTAAGTTCTTCCTATCACACTTAGTTTAAAAAAAAAAAAATCCAGAGCCTTGTTAAAAATTTAGCTGCCTAAATGGGGGGGGGGGGGGGGGGGGCGAGGGGGATATATGTAATAGTTTCAAAAATAAATATTTTTTAAAATATTTAGCCCAAATGATACAACCAGAAATCTGCATTTGAGCAAACTTTTGGGAGCATGTTGGTGATCAGCTAGGACTAGGGGCAATGATCCTATACAATCTCACTCCCTGCAGGCAGACCCTACTCCTCCGTCGCTTCCAAGAATTCTGTATGAGTGAGCTCAGGACCATGACCCTCAATGCCAGGGGTCACCTTGAGGAGGACATGCTAGCATAAATCACAAGACAGGAGGTATAAAAACAACCCAGCTGACTTTTCTCCTCCAATTGCAGGACGCCTTTGTGATCACCCCAGTCACCCCGTAGAACCCTGGACCCCTCTCCTCTCTTCCAATGAAGACTTGGACAGCGGCCACCTGGGGCAGGCTGGCTCCCAGTGGCATCCAGCTCCATAGGTTCCCTCTCTGCAATAAATAAATAGTTGTCTATGATTTGTGAAGTCTGGAGTGTATTTGTCTCAGGAGTCACTGTGCCCTTGGCAGGCCAATGGGCTGGACATCCAAGCTACATCTGGATCATGTTCAGGCCCTTCTGAGCCGATCTGGGCCACATCGGAGCTATGTGTGGGCCACATCAGACCACATGTGGATAGCATCCAAGGTTTTGGCCGCCTCTCTGGGCTTCCGGAATAAGAAAGCTGGTTGTGCCCTCCTACCTTCTGGGCTGGCCCTAAGACCCCCACTTGGTGGGACAACCTCTCGGCCAGGGTCGCATGCTTTGTTGGCCTTGGCAGTGTGGTGGGTTGAGAGCCGTCTGAACAACATGACTGTAGAGGCAGGCTTTGCCTTCTGGCCGGCCCCCCTCGATGGTGGTTCACCCTGGAAGGTGGCTCCCCTCAATGGGCCTCAGTTTTTCTCTCTATAAAATGGGAGAGTCATATTCCAATCTTAGGAGGCTATAGTGAGGATGGCATGAGAGAGAATGGTTCCAGTGATGCAGGAGGTGCTCAAACAATGTCCCTGCGGGTGATGTCATCTGGTACTGCTGTCGCCTGGCCTCCAGGATGTTGGTTTATCACCGAAGGCCCTTCCTGCTTGGACAGCAACGGGACTCCATTGTCTCCCTGACGTCTTTGACGCATCAGGTTCAGCACAGACAATAGGGCCCCTGTTCTCCAGACTCCAGGCCCTCCGAGCACACAAAGTCCCTTCCTCGCACATGCACACAAGGGGCCTCACAGGAAAAGTCATTACCCAACTTCAGGGCCTGAAAAGGCATAAGAACAGCTCACAGCCTGGAGAGGCAGCTCAGACTGAGTTTCTATCTACAAGACACAGGCTAGCCGAAACCGGATTGGCTCAGTGGATAGAGCGTCGGCCTGCGGACTGAAGGTCCCAGGTTCCATTTCTGTCAAGGGCATGTACCTTGATTGTGGGCACATCCCCAGTAGGGGGTGTGCAAGAGGCAGCTGATCAATGTTTCTAACTCTCTATCCCTCTCTCTTCTTCTCTGTAAAAACTCAATAAAATATATTTAAAAAAAAAAAAAAAAAAGACACTGGCTAGGCCAAGAGGGACACAGAAGGGCCAGGATAAGACCCTGCACAGGCGCTTATAGCAGAGCCAGTGGGCACTTCCTCTGCCGTGGCTGAGCTCTGGGCCGTGGGCTGCAACTCCCAATGCACCACGGACTCCCAGCCACACTTAGTGGTCTGGGTCCCTAACATCATTATTTTCACAATCATATTAAATCTAGGTGTGAGCTCCAACTCAGCAAGGGAGATCCAGAAAATTGATCTCTGGCTGACCAGTGTAGCTCAGTGGTTAGAGTATTGGCCCGCACACCAAATGCAGCCAATTGGGGTGTCTCTCTCACCTCTCCCCCACTTTTTCCTCTCTCTCTATTTCCCTTCCTCTTTCCTCTCTTACTTCCACTCTCCTTAACAATCAATGGAAAAAATATCCTCTAGTGAGGATTAACTAAAAAAAAAAAAAAAAAAAAAAGGAAGTGGGTCTCCATCCTGTCTGGAGTAGGTCTCTGCTGGTTCCCTGGAGTCATACAAGGATCTGTTGGGGAGCTTCTGAGGACCCCGGGAGAAGGGGCAGAGCCTGTGGTCTTGGGTCCCATCTGGTGCCGATGGAGGAACCCCTGTCGATGCGATCCTGTCAGCAGCAGCGAGCACACCCACCCCCAGTCAAGCAGAAGCACCTCCCTAAACAGCCATGGCTGTGGCTCTGGTTCCAACCACCCACAACCTCTGGGGCTTCCTGGAGGTTAGTGGGTAAATAACCCCCCTTCCTCACCCCACGGGGCAGGGAACAACCCCACACCAGCTCCCTGCTCCCACGATACCCCAGCGGGCCAGAGCCCCAGGTGCCCTGGAGTCACTTGCTTGATGGCTGTCTCTTTTCTTACTTTCCCCCTCCCGCTACCAGAGTCTCCTGAGATCCCCTCCCAAACCAGCTCCCTGCACGCAGATCCTGCCGGGGAACCCACACCAAGACAAGCACCTGCCCTGCCAAGGGTCTGACGGACCTTCATCCCCCAGCCTTTCCCACAGCCTGCAGCACCCCCGCTTGGCAAACGAGGAAATGGAGGCTCTGACTACGTCACTACATCAGCCCACAATGCCTCCTACTCTCTAACTTATCACTCCCCTCGATCTTCACCTCCCAGAAAGGAGAGGTCTTCTGCGCCAGCCTCCTTCCATATGAGGCCTGAGCCACAACCACATCCATGCACCCCTGAGGCAGGAACCCCTAGGTCAGATCTCTAAGACCCTGCGACCTTCCTGGTCTGGAGAGGAAAAAGTCCTCTACTTCTCTCTGAGTCTCATTAGCCACAGAAGATTAAAAAAAAAAAAAAATACCCAGTGATATCTCAACAACCCCTCCGGCCTCACAGGAGTCATTATTGTCTTTGTCTTACTGATGAGGGATCAAGTAACACCCAGCCAGTGAAATGGAAGCCAAGCCTCATCCACGTGCCCATTCCCCCAGGAAATCTCCTTTCCGCAGAGATCAGTCGGTGAGGTAAAAGAGGTGGATTCCATGAGGCTCCAACCAATTCTTCCCACATGTCCGGGGTAGAGAGGCCAGATTTTGGAAGGGGGTGGCAGAGGGAGACCTCTAAGCTTCCACCAACATCCTGCATCAAACCCCAGTGACTCATGAGAAAATTAACCCCAGAGCCTTTCTCTGCCCCAAGTATGTGGCAGCTATGTTAAGACCCAATCAATAGAAATAAGTGGAGGCGAAACTGTGGATAGAGGTTCAGCCTGAGGACTGAAAGGTCCCAGGTTCGATTCCGGTCAAGGGCATGTACTTTGGTTGTGGGCACATCCCCAGTGGTGGGAGGGTGCAGGAGGCAGCTGATTGATGTTTCTAGCTCTCTATTCTTCTCCCTTTCTCTCTGTAAAAAATTTAATAAAATATATTTTTTTAAAAGAAAGAGAAAGAAAGGAAGGAGGGAAGGAGGGAGGAAGGAAGGAAGGAAGGAAGGAAGGAAGGAAGGAAGGGAGGGAGGGAGGGAGGGAGGGAGGGAGGGAGGGAGGGAGGGAGGGAGGGAGGAGGGAGGAAGAAGAAAGAACGAAAAGAACGAAAGAAAGAACGAAGACAAGAAAGAAAGAAAGAAAGAAAGAAAGAAAGAAAGAAGGAAAGAAAGAAAGAAGGAAAGAAGGAAAGAAAGAAAGAAGGAAAGAAAGAAAGGGAACCAGCCATCTTTTAGAGCATCTTCCAACCAAAAATGACACTGAGATTCTAGAATAAGTACATCCCATCTAAAATATGCTCCTGAATCACACTAACATCAACCGCTTGCTTTTGATATTAGCCAAAGAGAGAATTGGAGCACTAGCTGACATTGACCTAGCATTTCCTGGGCAGCTTCTGCCTTCCACTCTCCCACCATCAGCCCCTCTGCTTGGTGTGTCCAGCTGAAAAACGGAGTGTAACACCTACGCTGACCACATCTCTGAGCTGTGAACGGGGAAGGAATTAATTCTGGAGAGAATCCTGTGGAAAATCTAAAAGCCACCTGGAGATGAATGTGCCTGCCATCAAAATAACCACCTGGACAGCAGTTGATGAGGGCGTCACGGTGGCAGAGCCAGCTATGCACACTCGCCATGGGGGCACCAGGATGCTCACATCAGAGGACCTTTGCATAGCAGTTTGGTTGGGAGTGAGAACTTGGGGGGCCTGGAAGCCATGTTGCATAGTAACCCTGGATTTCCCTTTCACCGGGTAGCCAGCCCCCTCTCTGAGCCCTGACTTCAAATCCAGTTCTGTCTCAGGCCTGCTGAGCGACCTTGAGAAAACCACTTAACCTCTCTTAGTCTGTTTTCTTCATCCATAAAATGGAAATGAAAACAAGTAACTTCTTTTGAACCCTCTCTAGGTGGCAGGCCCTGTGCTAACATCTACAATACATGCGTAACCTCAAAGATCTTCACAATATCCAAAAAGACATATGTGGGTTTATTCTTTTTCTTTTGCAGGCATGAAAAGGGAGTCCCATGAGGGAATGTAACTTGCCCACAGTCACACAGTGTCCGCTTGACAGTGGGGATTTGAACGCAGGCCTGCCTGACCACAGAGGCATGGCACAGAAGCCACACAGGGAAAAGGCATGGGGAACGGTCTCAAAGCGGTCGCCGGGCTCCTCCGCTCTCCCCCCAGTATACGCCCTTACTCCCTTGGGCTCCATGGCTGGCACATTCTGTATTAGAAGCCTCCCTGGGTCCCTTTCAAGAGTGAAGACCCAGCCAGGCCCTGCGGCTCTGATGTCGTACCTCAGGGAAAGGGCCCAACCCCCAAACCGGAGGGTCCTCCCACTTCCTCCCTGGGGTATGCTGGCCCGGCCTAGCGTCTGTCCTTGGAGCCTGGGGGACAGGCCCTATCAGTCTTGGCCAGAGCTCCTTGCCACCCTCTGCCAAGAGGACCCTCCCTCCCCCGAAGAGCTCCTCTGAGCACCAGCCGCAGCCAAGGGGCTGGACTTCCTGCCATGTGCCACCTATGGTGGTGAGCTCGGGTTATAAACGTGTCTTTCTTGAAAGCGGGAGCCAGAGACCAGGCAGAGATTCCAGGCATCCCTATTCGTGGAGAGGTAAGGACAAAGAGACCCACAGGGGCACGTTGAGGTGCTTCTAGATACCTACACTAATGTGGTGAAGTGGCGCAGAGGGTCCTAGTGCCAGGCCGACCTGGGTTCAAATCCAGGCTCTGCCACCTACTCCCTGTGTGGTTTGGGGCAGGCAACACATTGCTCCTCTCTGAGCTTCAATATTGTCCTCTGCAAAACGGACCTGCTACCTGTGACCCCAGCCACTGCGGTGAGGACTCGATGATGGGATGGAACCTGTGAAGCTCTTGGCGTGGTGTCTGCCACAGAGTGAGAGCTCAAGCAGAAGGCGGGGCTGGTGCGGTGATCTAGGACAAGAGAGGGAGAGATGGGAGGATGGTGTGAAGTACTAAGGGCAGAGAGGGAGGAGGGACTGACTTAGGTGAACTGACTGAGGGAAGTGTCTGTCATAGGACTGACAAATAGTGGGTGAATTTTAAATAATGCTAGAAGCAAAATATAAATAGCTAATGCCAAAAGTACAAGTTTTTCAGTCCAAAATTTGCATATGCAAACAAAAACTTTCTTTTTTATACCCAATTATAGCACAGTTTGGGGCAGCTCCCTTACCACCAAGCACAAAAAATCTGGACATTGCTGACTCGAGGCAATGAAAGAATGTTCTCAGGCCCTCGAGGGCGGGCTCAGCTGCTTGGGGGGGGGGGGGGGGGGGCACGCTAATCCTGTCCTGTCCTTGCTCAGGGGAAGCATTGCCCTCTGGGTGGCTTCTTCATAGGCGTGCAGCGCTGGCTCCTCGGTGAGCCCTGCTTACCCCAGCGTGTGTGTCTGCATCCCAGCTGGTCCCTGCCTAGCATTTCAGAAGCTGAGTTTCTTGGTGACTCACTTATGCCCACCCAGCGACACCCCGCCCCCACCTGCAGGCTCCAGGGTCCTGACTGTGCCCCTCTGGCCACACTCTGCAGGGCTGGGGTTCAGCCGCCAGGACCCCGCACAAACACACTAGGTGCAATATTGAGATACTTCCTTACTCGTTGGTAAAGAGCCATGGCTTCAAGTCCCAGGGGCCCAGCTCAGCCACTATGGTGCCTCCCCCAGGACCCTTCCCTGTCCTCCTCAAGATCCTGAAACGTCCTACATCTTTAAACACCTCACAGTGTGGGCCAGCCACACTAACCGGGGTTATAGGTCCATTGCTTGCTCAGTGCTTGGTGCATATTGTTGAATGTATTCCTCACCATTAATGTTGAAGCCCAATTTTACGGGTGAGAGGCCAGAGGTATCGAGAGATCAAGTGACCTGCTCAGGGTCACATAGCCGGGAAGTGGCAGAGCCCCGATTGGAAGGCAGCCCACACAAGGAGGAAGGGCATGCCAGGCGAAAAGCGCTAGTGTGAGATGGCGGGAAGGGCAGGCTCTGCTCATGGACCAGTGGGCCTGGAGCTAGAGGAGAAGCCAGGGGAGGGGAAACGGGAGGGATCGTTCTAGAAGAGGCACAAGGCGCTGAGCGATGGGTCCCTGGTGAGGCCATGGAGGCGGCCTGGGGCTTCCCAGCTCTGTGTCCATAGGTCCCGGCCTCGAGGATGCTGCTGTTCTGGGGGTCACTGCTATGCTGGGGGCTGCTGCCCCAGGCCCACGGGGAGGCCCAGCACCTGCTCTTTCTACGGATCAGCAAGGACCAGGTCGAAACAGGTAACATGAAAGGGGTGGGCCGAGGGAGGCAGGCCCCAGGGAAGGAGAGGGTGAGAGATGGCACCACCTCCCTAGTCGAGGCTTCTCTCCTGGCCTCCCCGTCCCCAGCAGCAGAACGTGCCTTCCTTCGCTGAGAGCTGGCCCGTCCTTCCGGGCTCTGGCACTGCGGTGGCTCCCCAGAGCCCTCGGGAGAACCTCCAGGCTCCTCGCACTGGCACCCACGGCCCTCTATGTATGTCCAGCCTCTCCCACCACCACCGCCCTGACCACCCCTTAGACCACATGTGTCAAACACAAGGCCCGCGGGCCAAATCCGTCCCGCCAGGCCTTGCAATGTGGCCCGCACCGCGCTGTCATCACTGCACTCCGCTGCGTTTCCATCACAATGACAGTTTATGACTGTTCAGTAAACCATTCGGCCCGAGATTTAGGCTGGATTTTAGATTTTGGCCCCTTCTCTGATTGAGTTCGACACCCCGACCTTAGACCCTCCGGTTTCTTCCTTTGCTAGTGCTGCTCCGTTTGCCTGCTGTGCTCTTTTCCTTCTTCCCAACACGTGGAATTCCAACTCATCCAAGCAAAGCTCTGAAGGGAATCCCTCCCAACTTCTCCCAGCGGAAGGTCTCCCCCCTCCTGGCTCTCACAGCCCTTTGGGAAAGCCTTGTCCATGGCCTTACCCCCGTGGGTGGCACCTGCCCTGTTTGTCTGTCTCTCTCCCTGGCTTTTGGCCATGAGCTCCTTGTTGTCCCCCAGGCCCCACAGTCCTGCCTCACAGATCTGTTTCCTTAACTCACCACCTCAGGGCCTTCGCACATGCTCTCTCCTCTGCCTACATTGCTCTCCCCCTCAGATCCCGCAGGAGTGGATTTCTTCCCCTCATTCAGGTCTCAGCTCCAATGCCTCCTCTTCTGAGAGATTCTCTGTGACCACCCTTCTTCCAGTCATGCTCCAACTGGCCTGCGTTTTGTTTTCTTTGTGGCACTGTTTAGCGCTCTCGGAATTGCCGTGCCTGCTCCCTTCAGTGCTCAGTGTGGTCTGTCTCCCACCAGCACGCACCACCCACGAGGGCAGGAGCCACAGGGCCCCTGGTCCCGGAGCCAAGAGCGGGTAAGCACAGCTGAAACCGGTTTGGCTCAGTGGCTAGAGCATCGGCCTGCGGACTGAAAAGTCCCGGTTCAATTCCAGTCAAGGGCACGTACCTTGGTTGCGGGCACATCCCCAGTGGGTGTGTGTGCAAAAGGCAGCTGGTCGATGACTCTCATCGACATTTCTAACTCTCTATCTCTCTTAATTCCTCTCTATGTAAAATCAATAAAATATATTTGAGAGAGAGAGAGAGAGAGAGAGAGAGAGAGAGAGAGAGAGAGAGAGAGTAAGCACGGAAGTACTTGTTGCTAAATGGTCACCGGCCTCCCTGACCAGAGCAGATGCTGGCTGGTGAACGTTTGTTGGAGGCAGGGTGAGCCCATGCTGAGGAGGGGCTTGTGTCCTGTGCCCTCAGATATCTCAGACCTGCTCTCGGAACACCGCATTCTGGACCGCGTGGCCAGGATACCTGTGACGGGGGCCACAGGTGAAGGAATCGCCATCCTGGGCCACCTGCCCTTCGTAAAGAAAAGCCTCTCCAGGAAGAGCAGCGGGCTGGACCTGTCGCTGGTCGGGGACCTGCTCGCGGGGAAGAGCCTCCCTCTGCTGGGGCAGCTGCTCCGGGCAGGCGGGTGAGCGAACCGGGGCTGCTAGGCCTGTCTTCCCCCTCAGGCGCCGTGTTCTCGCCAGTTACATGCAGCCCCAGGCCGTGGGGGGAGGACTGGGTGTCCATGGAGGCTCTCTGCGGCCTGGGGAGCACTCAGCAGGTGCACTGTTCGTGTTCTTAAGCCTCCCCGGGACACTTGAAATCTCCCACAGAAAAAAGCAAGGTCCAAATCAGGGATCTCTGTCTGGTACCCTCCACCTTCAGTCTACACCTGGGAATTACAGTCTTGCCTAGTGTTCTTAAAAAAATACCTTAACAAATGGCCAGCATTTAAAAACCAAGAGGGTTTTCATCCAGTTCTAGGTTTTCTGGCTGTCTTCGTTTGCTGAAACCAAGGGCCGCAGCCTGAGAGGCTTGAACAGAAACGCACGGTGTCTCCGTTCTGGAGCTACAAGCCTGCGGTCAGGGTGCAGGCAGGTGGCTTCCTCCAAGGACTGTGAGGAAGAGTCTTCCCTGTGGCTCTCCCCCTCCTCCCCAAAGGCTGCGGGCAATCTCTGCAGATCCTTGGCTTGCAGAAGCACCACTCTGATCTCTGCCTTCATCTTAGCATATTAGGTTTTTATTGCATAGGATTACCCAATGTCACCCAATAATATTAATTCAATAAAAAACAGAATGATTTGGACCAGGTAGGGTTTTCCTACGGCCCTTCCAAGCTGATGCCCCTCTGCCATCATTGATGTCTCTATCTCTCTCTCCCTTTCTCTCTGAAATTTTATGTATATACAGATATAAAATAAAATTTATATATATATTTTTATATATATATGGAAGATTCTGCCTGTAGGCAGACACAGCCTTTGATGAGCCTGATGAGCCAGGACCTCCTCCGGCACTGCAACTTGCTGCTGCCCAATGAGTCACTAACTTGCATCTAACGTCCAAAAAGTACATAAACTGCCGAAACCAGTTTGGCTCAGTGGATAGAGTGTCGACCTGCGGACTGAAAGGTTCCGGGTTCGATTCCGGTCAAGGGCATGTACCTTGGCTGCAGGCCCATCCCCAGTAGTGGGTGTGCAAGAGGCAGCTGATCGATGATTCTCTCTCATCGATGTTTCTAACTCTCTATCCCTCTCTCTTCCTCTCTGTAAAAAGTCAATAAAATATATATTTTTTAAAAAAGTACATAAAAGTCAGGCTCCTCTCACCAAGGAGAGCAGAGACTCATGTCCTCCCTCCCAGCTGCTCAGCAGGGCAGATGGTTCCTGCCAGGATGGCAGTGGGTACACCAGCCATCTTGCTTTTCCAGACTCTCACCTGCCCACTTCCCTTCTGCAGAACACCTACACTGAGTTCAGACAGGTGAAACGTGTATAGACAGCTCCTCCACTGTATTATCTCCTTTTGCAGAAGGTGAGGTCCTTGCCAAAACCAGTCAAGGGCATGTACCTTAGTTGCAGACACATCCTCAGTAGGGGGTGTGCAGGAAGCAGCTGATGGATGTTTCTAATTCTCTATCCCTCTCTCCTTCTCTCTGTAAAAAATCAATAATATATATATATATATATATATATAATATATATATATATATATATATATATATATATATATATATATTTTAATAAAAAATAAAAAAGGTGAGGCCCTGAGATCTGGAGAGAAAAGGGACCTGTCAGGTCTTCAAGGCTTGGAGGCTGGAACTGGAGCCCAGTGTTCTGCAGCTGAACTGGGGTCAGGGAGGGGTTGTCCCAAAGCTGCCCCTCCCTTCCTGGGGTCCGCTCCTACTCTAGACACTACACACACACTCCACAGAAGCCTTACCAGGCTGTGCCACCTCCATCCCTCTCACAGGTTGATCATAGAAGATGCCAAAGGACCCGAGGTCACCCTGCAAGTCCTGAGCGACAGCCTGCTGCAGGTCACACTGCGATGCAAACTGTACCTCTCGCTCCAGAGGTGAGTGCCCGGGCGCTTCCTCCCAGCTTCCTCCGCAAGCAGCAGGCAGCCTGCACTGCTGACAAAAGCTTGCTGCCTGTGTCACCATAAGCATCGTAAGAATCCTTTCCTCTTGAGCTTGTTTCAAAGCCACTTTTACTGATGGGGAAACTAAGGCACTGAGTGGGAGAGGGACATGCCCCAGATACCACAGTGAATCAGCCACAGAAGCTGAGATAAAACCCTCTGACTTCCATGTCACCCCATCTGCCTAAAAGGCTGATGCATTAACAGGACGGTCTGAGGAGGATCTAATTCAAGGCCACCTTGGAGTTCAGCACTCCTAGACTCCAATCCCACTTACCATCTAAGTGACTTGAGCAAGGGCAACCGTTCCCTGGGCTTTAGTTTCCTCACCTACAAAGTGGGGATGATCAAATCTCCTGCTGTACTTGGCTGTTGAGAAAGTACACACTGCCCATCTGCGTTCAGATTGCTCACTAAACCGTAGGGGAAGATGCTGGCCTGGGGTTATAAAAACAACAGCCAACAGAGGAAGTGCTGTGGTGGTATTTGCACATGAAACAGGAATATTTTTTAATATGCTTTTATTGATTTCAGAGAGGAAGGGAAAAGAAGAGAGATAAAAACATCAATGATTAGCCAAAACCAGTTTGGCTCAATGGATAGAGCGTCGGCCTGTAAGCTGAAGGGTCCCGGGTTCGATTCCGGTCAGGAGCATGTACCTTGGTTGTGGGCACATCCCCAGTAGGGAATGTGCAGGAGGCAGCTGATAGATTTTTCTCTCTCATCAATATTTCTAACTCTCTATTCCTCTACCTTTCTCTCTGTGGAAAATCAATAAAATACTTTTTTTTCAAAATAAAAAACATCAGCCGGGACTGGTTTGGCTCAGTGGATAGAGCATCGGCCGGCGGACTGAAAGGTCCCTGGTTCGATTCCGGTCAAGGGCATGTACCTTGGTTGCGGGCACATCCCCAGTGGGGGGTGTGCAAGAGGCAGCTGATAGATGATTCTCTCTCATCGATGTTTCTAACTCTCTGTCCCTCTCAACTCCTCTCTGTGTAAAATCAATAAAATATATTTAAAAACAAAACAAAACATCAATGATTAGAGAGAATCATTGATCACTTCCTCCTGCCCACTCCGCCCCCTCCTACTGGGGATCAAGCCCGAAACCCAGGCATGTGCCCTAATCAAGAATCAAACCTTGACCTCCTGGTTCATAGGTCGAAGCTCAACCACTGAGCCATACTGGCCTGACAAGGACTATTCTTCAATGCCTTTTAGAAATATTTTTTTGTAAAATGTGGCTTTCTTGATTTAGCTTCCCTTTTTGATAGAGGAGCACAAAGAAATATTTCTTTGATAGAGGAATGGGCATAGAGAAATATCTCTCTGCTATACAATAAATATAATATCACCCTTGTAATGATGTGCAGTAAAAATACAACTTGATTCCTGACCTGGTGGAACTGTAGCAAACTAGAGAGCATATAGCCCATCTCAAGGTCACCCTCAGCGCCCCCAAGAGATTGCCACCCAGGGAGGACTCTGGCTTGGTATTGTCTGATCTTTCAGGTTTTCCAAAGTATGAACTTCATATTCTTTTTTTTCCCATCACCATTTATCCCTCATGCCCTCTTCTACCTCCACCCCCTCAGCAATCACCATACAGTTGTACATGTCCAGGAGTTCCTCTCTCTTTTTTTTTTTCTTTATCTTTTTCTTTTTTTTTTTTCTTTTCTTTTTGCTCAATCACTCCACCCTCTCCAGCACCAACATCCGAGCTGTCTGCCTGCTATCCATGAGTCTGTCTCTATTTTGCTCAGTAGTTCAGTTTGTTCATTAAGTTCCGCATATGTGAACTCTATATTCTTTTATTATCTATTCATTTTTTTTTTATTTCAGAGAGAAAGAGAGAGGGAGAGAGAGATTTTTAAAAAAAAATCTATAAAGAGAATCGGGGATCAAGCCTGCCACCCAGGCATATGCCCTGACCTGGATTCTAACCGTGACCTCCTGGTTCATAGGTCCACACTCAACCACTGAGCCATTGCAGCCGGGATTGAATTCCATATTCTTAATCAACTCCCCTGGTGTTTATTTGAGCCCTCCGGGCCATTGCAGGCCACTGGCCTGTGACTTCTGGTCTCAACCTTGGGCTGTGGCGTGAAGCCTGTCTAGACACATTGGCCCTGCAGGATCCTGCGGCTCAAAGTCATCAAGAACATCCGCATGGGGATACGGCTGGAGCAGACAGGGAACAAGACCCAGGTGGCCTTTGAGGAGTGCCACACCCCACCAGGATACCTGAGCATCACGGTTCTGGAGCGGTGAGTACCTGCCCATTCTGCGCCTCCACTGGGTGGAGGTGGGTGCCAGGTCTCCGTGCACTGCCCCTGCAGCTCAGCCCCTCACTGAGGCTCAGGGCTGAGGCTGCCTGCCCCAGCATAGTTGAGTGACTGAGGACACCAGGGTCAGGATCATCGCCAAGGCCACAGGCCACACCACCATCAGTATCTTCAGCCTTAACGTTGAATGTCATGGCTAAGCATGTGCATCAAATCTCAGCTCGGCTGCTTTCTAACATAGGGGCCCCTTGCCAAGCTATCTGACTTCTAGTAAAACAGGATTTCTCACAGAACCCAGCCAGCTCGGGTGGTTGTGGGGAACAGATGAGTGAACCCATGGGACCCACTTAGCATTAAACCTTCCGCAGAAGGTGGCCACTATCCGTGATTCTCAAATTACCTGGCACAAAAGCCATTTCCTTCATGAATCCCGCCGTGACTTCTACTGCGAATTGTGATCTCTCCCTCTTTGAAAGTCACAGAAACATTTATCAGAGAGAGAAATAAGGAGGCCGAGGCAGGGAGGAAGAATAGGGAAGAAATAAAGAGGAGCAGGAGAAAGTGAGGGAGGTAGAATGCAAGAAGGCAGGAAGGATGAAAAAGCAGAAAAGGAAAGGGAGGAAATAGGAGGGAAACATCAGGTGAGAAAGGGAGCAGCCACTCTGAATTTCCATGTTACATAGGCTCACGGGGACCTTCCTCAGCCCTGCCCTGGACTCCATGTTCTGGCCTCAGTCTCCCATTCACTGGTGTCTCAGACCCCATCTGCTCTCCCCTGCCCTAGGATGAACTTCCTCCTGGTGAATGAAGCTCTGGGGATGGTGACACGTGTCCTGGACCAGGCATTGCCCTTCCTCCTGCAAAAGATAGTGAGTTGCTCATCCTCCCGGCCCCCCTCTCACCCCTTGGAAAAGGAGCACAACCGCAAAGGAGAGCCCTCAACCTCACCCAACCCCAACCAAGACCCCCTCATGCCTTCCCTCCAGGTGTGCCCCTTGGCCACGACCCTGCTCAGCTCGCTGCTGGAAGACCTGCTGCACATCCACTTGTGTATGTTGGTCCAGGCTCCTCTGCTGTCCCTGTGCTGTGTGCCCGGAACTGTCCTGGGCTCTGCTGTGATGGGAAACAAAGCACACCAACCCTGCCCACTGCGGGCCTGCTTTCCAGTGGGGGAGGAAAGGAGCAATGTGCCTCTGACCCTGTAAAGTGGGATCATCAGAGGCCCACAGAGTAGACTCTGTGATAATGCATATGACCTGGCACAAAGGTATTGCTCAATAAATGGCCGTTGTTATAAGAAGCACAGCCCAGCCCATAAAGGACTTAAAGCTGAGTGGAGAGGGAGGACAGATTCTCCATTTTGCTGCCTCCCTGTGCCCCAGGGGAGGCTGAGTGCCAGATTCCTTTCCTCACTGTAGCCCGGGCCCTCTCAGGCCCAGAAGACTTCCGGTACTATGTCACCACCACGGAGTTCACCGAGGACGCCATCCTGATGAAAGTCCTGGTGAGCCAGCCCCCTGGCCAGGGCACAGCTCCGGGGGCATCTGGGAGAGGATGGACAAAGAGGAGAATGTGATGGGGCTTCTCTGGCCGGAAGCACAAAGGGGAGGAGGGGAAGGAGGAGGAGGAAGAGGCAAAGGAAGACCCAGGTCCCTGTCCTCGGAGCTCGTGCTGAGCCCAGGGAGTCCTTCCTCAACGCGGGAGAGCAGGAGCGGCCACAGGGCTGCATGTCCCAGGAGCAAGGACCAAGCCCCAACTACAGGCAAGGGACTGCAGGGCCATGCGCAATGCCCTGTTGGGAGGGTCCCCTCAAATGCAGAAATGAATCCCATAGAAAGGATGAGGCTGGCTGTCCATCTGCCCCCATGGAACGAGAGGAGGTCAGGAAGGATTGAGTAGATAGGAAGGAGTGCCGTTAACAGGGTGCAGGGAAGGGAGTAGCGTCAAATGAGGGAGAAGCATGGAAACAACAGGTCATGGGTTCAAAACTCAGCTCCACCCCCTACCATGTGTAGGATCTTAAGTAGTCACCTCCCCTCTCTGGGCTCCAGTGTCCTCGCCCGAGAAATGGTGCCAATGATAGTCCCCATCTCACGGCGCTGTCGTGAGGCTCCAAGGAGACTGTGCGCGGAAACGGTCAGCACTGAGCCTGCGCACAGTGAGTGTGTGTGAGCTGTAACCGGTTGTTGGCCAGGGAGGCCGTTCCCACGGAATCTCTTCTTCCCCCTTCGTTTCTCTGAAGCTCGTGACCCGCTGCGGCCCAGGCCAGAGAGCCCCAAGGCTGGACCTCCTGGCCCCCCAGGACCTCCCCAAATTAGCCCAGGGCAGCATGGCAGACCTGGCCTTTCGGGTGGACGCCTACAATGACATCCTGTCCTGCCTCTACGCCAGCAAGGAAGTCTGCGTGGACCCCCGGGACCCCACGGTGAGTGGAGGGGGAGGGGAGGGAGGGTGGGACATAACAAATGTTACTGCTCTGTTTTCACACGAAGAAGCCAAGGGTGAGCCGGCAGAAATCCCCTTCTGGGTGGCCTAGGGAAGCCACTTCTCCCCTCTGGACCTCACCCGGATAACTCCTCCGGCAGAGACATCCCTTCCTCTCGGAAGTCGTCCTTCAACTCCCAGGCCCCCTGTGGCTCGCTTCACAAAACGCATCCATCCATGTATGCCTCAAATATTTACTAACGGCCTTCTGTGAGCCGGGGTCTGTGCACACCGGTCCCTGCCCTGGCAGAACCCAGTCAGATTGGGGAGGAGAACCCGAACAAGAAAACAGTCAGACATATGAAATAATATAGAGTGATGGATCAGTAAGTGACTGGTGGCAAGAGGAGAGGGCTCCCTACCCTGGCCAGGGAAGTCGGTGAAGACCTCTCTAAGGCGCTGTCCGGAATGGTATGTTTACTGTGTCCCCCATTTTGAGGGCAGGGACTGTGAACAGGATACTATGTGAAGGGCACACAGTGGGTACTCAGTAAACACTAAAATATAAAATCCTAAGATTCCTATCTGGAAGAGTTCTGATGTTATTGCTCCATGTTTGCAAGAGGAAACCAAGGTCCAGCTAGGAAAAGTGGCTTGTCCAGGGTCACCCAGCAGGTGAAATTCAGACTGGAACCCGTCTCCTGCCTCCTCATGCTCTTCCCTCCAGCCCACACAGGTGGGGCAGCTAAGAAACAGTTAGACGTGAACCCTGTAATTCCATGTCCAGAGAAATCCTTACACCAGAGGGCAAGAATGTATGTGCAAAGGGTTCTTTGTAGCCTCACTTGTTATAGGAAGAGAAACAAAGTTAACCTAGGTGTCCATCAATAAGGAATTTAAAAAATAAGTCAGGTTATGCTCATAGAAAGCAGAACACTCTGAGACTGTTAAAAAGAATGGAGTTGTTCTATATGTACTGGTGAGAGGAATAAACAAGGTGTAGGGCCACATGGCTAAAATTTTCCCATCTATTCATGCTTACATGTGTAGGGAAAATGTCTGTCAGGATACACTCCAAAATGTCCACAGTGGGTACCCCTGAGAATAGGACTTAGGGAGAGGGGGGAAGAGGTGTTAGACTTTTACTTTTTACTTTATACAATTTGTTGTTTTTATAATGATTTATGGCCTTCAAAAATCAATGCAGCATAGGTAAATGGATAGAAATGTGATATACTTGCTTTAAATATAGGAAAATATTCGTAGAATCTCTATGTTCTTGCACCTTTGATGTAAGTGTGAAATTTTTCACAATAAAATGTTGGGAAAGGGAGAGATCATTGAGACAATCAAAGGCTACTCTTTCCAGTGAATGGCTCCTCCGTGCAGACTGACTGGTGTGCACGTGGTGCATTCTGTCGGGGTCAATTACATCTCATTGAACCCCAATTAACATCCCCAAAACCTGCTCGGAACAGATCTAAGGATTCAAAAGGCCAACACACATTTTTCCCTTTTTCCAGGCTGCCTACCTCATTCAGCTGTTGTCACTGAGAGGATTGGACCCCAGGCCCAAGGTGAGTGTGTTGCCAGCTCCCCCCGCCCTCACCTTCCCCAGCTCCCTGGCAAGGATCCCAGAAAAGATTCGGGGCGGGATCTGGCCTCCTTGGGCATGACCCATTTGGCCAGAGTTTCCTCCTGTGGACTCACAAAATCATTGCACTTGCTTCATGGGTGTTGTGAGAAGTAAAGGAGGTGATTCACGTAAGGCACTCAGCTCCGCGCCCACCCAGTGGCCATGGCACGTGGCTGTCATTATCCACCACCGAACAAGACACCAGCCTGCTGAGCGAGGCACAGCGAGCGGTAGCTGTGTGCCAGGCATCTCTGCCTACGTGAACATAATTCTCAGCAGACCTGCACTCTCACACATTTTCATACATCAGCAAACAGGTTTGGCATGCTGAATTCACTTGCCTAAGCTCACGTTGCTCAGTAAGTGGCAGAATCAGAATTTGAGCCCAGTCCCAGACTCCAAAATCCACGCTTAGTGTCCTCTCTCCAAAGGCTTCTGGAATAGGGCACCCGAATGGCAGCAACCACAACAACCACAATTGATAACAATAGCATTTCTGGGTGCCGGGTCCTGTTCTGAGCACTTGATATCAATGAATTCATTTTATCCCCACAATGACCTTATAGGATAGACAGGATGATTATCCTCATTTTACAAGTATGAAAACTGAGGCACAGAGAGATTAGGAAACTTGTCTCAGGCCACACAGGTTGCGGGTGGTAGATAGGACTCGAACTCCAAAAACTATGTTCGTACCTGCTATGCATGCCCGGAGAAGGAGGATGTAACCTGACCTCCAAGGAGTTCAGTGAGAGAGTAACCTTCTCGAGGTCAAACCGCAGAACTAGACAAGACACCCTGACTCCTCAGGTGGTCTCCCCCTGTTCCTCCAAGCTGGGGGCTGAGGAAAGCCATCGCCTCGGCCTGCCCACACCTTTACGCTTCGACTTCATTCTGGCTTTTGAACAGTCCCCAGGGAGAATGGGACTGGCCATCAGGACCCCTGAGCCTCCCACGGTCCACCTTGATGGTCACAGGGCCACGGTCATCCAGCAGGGCTCCCTCATGCTGCTGAGGCCCAATGGCACCCCTTCTGTCTCCGTTTTCTGGGTGAGTGAAGCCTGAACTTCTTTGTTCCCCAGGGGCCCTGGGTCCACTTGAGGGTCCCTCCCGGGCCCTGCCTGAAGCGGTATGACAAAAAACAAACAAACACACAGTGGCAAACCTCACTGCCGCATCATCAACCAGCCCATCCCCAAACAGCCTGCTGTTAAAACATGAAAATACTTTAACACCTCCTGCCTCAGGTCAGGCCCCAGTGCTCCCTGAGAACCCCCTCAGCAACTAAAGGGTTTTGCCTCCGGGATTCTCTGCTCAGTGCCCTGGAGTGGCAGCATGTTAACTGTCTGCCCTGGACATGGCTGCACCGAAAGCCCTTGTCCACAACAGAAGATCAGAGAAATGCAGTTGATGGAGGGGCTCAATGTGTCTGCACTCTCCTTCCTGAGAGAGAGGTGACCCAAGCTAGAGAGGGCCAGGCCCTGGGAAAGTACAGCTCCCCCAAGTTGCAACTTCTCTATCCTGAGCCCCCCAGGATCCCTATTTACATTCCACAGACCCTGACATTGGGGCGCTGCCTCATCTAGAGAGTCGCCCCACCTAGCCAAGCCCAGCGGCATCGGCATCGGTGTGCACAGCACGATCTTGGGATCCTAGTTGGCATGGTTCTGGGGCAAAGAAACAGTCATCCCTGGCTGAGGTGAAAGCCCTGCTTCCCATGTATACGGTGGCCATGTGAATACGGTTGTCCATAGAAACCTCCCAAACACCAAAGGGTCCTCTGGCTTCCGGAAACCTCAACCCCCAGCCAGCTGGCACCTGCAAAGGGCTTTCCACCCACTGGGCTGAGTCCCTTCCCTGTATCCATCCCCACCCCCAAAGCCTTCCCTGCCCTCCAGGAGCAGCCAGCACCCACCTGCGCCCTCTCCTGGGCAACACCAACACAGTCATAATTTGAACTCATGCAAACCAGCAGCTGGGCTGCGGGTAGGACTGGGTGAGAGGGAGCTGGCCCCAGACAGGCACTCATGGGAGGTGGACGCGAAGGGAATCACCTCTAACCAGGATGTAAATTCTTCTCCGGTTCTGACTGAATTTCACTTTGCCATAGAAACTCCTTTCCAAGGCTATGTTTTCCTCAAGAAATCAGAATTTAAAACTCCAGTTCACTCCCTACAGGTAAATTATTTTGGCGTTGGATGTTGAACAAATAAGATGACTCGCGCAGAGAGAGATGGAGGGAGGGTGTGGTTAAGGGGTACACGTGTTCATGCCTGCTGTCAGCTGAACAGAGTGGTTTATAGGAGGAGGGAGAGAGGAAGACATGGGGAGAGGGAGGACGGGAAGGAAGGAAGGAGGGAGGAGGTTGTGACTCGAACCTCACTGAGCACTGTACCCCCAGGCAGCTGCCCTGACTAAAGAGGTGATCTCTTTTCTCTGGCAGCACCATGGTCACCCTGAGCACTTACCCTGCTGGCCTCGCAAAGCAGGTGAGTCTTGCCTTGGCCTCCCTACGGTCCTGAAGGCCCACCAGCAGACCCTGAGTTGTTGATGTAGGGGATTCAAAGACTCACTCACTTTCTTTTTTTCTTTTTTTTAATATATTTTATTGATTTTTCACAGAGAGGAAGAGAGAGGGATAGAGAGTTAGAAACATCGATGAGAGAGAATCATCAATCAGCTGCCTCTTGCACACCCCCTACTGGGGATGTGCCCGCAACCAAGGTACATGCCCCTGACCGGAATCGAAGCCGGGACCTTTTAGTCCGCAGGCCGACGCTCTATCCACTGAGCCAAACCGGTCCAGGCGCAAAGACTCACTCACTTTCTATCCTTCATTTCATCTTGCCCTGGAGCCCCCATGCCCACCGGGGTGGGGGTGCACCCAGGACTTAAACTGGTCCATTTCATTCTTTCGTTCACTTAACACTGAGCATCTGTCACGTGCCCACCTTGTCTTAGGATGCATTGGTGAACAAAACAAAGGTCCCTACCCTAGCAGAACTCACATTCATAGTATATAATATATAAGGTAAATCATATATTATGTAGGCAGGTGGCAGTGCTATGGGGAAAGCAGAGGAGGGGAAGAGGTAGGTAGAGGCAATATTAAAAAGATCAGGGAAGGCCTCATTGAGAAGGTAAATGTTTGAGCAAAGATGGGAGGAGATAAGGGAAGAAGCGGTGGGAATATGGGGACAGAGGGGACCAGAGGCCCCAAGGCAGGGGTGTGCCTGATCATTCTGGAAACGGCAGGTGCCAAGGTGGCTGGAGCAGAGAGGGTGAGTAGAGGTCAGAGAGGGCAGGGCTAGGCCCATCGGGGCCTTCTAGTCAGGACCGGCTTTTACCAAGTGGCATGAAAGCCCATGGAGGAGCAGACAGAAGGGCCAGGGTGGAGGCAGGGAGGCCACCCCGCCCCCAGGCTTGCAGACTATGCAGGGGCTGCTGAGGCATGAAGCACGTGGCGGCAGTGGTGGCAGGTGCAGGATGGTCTGAAAGAGCTAGTAGAGCTGGCAGGATTTCCTGATGGGAAGGATGGGGAAGGTGAGCGGTGCATCCCGGATGGCACCAGGATTTGGAAGGGCACCTCCTTCTCTGCAGGCGGGAAACAGCCTCTCTCAGGAGAACGCTCCGTTTGCGCCTCCCGCAGGGCTGTGGGCCCCTCGCTGGGTTTCCTCACCCCGAGCCCCGCGTCCTAAGCCACGGCACCCACATAGGCAGTGTGGGGTTCTCTGTCGTGGGCTGGGCTGGCCACTCCTGTTAATGAGTCCACAGGCAGAGCGCGTGGTCTCTTCCCCCAGGGGTGGTCCCTGCTCCTGCACGGGGAGAGCTCCGCATCGCCCTGCCCGTCTGAGGGAGACCCATGCCATCCCCTCCTCCTGCCCTGGGGACATCCCATCACCCTCCACTCCCACAGGCCGGAGCCTCATGCTCTAGACTCCTCGGGAAACACTGTGAGATAGAAAAACAACAAAAGGACTGAACCTGTACAGAAAGCACTTCCACATTATCATGCCTGTTCTATCCGGTCTTGCTCCAGCCTTACTTGGGGGCTTCCTCTGGCCCAACCGTTTTTCTCTCCCGGGGCTGCCCTGAGCGATGAGACAGGCATTGGGACAGGCGGTGAAGGCTGCTTTTCCAGGCCCTCAACTTTCCCCGGTCCTTTCACTAATCTGTCCATCTGGCTCCAACGGCCTTAAAAAGTGGGGTCCCCAGAACTACTCCTGATCTCCTGTGGGTACCTATCCACTGGGGTCCCCCCTTCCAGAGGTCACAATCTGCTGACCCAGCTGAAGTGACCCTCCAGTCCTCTTTCACCTGTTGCAGAAAGAACGTCTGAAGGCCTTTGTCTCGGAGCTTCTGAGGAGGGTGTTTTTGCCCCGTCACAACGGTAAGTCTCACTGGTGTCCCCTCATGCCCACACACCATCTAGCTTGGAGAAGCATCCACAGTGCCCAAAGCTCTGCGCGTACAGCTGCCTTCTGTCTTGTTCCCTGGGGCTGGTTAAGAATCGCCCACGCACACGGCAAAAGGAGGCAGCACAGAAACCCTGAACACTGCGATGTGGTGGGTGAGGAGGGTGGGGAAGGGGCCACGTGTGCCGTCCTGTTCTTCGCCCAGGCAGTACGGTGACAGGAACTCAGATGTGGGGAGAGGAGCTGGGAAGTGCTTTCTGGGGGAGGTAGGGGTCAGCGTGGAAAGTGAAAACAGGAAGGCCCATCAGAGGCGGTGGAGCCCACAGCTCACAACACCAGCGCCTACAGGACCCAGGTGGGTTACACACGCAAAGGAAGCAGCCCAGTGAGGCCTCGGCAAACATGCCCCCCTTAAGTGGGACGCTAACTTAAGAGTCTAGTCGGGTGCCTCTTCCCCATAGAACTCATGGGTTTTCTCGCCTCCCCTGATGCAGTCTGTGTAACCATTGTCCACCCACCCCCATGATTATTTGGTCAGCGCATGCGTCCACAAACACAGAAGTGATTACTCATCTCTGATAAATTACCTGGCTCGGCCTCCTTGTCTTTCAGATAGGCCAGAGGCATTGAGTAACTTAACCAAGGTCACACAGCAAGTCTCTGACAGAGCTGAACCCAGAACCCTAGCTTCTTGCTTCCCTAACAGTGGCTCTTTTCTGTGTTCCAACTCAAGGACTCATGTTGGGCCTGCAGAGTGAGGCCAGAGGAGCAGGCAGAGGTTCAAAGGCTAGCCAGGCTGAAGACTTTGGCATCTATTCTAAGGCCCAGGGGAGGTTCTGGGCATGAAGTGAGCAATTTGTGCTCAAGAAGGAGGTGGGGAAGGATGGTGACAAGGCAGTCAGAGAAAGTGCAGGTAGGCAAGGATGCAACCTGACCTGGGATAAGGCAAAAGATGAAGGAGAAAGCCTCACCCCCATACCCGTTTTGCTAGTACCTATCACAGGAAGCTCATTCAACAAATGTATCTTAGATCCTGGCCAATAGGAAGGGTGGTGTGCCTCAACAGGTAAATGGATAACGAAGATGCAGTACACACACACACACACACACACACACGCATGCACACTCACACACACGCATGCACACATACACATATATACACACACATGCACACACGCACAGATACATACACACACATACACACACACATACACATATATATACACACATGCACACATACACATACACACAAGCGCACACACACACATTATTCAGCCATAAAAATTTAAAAAAAGAATGAAATCTTGCCATTTGAGACAACATGAATGGGGTTTCAGGATATTATACTTAGTGAAATAGTCAGATAGAGAAAGACAAATACTGTATGTTTTTACTTACATGTGAAATATTACAAAAAGCAAATAAACAATAAAGAGACAAACTCATAGATACAGAGAATAAGCTGATGGATGCCAGATAAGGGGGCAGACTGTAATGGGAGAAAATGGTGAAGGGGATTAAGAGATGCAAACTTCCAGTTATAAAATACATAATCCATAGAAGTGTGAAGTACGGCACAGGGAATATAGTCAATAATACTGTAATAACTTTGTATAGTAACAGATGGGTACTAGACTTATCACGGTGATCACTTCTTAGTGTCAAATCATTATGTATACACCTGGAACTAATATAATATTATGTGGAAACTATATTTTTGGAAAAGATCAGAGGATAGATGGAAGACCAGAGGTACTATCCCTCTTCCTCTATCCCAACCCCCACCTAACTGGACCAAATACCACATTAGGCCAGCAAGAGGTATTAGATCCTCCCCTGAGCCCAGAGTGCCGATGGGTGGATGAGGTGGGGTGAGGGTTGGTCAGTGCAGAGGACAGGGGAAAAGGGGCATATGTCAAGTTTGCCAAAGCTCAGTGTGTCAAAAATCAACCAGCCAAATGATGAATTCATTGAAATTCAATCTGAAAACTGACCATATTCAAGTTCACCACATTTACCAATTCGCCAAAAACTTTCTTGAAGAACTATTTTTTATATATTTAATAATGCAATATATTCATGGATATTTTCTTTTTCATTTATTGTGTATGTGTTAATCCTTACCTGAGAATATTCTTTCCATTGATTTTTAAAGAAAAAGTGGAAGGGAGGGATGGAAAGTGAGAGAGGAAGCACCGAGACAGAGAGAAACATTGATGTGCACCACACATGCCCTGATTGGGTCCAACACTCTAACAACACCAGCCAGGGCTTCATTGGATATTTTCTTATTAATATAATCAAATTTCTAGTGTTTTAAAGTTAATTTTTCAATTTATCCTGACTTTTTTTTTTCCTAATCCTTTTCTGAGATATTTCCTATTTCTGCCAAGATTTTAGCATTTTTCAGGCACGTATCGCATTTTTCAACCATTTCTCACAATTAAACAGGAACAATAAAATTCATTGATACAATCATCAGAAGACTCCAACATAATGAACATTCCTTAAAATTGTGCTAAGAAGAATAACTTTGTAAGAAGGCATCTATAGTTACTGAATATGTCTGAGAGAAGTTTCTGTAAAACAGGATGTTAATAAATGGGTGGGCATTAGAGAGGCCTGGCCTTCTGGAGGGGCTGTCTGAAGGGGGATGGAGATGCTGCTCCCTGAGGAAGGGAAGGGGGCACATCAGTCCCGCCCCTGCCCTGGGCATAGGAGCAGCCAGGGGTCCGCTGGCTGGCCCTCACTGCCCAGCCTGCACACAGGACTGAGCGCCTTACCCGTCCCGTTCACAGAGCTGCTAGGAGAACAACACCTCCCGTTGCCCAGCATCAAGGGCATCTCCTTCAACAAGGCCTGCATGGAGTTCTCTGAGGTAAATGCTGGGAAAAGAAGCTTCTGGAGGCACAATAGGAAGTCAGAGCTAGAAGGGCCTTAGCGTCGCCGTGGTCCCTGACCTGCTGAGGCAGAAGCTGGGGCCTGGGCATAGAAGGCCCTACATGTGGCAAGCCCTTCCCCTTCCTTAACTCACTGTCTCCCACAGCCATCCTGGGGGTGACGCCCCCTTTACAGGTGGGAAGACTGAGGCTCCGAGGGGCTGCATGCATTCCTCAGGGGACCAGACCGTAGGCTCACTGAGAGGCTCAATGCCTTACCCAGGCGGTCGTCACCATTAGTTGCATGAAGTTGATGCTGTGACTTGTCCCATCTTACAGACAAGCGAGTCAGGGCTCAGAGAAGCAAAATCCCGGCACGGCCACAGCGGCTGTCTCACGTCAGAGCCACTCCTCTAGAGGCAAAGGAATAGGTGGTGGTGGGCTCATTGGCTCACACACTTCTAAGCCGCCTCGCACGTTGTGCCAGGTGCACAACTGCAGCGTGTATCACTCATCCTGTCGTTTCCATGAGTGGCACCACCTAGAAGTGGGCAGTGCACAATCTGTGCCTCCTTCCCTGGCTTCCCTGCTCACACACTCATTCACTACCACTCATGCAGCCAGGCAATATACGGCACTAGCTGCTCTGTGCCTGGCCTGTGCTGAGTGATGCTGGGACAAAGAGGCGAGTTAGACCCAGTCCCTGACCCCCCGAAATCTCCCGCTCTGGGGGGGAAGAAGGTACAGGCAGGAGCGCTTGGATTCCAGCAGCGTGGACGGGCCCAGCAGAGGCATGGGCACGGTGGGTGGGAGCAAGTGGAAGGCTCTAGCCCGGTGATAGGTCCACGTCAGGGTGACCCGCCGGGATGAACCCCAATGCCTCAGAGACATTAGAAGCCCTTGATACTTAGGCTTTCAGGAAGAGCCCTGAAGACCAGCCTGTTCCCTCCCTCACTGACATTTCCAAGACCCTCCTTGCCCTCCACTAATCACCATATCCAGTTAGTCCCTGACTCTGTCTTCTTGCCACGGGGGAATGGTGTGCTCATAGGACTCACCCCCTCTCAGGAGAGGCAGGCGCAGCCTCGGGGAGAGGAGAGCTGGTTTGGTAAGATGGATGTCCACATCGCTGCTTCTACCCACAGGATTACATGCTGCTGACCATTCCAGAGGAATAGGTTCTTGCAGAGGATCCCTCCATTCAGCCACACGTGCTCCAGACCCTGGAGACTCCAAGAACGGCTACAGTCACAGTGGAAAATCTCAGTTGCAATAAAGATGACTTGCTTGAGAAAGAGTCTGGTTCTGAGTTTGCCAAGAGGTTCTGGAAGGTGGCGAGGCCATCTTGAAATGCTTAAAGAAAGGGTTTTCTGCCTGATCGTTCCTGCTTCCCCTGGCCCCTCAGAGGACATTATGATTTCAGTGCTCGGTTTCTCAGAGAAGAGAGGGTTCCCCAGAAAACGGACTAAGAGCCTGAGTTTCCCAAGTCCAGGCCCTGAGAGGATGAGGTATAGAAAGACACACAGAAAATCTACACATGCGGGAAAGGTGCCCTAGTCAGGATAAAGGATGGGAGCAGGGAAGAGAAGGTTTGGGGTCCCTAAGAAAACAAGGACTGTGAAGCCCTAAGGTATTTGGGAGGCCTTGAGTATGGAGGAAAGAGGCAAAGGAAAGCAGCCAGACCACCCAAGAGGGAAGTGAGGTGACTGTGAGATACTGAACCTCACAGCTGCACCTCAGAACTGCCCTGAGCCTGCAAGGTGAGCAGGCAGCAGCGGAGTTCTCATGTGCCCAACAGCAGTGCCTGTGCCCTCCCTCCTCACCATCGTCCCAGTTCCGTGTGGCCCCGGCAGGTCAGGGCTGTGAGCAGAGAAGGGCAGGAACCAGAGGGCTGTGCAGTCAGATGAAAACAGCCCCATGGTTGCCAAGTGTGGGGAGATGGCAAAGCTTGGAGAGATAGGCAGCAGCCAAAGCCGATAATAAGTGAAGCCTGGCCCCAGAAAAAGGCGGGTGAGGAGAAACAGGATTGTCCTAAAATCCCCACCACAGAAAGAGTGGCAGCTTATGATGGACTCTGCCTCAGGAATGAACTAGTGTCCGGCTCCCTCGGTAACCCCAGCTGGCCTTGGGGAAATGGAAGAGTTATAGGCAAAGCCCTCCTAAGCGCCAGTTTTCCACCATGGAGCCCACACCACGGAGGGGCACCCAAGGATTGGTGCAGAGACCCTGTCCTGTAGGAGGAGGTTGGCGTTCAGAGTAAATGATGGTGTAGATTCATTACTTGACTCAGGACCGGTTTTTAAATATGAGCCACAGGCTGAAACCGGTTTGGTTCAGTGGACAGAGCGTTAGCCTGCGGACTGCAAGGTCCCAGGTTCGATTCTGGTCAAGGGCATGTACCTTGGTTGCGGGCACATCCCCGGTAGAGGGTGTGCAGGAGGCAGCTGATCGATGTTTCTAACTCTCTATCCTTCTCCCTTTCTCTCCATAAAAAATCAATAAAATATATTAAAGAAAAAATAAATAAATAAATAAGTAAATAAATAAATAAATATGAACCACAGGCCCTGCATTGAAGAAAAAATATCCCCAACCAGCAGCCCCCAAGGGGGTCTCTGAGCTAGAGGGTAGGACAGCCCTGCATGTTGGCCTTGCAAAGTCTCTATATCTGCCTTCAAACTGGTAAAAGCACTGGAAAGGATATGTTTTGAGGGTAAAGAAGCATAAACAAAACATTGTATTTTCTTGTTGGAAACAAGGTATAATAGTTGCCAAAATCTGGGTACACCATATTGATACGGAAATGGTATAAAATCTGAGAGAAAGGTACAAAACAATTGAAAATACCTGACCCAATGGTAGGTAATATTAATGATGATGACAGTAAATTATAGAATACTCACATATGCCAAACATATGTTAATTGCTTTAATCATCATGACAACCCTATGATAGGGACAATATTATCTACTAGAGTCCTGGTGCATGAAATTCATGCATGGAGCAGGGTCCCCTCAGCCCAGACTACACCCTCTCCAATGTGGGGCCCCACAGGGGATGTCCGACTGTGGGTTTAGGCCTGATCCACTGGCAGTCAGACATCCCTCTCACAATCCGGGACCACTGGCTCCTAACTGCTCACCTCTCTGCCTGCCTGATCACCCCTAACTGTCCTCCCTGCAGGTCTGGTCACCCCCAACTGCCCCCTCTGCCAGCTGGTAGCTCCTAACTTCCCCCCCACCAGCCTGGTCACCCCCAACTGCCCCCCAGCCAGCCTGGTTGCCCCACGCAGCCTGCTGCTCAGTCATTTGGTTGGCCTTCACTGACCCTCCTGCCAGCCTAGTCGCTCCATACAGCCTGTTCGGTCATCCGTTTGGTTGTTTCAGTTATGACTGTCACTTATATACTTTATGGATGAGGAAACTAAAAAAGAGAAAATTATTAGATAATGTTCCAAGGCCCCACACATTGAACCAAGATTTACGCACACATCTGTCTGGCCCCAAATCCTGCACAGAGAAACTCTGTCTTCCCCAAAACACCGGCTCATCACCTTTAATAAAACACAAGGCTCCTTTAAATCTCATGAGAGAAAGATAAATATCATATGATTTCACTCATTTGTGGAATATAATGAACAACATAAACTAATGAACAAAAATAGATCCAGAGACACAGAAGCATTGAATAGACTGTCCAACCTATGAGGAAGGCAAGGGGTGAAGGGGAAAGAGATCAACCAAAGAACTTGTATACATGCATATGAGCAAAACCAATGGACACAGATGGGGGAAGGGGAGAAATGTGCTGGGGAATGAGGGCGGCTGGGGAGAGGTCAATGGGGGGGAAAGGAGACTTATGTAATACTATGAACAATAAAGAATTTAATTTTTTAACAATCTTATGAGAGATGTGTAACCTTAGAAATAAAAATTAACCCAAAGTTTACACAAAACTCCAGAGAAATTGGGAACACAGATTTATTTGCTGCTAGAGGCTCTGTGAACTCCTAATACCAACAAAGATCTGAGACTGATTACACCAGAGAAGAAAACCAAAGCAGGAGTACTGAAAAGACTGCTGAGGGACCTGGAGAGTCACAGACAAACATATACACAGGCAAAGTACAAATGTGTACACACATGTGTGCATTTCACTAAACAAAAAAAAACACCAAAAAAAGGTCAAAACTCTGATGCCTCTGTCACCAGGACACCCCCGGATCAGCTGGGCCTATGGTGACACCTTCACCCACAGGCAATTTAGAACTGGTATCTGGCCAAAACTGGTTTGGCTCAGTGGATAGAGCGTCAGCCTGCAGACTGAAAGGTCCTGGGTTCGATTCCGGTTAAGGGCATGTACTTTGGTTTCGGCCACATCCCAGGTAGGGGGTGTGCAGGAGGCAGCTGATCGATGATTCTCTATCATCAATGTTTCTAACTCTCTATCCCACTCTTCCTCTCTGTAAAAAATCAATAATATATATATATATTTTTATTTTTATTTTTTTTTAAAGAACTGGTATCTGCATTATCACCAGCAGCTGTGATTCCGCCAAGCCTGGGCCAGCCTTGAAAGGACCTTCCCTTTCAAGAGTCAGCAGGTCAAATCATTTAGCACTTAGGGACTTGACAGTAAGGGAGCCCTAGTGCTCAGCCTGCTAAGCCTCCTTCAGAGAAGCCGCTCAGGTGGGTCCTGGATTAGCAGAAGTTAAGGGCTGCCCCACCTCCTGGGGCTGAGGAGAAAGAAAGACAAGGAACCAGGAAGCCCAATGGGGCCTTCAAAGGCTGCATCCCGGATGTGTCCCTCCCCATGTCTGGAGAAGGGTTCATTCCTTGGGTCCAGAGAAACCATTAGCAAAACCAACGGCCACACCCACTAGTGGGTGTCATGAATTTCAACTAAAGAATCACTCACTTTCTCTCAAATGTCCAAGAAAAATAAGATCCAGGACAGTTGGGTTTTATCCTCCTTATCATCATTTGTAAAACCCATGGTCTTAGTCTCTTGGAAAAGGTCAACTATTGTTTGTTCTATGCATCTGACATTTCAGCAAATCCCAAAATGGGGCCCTTGGCAACCAGAACTGCACTTGAGGTCCACAGTTTGAGAACTGCAGTGGGGTTGGCAAGGGCCAGGCAGCAAGCATGCTGAGCCTGCTTGAAGGCAGGAACCCAAACCAATGCCCCCACTTCAAGTGAGCAGAAGCAGACATTAGCCACACTCTCTGTCAAAATCATCTCCCTCTCCCACACTCTTGCTGTGATACACCACACAGCAAGGCGGTGGCAGGATGCACAAAATCCTAGGGGCAGGAACTGAACAGATGGCTGAGAACAACCTCTGAAATAGAGGAAAGCCTGAGGCCCAGAGAAGGGCCTCTAGAATTTGGGGAGCCATTAAATAAGGAACAGGTGAGAGGAGGCCTCATGTGGAGATTGAGATTTGAAAGCAATGAAAGGACAGCAGACATCTGAAAACATTTCACCCTCATTCCAGAGGCACTCTGGGAAAGGAACGGGGGCTGAGCCATTTATGTAACAGCCATGCTTACAATCCCCAGGCCTGCATTCAGGCCCTCGCCCACTTCAGACACTGTGTACTTTCCAATCCGCCTGCATCCATCACTTTATTCCTAAATCTTAGTATGTTTGGATTCTTCCCATCGCACAGACCTGATATAAAATGTCACTTAACAGAGAGATACCCTGTCCAGAGGGACCCCATGCCCTCTCCCGCAAGTCCCCATTCTTCAGTCAGTCACTCAATGCTGAATGCCAACCTCGGACAGGATACAGCACTGGCACCTTTTCTAAAGAGCTCTCAGTAAGTTGCCATCTGTTCTCTGCCATTCAACCACCACCCACATGACTCAGGGATAATAGGCCTTTGAAGATTTAAAATATGGAAGAGTAAGTACCTGGTCGGGCTCACCTCTCTGAAAATTTTCCAGACACCATGAACATCTCTGAGAAAGGCAATGACAAATGTCACAACCATTAGCAGGTGCTGATCTTGGAAATCAGCCTGTATCACGCCTCCCTTATCAGCACACTTGAATGGCGTCCCTTCATGTCTGATCACTCGCCCTGGAGACGTAGGTCTATAAATGTGGGGTACACCTTTCCGTCTGACAGTCCCAGCAATAGCAGGAGGACAGGCAGCTTCCGGAACAGATCTCCCGTCAACACGGACTCATCGACACTGGGCAAGGTAAGAACTCTAAATCAAGTTCACAAAAGAACGGGTCGAATTTCAGAGGCAGAAACAAGCTAGAGCAGTTCATCAGAGGACGATAAACGAGGGGTCTGCATTTAGAATCTCTTCAGCCCCCTCCCTACTGAGCCACACAGCACTCTGCTGAGCACAGTAGGTGTCACAATTTTTAGAAAAGGGGGATTTGTTCTGGGCCTCTCCAAGGGCCCCACTAAAGACGATGTCTAACAATATTGCCATCAACTCGGTCACAGGCACAGAATTTTATTACTTTTTCCTCAGAGGACACTAATATGTCACCTGAGACAGTAAAGGCTAATTTCACACAGGTGAGGGTAAAATCAGAAAAATAATGAAAATGTGATGATATTTTTTTCATAACACCTAATGTGTTCAATGTGAAGGATTGACATTGGCTTCTGATTATGTCCTTCCCAACGTTTCTGCAATAGCGATTCTGCTGCTGATGCTGGTAAATGGCAGGCAGCTTGAGGTGGGCAATGCCCACCTACCCATGGCGAGAACAAAGGTCCCCGAGCCTGATTTTTTAAACTTGTCTGGAGAAAAAAATCTAAACAGAGAGAAACTCCAAAGTCTACTTGCTTCACAGAGGGAAAACGCCCTAAGACACAAGCCTCCATTTTACCCGTGATTCTCAGTGACAGTCAGACTTTGAGAATCATGGTAAGGGAGGAATCTGACAACCAGGAAAGGAAGTGATCCCACTGAGGGAGCAGCTGAGCTCAGAGTCAAGGGGGGCTTTCCTGTCTGGGAGGGAACCCAGCTCTCTGCCTCCAGCTGGAAACAGCAGTAATAATATCTGGTGCCTGGACTTGCCGGGAGGATTGCATGAGATGTTGCAGATGTTAGCACAGTCACAAGTACAAACACTGACCAGCACTCAATAAGGATATATGTACAGACACATCCCAACCAGTAGAGGTAGAGTTGAGACTTACGCATTTATACAATCACATCAGCTACGGATGCTCAACCCCAGCAAGAGGAAGAGGCCATGTGACCTGTGGCCAATAGGATCACCCATTGCCCTGCACACAGAAGAGGCCACAGAAGGTGGATTCCCGGGTTGACTCCATCATTCACTCACACAGGGAGCCCGATTTGTGCTGAGTACTAATGCAATAGCATGAACTGGCTCATGCCACCATCAAACCAGACCAGTGCTCTCCTGAAACAGAACAGGCCTCAAAAGACAGAGTAGCCCTTAGATGGTCTCACTCACAAGGGGATGGCTCTGGCCTCTGCAAACTGAATTAAATTGCCAAGGCAGCCCAATACCAGAAGGGTGAAGAATGCCAAGCCTGGGAATGGTTGATGGGGTGGTTTAGTCCTGCCCATGATAATTACCAAGGGGCTGGACAATGGGCACAGGTGAGCATAATTGCCGGCTCTATACAATTTTCACCATTTGAATATAGAGGACTCAAGCCTTCCCTCTCAGGGTTGTGCAGAGAATTTAAAGCAGCTGATATCCATTTACACTTCACAAAGGGATGGCACTTGTAAGCTCACACCAACAAGGACACTGCTATCCATTACTTGACCAGAAGCAGGGACTTGTCCATTACTGGAGACATAGCATTTGTAGCTGGAGAATTCAAAAATCTCCAATACCCATATGGTAACTCAAACCACTCCAAGGATGTTTGTGTCAAGAGGACTGTCAGAAAGCCTACAGTAAGGGCATGGCCTGTACCCAAAGGATTCCCCCAGCCCACAGACATCTTTATGGCACAGGTGTATAGAAATGAAAAAGAGGCCCTTCCTCCAAACATTGACTGCCATATGCTAGGACGTTGTCCCATGAATACAGTATGCATACAATATCTGCAATGTGAATAGCACCCTTGTAATGAGGTAGGATCTTGTGTGTACATCCAATACAAACTGGCAGCCCTATGGTCCACTGGGAATGTGGTGTCTGACAAAGCCCTCCTTTGCAGATATCAGCCACCAAGATGATAAGCCTCTGGGCCTTGGCCCTCACACTGGCTGTCCAGGCAGACGCGCTTGACCTGCTGACCCCACCTTCACTGCTGGGAAAAGTTCCTGTCGACAGACCCTTTCTACTACCTGGACAGCTCCGCAGATCTCCACCAACTCTAAGAGGTTCTTCATCCGTAAAAAATCTACCGGGAACTTCAAATCCTAGCTGTATCCCTGTGGCCAAGTACTTCATGTCCAGCAGCATACTCGATGACTGTAAGTAAGAACTGTTTCACCCATACATCTTTAACTTTCACACCCCTCACACATGCTTCTCGTTTCTAAGGCTACTTACACCTTTTGAACAGGTGGTTTTCAAAGAGGAGGTGGTATCAGAATCACAGTGGTACAGGTTTTCTAATATGACCAAGATGATGCTGAGGCTGCTGGTCCACACATGGGGTAAAACATGTCAAAGCAAGCTTGGAGAAGGGAGCTCTTGGGTCCAGCAACCTCTCCATTTGCCTGCCTTTTCTTATGACTCTTACCACCTGGACACTGTCAGGAAATCTCACAGCTTCCAATGCTGGACCGCAGAGCTCGGTACAGACACCCATAGGTGCTTAGAGCATCAACCTGCTTGACCAGGAGCCAGGACCTAAGAAATGCAGGTCCAAACTCCTTGACCAGATTTGTGCTCACCAAGCTCCTGTGTCATCCCCTCCCTGAGTCTCAGCTTCCTCTAGAAGATGTGAAATTCTGTCCCACAGTAGTCTCTCAGGATCAGAAGACAGAGAGGTCAGAAATTGGAAGAGACACCCTTTGAGAACAAGAAGGGAATAGGACATATCATCAAACAAATGCAAGAAGGAAAGTCCTCATGGCTACTCTTACCAGCCTTCGGAAACGTAGGCTGGCCTTCCAGCATGACAGGGCAGGGTGACAGAGAGACACGCGGCAACTGCCTCCTGACCACAGTGCCCACCCTCACAGCCCACCCACCACTAGGAATATATACCTCACTCTTCTGACCATCCTACCTTGTTATGAAGTATTTCAAATGTACAAAAAAGTTCAGACAGTGGTATGAAGGGCAACTGTGTACTCATCAAGCAGTATATGGTGGTGATGGTGATGGTTAATTTCATTGTCAACTATACAAAAACCAAGAAGATATACAGAGCAAGCACCTTTGTAACCAAAATCTGCATTAAGAACAAAAGCAGGCATAGGGTTGCAGGCCCCACAACTCTCATTGGGCTGCACATCCTTCCCTCCTCTCTCCCCTCCAGAAGAGGCCTTGGGCCTGATTACTTTTCCCGAGCCATTTTTTTATATTTTACAACACATGGCTACTCTTTCTCAATCAAATTAAAAATTTGCACTATATGTTACAAAGTTTCCACAAAGGTGGTCAGCTTGCATTTGTCTCACACTTATGTTTCTAAGGTGATTCATCCATGTTATAATGAGAAATATTAGCCCATTAGTTTTCACTGAAATATTCTACCTAATGAATCCTCCATGATTTACATCAACTTTGTTCTTGCCCCATTGTGAGCTACTCTGAGCAATGCTGACCGAAACACTCTTGTGTGGGTCTGAAGGTTCACATGCGCAACAGATTCTCTGGGACACATATCTGGGCTGGTGGTACGTCCACATCACCCCACACAGGCAAAGGCCCTCCAGACTGCAGAGCCCTGGGCATAGGAAGCAGCAGCAAGGCCCCAAAAGCCATGGCCTCGAAGCTTCACAGGGGCAGGTCCTAACAGACTTCTTCCTCCTGCTACTCTATGGGGACAAGAATCTTGTCCCTCAGTCCAATTCACTTTCGTGCTAGGCAGCCAAGGTTGATTGTCATCCAGGTGAGACAGCTCTTCTGAGTTCCTTTTTCCAGCAATCAAGAGCAGCATGATAGGATAAGACCCTGTGACTTCACAGCTCTGCTACTTGGCTCCTGACCCTCCTTCCCTTCCACACCATCTTCAAGGATTCAAGTTCTCGCTGACTTGCTTCTGTTCAGGGTGGAGGCAAACCTAGGGTTAGCACCTCCTCCTCCCTGATGATAATGATGCAGGAGGATGCTGCAGAGCAGATGCAGGAGGTCTATTAAGGCAGCCTGTCAAAGGTAGCTGGACCTCCCATGACCCACAAGGGGAAAGGAGGCCTACAGAAGGGAAGGGACCTGCACAGACTCGCCCAGATGGAGGACAGAAAATTCCAGATCTCTCAGCTTCACCACCACTTCCCTCAGCTGCCTCCTGCCCTACTCAGCATTTCAAATGGCAATCACTCATTTCACCTGGCACCCGATGACCCATGCTGTAGGTTCTTTCATGTACCCATAGACAGCTGCAGAGACTGGGGCTCAGAATACTCAGCCTTCAGGGGCAGAGCCTGGCCTACATTAAATTCCAAACTACTGGCTCAAACACTAAACATGCCCAAGTCACTTCAGAATAACATACTCAAACAAGGCTATTCTCAGCAAGGTGCTATTAAATATTAACCTTTGAAAAGTAACTAGTATATTGCTCTGTCACCATGCTATCCACAGGGTGAGCAGAAGCAGGGTTTGGTATGTCTAGGAGACAGGATATAAAGTACCTATGGGCCCCACCATTCCTCAGTGCTGGCTCTCCAGTGGGGGTGTTCCTCTGGCTGAACTAGCTATGCAGCTAACAGTAGGAAAATATCTCTTCACCATTTTCAGATCTGAACACCACTCTGCCACCACAGATTGAGAAGCTGCTCATGTGTGCGGATGTGGATCTGGCTGGTGTGCTTGGCACAGTGTTAGACACAGTGGCCAACTTGGACGTGCTGTCTCTGTTAGACCTCTCTTCCGCCCTCAACATCCTTGGCGACAGTGGTCTTGGTAGTGTCCTGGGCAAGGGGAGCAACAGCAAGTCCTCAAAGTCACCACTGTCTTCGCTCTCAAAAGCCACTGATGCAGTCAGCAACCTGCTACCCTTGGCCCAAGGGGCCCTGGGCGGCCTACTACCCAACACTGTGGAGAAGGATCCTGCAAAAAAAGCTGACCAGGACTCTTCTCTTCTCTCAAATCTCCCCCTGCCCCTGGGTGGTGTGCTCAACACAGTGGGCGAGCTCACAGAATCCACCGATGGCGTACTCAAGAGTGTGGTGCCAAGTGGCATCAGTGATACACTCTCAGGCGTGCTGGGAAATATTAACGTGAAAGACCTCTTGATAGGGTAAGTGCTTCCTTGACCCTAAGGTATGGCACAAGAGAAAAGTGATGTTTGGGGATTCTGAAGCTCAACCTCCTACAAACCCATGGAGACAGCCATATCTTCCCAAAGCAATATTCCAGCTCTGTGTTTTGGGGGGTGGAGGTATGGGGAGGGAATATGAACAAGATTTCTTGAGCTTAAGGAACTGGGTGGCTAACAGGACTGGGCCATCCGGAGGATGGGTGGGTTGGTAGGTTGTTAGTTGGCAGCTTCAAAGGCATTTCTCCTGCTGCTCAGGCTGATTCCTTGTCAGGACTGACCCTGGATGCTGATGTTTTGCAGGTTAGAGGTTCAAAAAGCAACTGTGGAGAGCATGATGTTGACCATGGCTGATGATGAGATCCTTGTTCAAGCTGCGACTACCGCCTTCATAGGTGGAAAAGGGTGAGCCTGTCTCCAAATCAGTCAACTATACAAACCTGCAACCCTATGCCTGCTTTTGTTCTTAATGCAGATTTTGGTTACAAAGGTGTTTGCTCTGTAATATCTTCTGAGTTGCCCTGGACCAGACCCTTAATATCCAATGTCCAAGAGCTGGGCAGGGACAACACAGAGGAAGGCAGGATGTCTGAGGGTGGGGCAAATTAGGCAGCAAATTAGCCCCTCTCCTCCAGCCCAGAGGGCCAAGCTGGGATAATGACCCCATGGAACCCCATCTTCAAAGAGTGTAAACAAAGCCGGAAATCCAAATTCCTTGTAAAACATGCACATTTATACAGATGGCCAATGTAAAGAGAAACCACAGAGGGCACCTCTTACTGACCGCACTGGGTTCATGAGAAGTGTAGCTTCCAAACCATCTGCACTCTCCAGAGAGAAGCAGCCCACTCTCACAAACACTGTCCTAGGCAGTTGGGGGAGACAGAGATGGTTGATTGCTTCTCCAGAAGCTAACAATGGAAACATGCATGCATGCTCAAGTCCATTCATCCACCTAACATGCAGTACTCTGTACCAGACCTCATGCTGGGCACAGAGGGAGCAACTAAAAGTGGGCCCTGTCCTCGGGGAGAGTCCACATGTGGGAGAGGAACACGGTCACAGGACAGGCCCAGGGCACACAGAAAGGCAGGAGAAGGGCAGGAACCCCCCGGGAGAAGAGGACTCTTGGACTAACCCTCGGCACTGATACTTCTCACTGACCGAGCTCCATCCAGGCACCTAACTGAGGCACTCTCAACTTCCAAAGCCTCTTGACAACCTCATCAAGAAAGCAGCCCTGTCTCAAGACTGGGAAACCAGCTGAGACCCACAAACTGGTTATGAACCTTGCTCAGTGCCACACAGCTGAAATGTGGCAGTAACAACACTTAAATCCTGGCATTCTGCCCCCACAGCCCATGTCTGTGACCAACACAATGCGCAGTGGTAGGAAGAGCCATTCACCTTCTTCAGAGCATGTGACGGTAATAAGAGCAGGTGTGGCAAATGGTGGGTTTTTCTTACGCTGTCACTCACACCACAGACAGCTGGGGTGCTGGGCACAAAAGTGAACCTGTAATGAGCATCCAGTTACAAGTAGCCTTAGTGCCTCCAGAAAGAAAAAAAGAAAAAAAGACTTCCTGATGTTTGGTCAGGAGAGGGATTTTCCAATGACTACGGAATGCCAGCCTCTGAGTCCTTTCTACAGGGGATGTTCAACCATGGGTCATGCTCATTAGAAAGCACCAAACTTTTCCTGTCTCCAATAACCTGGACAAATTCATGAGGCTGACTCCCAAAATGACTATCACTTCGGCTAAGCAACCTCTTGCCGCCAGGTCTGGTTTCATCTCTATCTTGTTCTCCACAGCCTGTTAGGACCTGTAATCAGCATACTGGGATTTCAAATAAGTGGCGATGTGACTCTGAAAATTGGTGTTTCCACAAACAACACCCAATGTGTCAGCTTCCAAGTCCAGGACAAGGTCATCAAGGCTACGAAAGTGTGCCTTCAGTTGGTGAGGACGTACGTGAGACCATTTTCATCATTTTTTGGATCAATAGGCCTGTGTGCCAGAATGTTTTTTATGTTAAATCTACCTAGAGCTTCATTATGGGGATGCACTATAATTTATTTAACCAGTTCCTTATCAAATAATGGGGTTTTTTTTAATTATTAACTTTTATACCCAATACTATTATAATTAGTAAAGTCCCAGAAAAACCTACTCATCAAAGTGCACAGTATCTGATGGATAATTTCTCCTTTTATTCAATACTTTTTAAAAAAAATTATTCAGAGCCATAGCCGGTTTGACTCAGTGATAGAGCGTCGGTCTGCGGACTGAAGGGTCCCAGGTTCGATTCCGGTCGAGGGCATGTACATTGGTTGCGGGCACGTCCCTGGAAGGGGGTGTGCAGGAGGCAGCTGATCAGTGGCTCTCTCTCATTGATGTTTCTAACTCTCTATCTCTCTCCCTTCCTCTCTGTAAAAAATCAATAAAATATATATATATTTTTTAATTATTCAGAGAGGTAGGGAAAGGAAAAGAGAGAGAGAAACATCAGTGATGAGAGAGAATCATTGACCATCTGCCTCCTGCAGGCCCCACACTGGGGATGAAGCCCACCACCGGGGCATGTACCCTGACCAGGAATCAAACTGTGACCTCCTGGTTCATAGGTGGACACTCAATTATTGACCCATGCTGGCAAACTGAAGGGTAATTTCATCCATGTGAAACACTGGGTCAAATGTCCAGCTTTGATGATTTTCCCAGCTATCCTCACTTCTCCCTTCATGACTATAACTGAAAGTGAGAGGGCTCAGGTAGTTGCAAATTGTAAGCAGCAGGACATCACTGCAGCTGTATCATCAATAGATGAGTTCTCTCCAATGTCGGACAAAATCCAGAAATGCAAACTCACACAGCTCTCCCCATGTCTCTTCCCAGGGTCACAGATATTGTGCCTCTCCCTCTTCCTCTGCCCTTGGATGATGTCATTTCTCAACTGCTGACAGTTGCCTTGAAGGAGAAGGTGAGTCACAGGAAAGGGGCGGGCACCACCACAAAGGTCTGTGTCATGTGTGGGGAGACAGGAAGAAGCCTTTCCTCAGACATGGCCTGCTGCCGGGAGAGACGTGGGAAGGACACATCGGCCTTCAGGAGTCCAGGGGCTAGGAGATGCAACATTCCCTCTGACCCCAGCAGCAGGATAGGACAATGCCTCAAGCTGGTGGGATAGGGGGAGAGGATGGGTTCTGCCAAAAAGAAGGCCAGGAAACAGAAGAGGGAGAAGGGAAGTAGAAGAGGAAAGAGGAGAAGAGGAGCTGGGTGTGGAGGTGGGTGGGACTGCTGCATGTCCTCGCAAAGCTAACTGGTGGTTAATTCACAGACCAAAGAATCAACATCATGTGACATTGATCTCAGTGATTTCAGCGAATGCAACAACTGTGAGTACAAACACCTAACTTCCGGGGGGCTGCCCAGGTCAATGCAGGAAGATGGCCAAGCCCCATAGGAATCCCATTGGGTGACAGACAGGAGATGGGGCTGTGAGCTGCAACACTGGGTACCTCCAAGCACCCAACCAACTCCTCAGCACGCTCAGGGCACACAATGTGGCAGCGTACCTGCTTCTCCAAATTACTGAGTCTCGTTATCAGGCCATAAAGAACAAAAAGCCCCCTTGAGGCTGGGTGGTAGCTCCCAAGCCTAGATTGTTTTTGCAAAGTGCACATATGCATGAAGTCTGAACAAGCAGCAGTCCTAGGCCCTCACACCAGGGAGGCTGAGAGGCAGAAATTCCTCTTAATATCCCTTTACATATCTAAGGTATGGGATAATGGGACTTTGTCAGGCAGCTGCCATCAAGACAGCCAATGTAGGAAATTGGTGATACTTGTCATGTCGCGAGGTAGACAAAGCATGGGACCTGGGCAGCAAGCCTTTTCCTCCCCCCAGAGGTTTCAGCACAGCAGGGGCAGGGCTGGGTCCTCATGTCACCTTCCTCCCTGCAGCTTCCTCCTAGACTCATGAGAAGAAGCCAGACTGGCACCAGCTTTCTCTGTGGGACTGAAGGGAAGGATGGTGTCACCCTGGTCTCCCATCTGGAGGGCAGAGCCAGGCAGAGAACCCAGGGCCCCACACCCGTTAGGGGTCTGTCGGGTCCCTCTAGGTTCTCTCTTCTCTCCTGCAGCTACCGGCTTGTTCGAGTACCAAGTTAAAAGTTTCCAGCTATCTGAAGAAGGTCTTTCAACCCTCTACTGTGTAAGTGCTGTTTGCTCTTAAGATAAATTCTGCAAGAAAGCTGGAAACATCCTTGATCTCACAAATACACTCCAATAACATGACAAGCCAGCCTTCACCCCCTCTCAGATCCCAGACCTTGACCATGGGGTGAATCTCCAGGCTTCCACCACAACACCTGAGCATCTGCCATGGGGGTCAGCCATGTTGCCCTTCCATTTAAGTCCAATGTACAATGCCTGACAGGCATTCCACCTATGCAACCATTTGTTGACCAGTAGGATGTGGCAAGCACAGGTCCAGACACTCAATAGAAAATATGCAAGAAAAGAAAAAGGGCCAACTCACCCCATCCACCCATCTCAACCACCTGGGAACACAAAACAGGTCACACAGAGTACTGAAGGAGGGCAGGTTTTGTGACCCACTTAGCTCCACTTCTGGGAATTCATCTGTACAAGCACCCTAAGTGCATATATATTTAAGGACAAATAAATATAAATATTAACGATGAAAAAAAAGGATAAAAAACTAGAAAGGAACAAAAAGAAAGTAATTGAGCCTAATATGAGATCATTTGAAATTTTTAATGATTCACAGAAATACTTAAGAAACTGTTAATTTTTTAAGTAAAATGAAAATGATATTAAGTATGCCAACAACAGAATCTCTTTTCCCTTCTTCATACTTCTCTGAACTTTTCAAATTTCCTGCCATGTGGAATTTGAATTTTATAAGCAGAGGGGGAAATGCATATGAAATGTAACTATTCAATGGAGGCCAGAATATCTATTAAAAGGTTTTATAAACAAGATGGGCCTTGAGCTTAAGAAGGAGCCATTCCAAGCTGGGAGAACATGTAAAAAAAAAAAAAAAGGTAGGAACTATCAACACTTAGATGGGGGAATTTATCTGAAAAAAGGGGGACTTGTGGCTTCTGTTGAAAAGTCAGAGGTCTGGGGGCCTGAGCCACACGGTATGAGGGATAATCAGCTGAAGAAAAGCAATGGTTCCTTGTTTCAAAGGAGGTCCTGTCTCCAGTCTCCACAAACCCCACAGCTCCCAGGTCCCACAGCACAGGCTGGGAGGTCTGCTGCTCTTTGTCCTCATGCTCATCCATTGCAGTGCTCACATGGGGCCACCTCACTCCTCAACATCCCAGCTGGGCCTCCAAAGGCAGAGAAATTGATGTTAGCCTCACATGATGGCATGGTGATTTTCTGTTGTTTTCTCTCTAGGCCTCCTTCAACAGTGAAGTCCTTCTGCCTGGAAGCCCCCTTTCTCCAAATCCTAAAAATGCCAACATTTCCATAACCATGTCTAACACAATGCTCAGGGAAATCGTCACCCTCAGTGCCAAGCAGAGCCCCACCCAGGTAAGCGTCATCCACACGGCCCCTGGCACCACTCTCCTCTTTGCTTAAGCCTAGTCTATCAACCTCTAAGCCTGAGAAGATAGAAATGGCTTCTGGGACATTCTTTGAGAGACAAATATGAGGAAATGGAAATACACATTTTCCTTTTGGATCGTCTAAGTGGATCCGATTTACATCAAGGAAAGCAGGGAGCAAGGGCACTGGAGGACAAATGCTTTCTGAGTACATTCTATGTGCCAGGTACACTGCCAGTTGTCTTTACATAATTAATGACACTTCATCCTCACAACACATCTGGGAAATAGTGATCCTTATTCTCATTTAGCAGATGACCAGAGTGAGTGAAGTAACTTACCAACAGTTACAGCATGAGCAAGGGAGTGGGTTTATCCCCTCCTGTGAGGTATTCAATTGCTCTCAGTGGTAGAAGGAATAGTAGTAGTCATTAGTTAAAACAAAACCTAGAGGCCTGTGCATGGATTCATGCAACAGTGGGGTCCCTCGGCAGGGCCTGCGGGGATCCGGCCCAAACCTACAGTCCAATGCAACCGGCTGCTCCTGCCTGCCACTCCCACTCATCCCGACCCTGACGCAGTCAGTCCTGATCAGGAGAGGCTTGCACCACCACAGCAGTGCTCAGCAGTTGTGAGCCCTGTGTCTGGTGCCCATCAGTCAGCTGAGAGGCGCTGACTGTGGGAGTGCATTGACCAACAGGGGGCAGCTATTGCATTGAGGGTCTGCCCCCTGGTGGTCAGTGCGCATCATAACGACCAGTTGACTGGTTGTTCAGTTGTTAGGTTGCTTAGGCTTTTTTTTTTTAATATATTTTATTGATTTTTTTTGCCCCCCTCCCTCCCTCCCACACATCCCCTCAATCCCCAGAGTTTTGTGTCCATTGGTTGTACTTATATGCATGTATAAAAGTCCTTCGGTTGATCTATTATCTCCCCCAGATCTTCCTCCCCTCCCCGCTGAAATTTGACAGTCTACTTGTTGATACACTGTCTCTATATCTATCTTTTGGTTCATCAGTTTATAATGTTCTTTATCATCCACAAATGAGTGAGGTCATGTGGTGTTTCTCTTTCATTGATTGGCTTATTTCACTCAGCATGATGTTCTCCAATTCCATCCAGGTTGCTGCAAATGATGAGAATTCCTTCTTTTTTATGGCAGCATAGTATTCCATTGTGTAGATCACATGTGTCAAACACAAGGCCCGCGGGCCAAATCCGTCCCGCCAGGCCTTGCAATGTGGCCCACACCGCGCTGTCATCACTGCACTCCGCTGCGTTTCCATCACAATGACAGTTTATGACTGTTCAGTAAACCATTCGGACTGCGATTTAGGCTGGATTTTAGATTTTGGCCCCTTCTCTGATTGAGTTCGACACCCCTAGTGTAGATGTACCAAAGTTTTTGGATCCAATCATCTGCTGACGGGCACCTAGGCTGTTTCCAAATTCTGGCTATTGTAGATTGTGCTGCTATGAACATAGTGGTGCATATATCCTTTCTGATTGGTGTTTCTAGTTTCTTGGGATATATTCCTAGAAGTGGGATTACTGGGTCAAATGGGAGTTCCATTTTAAGTTTTTTGAGGAAACTCCACACTGTTCTCCACAGTGGTTGCACCAGTCTGCATTCCCACCAGCAGTGCACGAGGGTTCCTTTTTCTCCGCAACCTCGCCAACACTTGTTGTTTGTTGACTTGTTGATGTTGGAGGCTTTTATATATATAGATAATAATCACTGAGTACTGTCTATGTGCTTTAGGCTCTGTTTCAAGCAATGTACAATGTATCCTTAACAAAGCCTCCCGAAATAATCAAATACAGAGTTATCTGCCACTAGAGCATAGAAATAAACAGGCTTTAGCCCTTGCCAGTATGCTCAGTGGACAGAGCATCAGCCTGTGAACTAAAGGATCCCAGGTTCGATTCCTGGTCAGGGCTATGCCTGGTTTGCGGGCTCATTCAAGAGGTAGCCCATCAATAATTCTCTCTCATCATTGATGTTTCTCTCTTTCCCTCTCCCTTCCTCTCTGGAATCAATAAAAACATTTTTTTAAAGGAAAAAAACATGCTTTAAATTGAATGAGAAGTAATAGAAAAGTAAAATTTTATCTGTTATATGCACCACTGTGCTTCTGAGAAAGAAAAAGAGATAAATGGCAAGGTCTGAAATTAGGCCCTGTCCTGTGGTTAGATCAGCCATGCCAGCACCTGGCTAGGTGACTAACTCATATTACAGGATCAATAAATATTTGAATAAAGGAACTGAATGAAGCATGGGTGTTTCATAATGCAACATTCTGCGGTCCTTCTTCTTCTCTCCACACTCTAAATGATGACTTCTTTACAACAGATGAATAACCTGAATGCATACATCACCAAAATAATCTATAGCAGCCTGCCAGACAACCAAGTCCGAGCCATCTACTGGGTCGATGTGGATAAGGATGGTGAGAGCTTTGCCCAAGGGCAAACGGTGAGTGCTGAGTAGTAACAAATCAGGATCCCACCACAAAGAGTGTTTGATGGGGGGTGGGGGGGGAACACACGGTTACCACCATAACCCTGAGGGCCTGGGTGACCCTAAGACAAGGGGCATCAACCAGGGTGGTGGGCTCAGCCACCAGGGGAGGATAAACAGGTTGTCTCCACTCTAGTTCTGACCTGTGGCCTTGTTGGTCATATTTTCTAAGTATCCTGGTCAAGGCATTATTTTTAACTCGTTTGTTTTATATTAATGCAGAAGATACTCATCTCCTATAAGTGCAAGATTTTAAATGGAAAATTGGTATCAGACATCAAGATTGTAAGGTACTGTCTATTACTGAAAACTCCTCTTGACACTTGTCAGTATAGGAAGCTGTTCAGAACTCTATTCAGATCACATGAGAAGAATAATGGACAAGGTCCTTGGTAAATACTTGGATCATTACAGAGAACTCAGAACAAAGTCTTACCTACATGCTGTATTCACCTTAAATTTGATCTTTCTGTGTTTGAAACTTTGTAAGTTACTTTAATAAGGGACTGATCTAATACTTAAACTCTGTGTTAGAATTAGTTAATATTTTTTATTTGAAAATAATTTTTCCTTGTACTTTGTTTCCTGACAGACTTGAACACAGCACGAACCCCCCTGAGGCTGTAAGTTGATTAGATTTTCAAAATATTTATCTAAGATGCGTGAGAAATTGTTTTAAACCCAGACACTTAGTGACACAGGGACTCTGGAAAGGGAACGGTCACACAGACCAGGTCACAGACGCAGTGTGGAATATGGCTGCGAGCTCCAGCCCAGGCCCTCCCTGGGGAACTCCTAAAGTCAGTCCTAAATCCATTGCCACAGCGCCACATCAGTCAGTCACCCTAGTGAAAACCCAAAATCCGTGCTTTGTTAGTGGGATGGGTCATTCTGTCTTGGGATTGGTCCACTGGAAGAATGAAAAGATTATCTAGATTCTAATCTTTCTTCAGCTCATGGGAATTTCTTAAAAAACATGCCCACCCTCCCACGGCCTCACCTTTCCCATCAGAAGTTTTTCACCATGTCCTCCTGAGCAAGCGCATGGATCACCAGAGGAGAGCTTGGAGGATAGGGAAGTGGGAAGAGTGAGGGTAGCGCCCAGTGACGAGGCTCCAAGCACAGGGGCGGAAACTCACGAACAATTCACCAACCAACCCCATTCTTAACACATTTGACCTTGCACATGTTCATACACAGATTCGTCCAACAAACATTTAGTGAGCGCCACTATGAGCCCAGCTCTAAAAATGCAACTCCCTAACCCCAGGAGTGACCCTCTCATTGAAGTGGAAAGACAGAGACAGATTACGAGAATAAATAAGCCAAATCATTAAGGGACTGATAACCACACATTGGGTGGAAGCACACAATGGGCACTGAGGTGAACAACCTTGTCACTATGTGTGAACTGTCTGTGTCCTATATGTCAGTCCTGAGATAATGGGGGTTGAAGGGTCTGTCAAGAGGCAAACTCTGGGAGTCACAATGCAAAACCCAGAGTTCTTTCATCTCATTGTTAGTGGGGAGGCATGTGCTATGCCAGGCTGTGTGAAGTGAAAGGAACACAGAAGGCCTGGTCTTTGGCCTCATGTAACCACCTACCTGACAGGGACATTTATGCAAATAGCTGAGCATGAAGAATACGGTGGAAGAGAACCAACTGGGAGGCAGACAGTGGGTTCACTGAAAAAATGATGCCTGAACTCAGCTTTGAAGGAGGAGCAGGAGTTTGACACAGACTAAAAGTGTGTGCCAGGTAGAGGAAACAGAATGTAGAAAGGGTAGGCAGCAGGAGCTCATAGGCATGAGGAGGAAGGGAACACAAGGAAGGAAGGTACATGGAGCATCAGCAGGGAGGACCAGGTCAGGGAGGGACTTGGTTAGGACACAAAAGAGGAAGCATTCAGCAGCAACCAATCCTCCCCAGTCCGGACCTCAGTGTTTGTCCTGAGGGCACACAGTTGTACAGCTATGCCTCCCGCAGTGCCTGGAACATAACGAGAGTCCAATACACATTTATTGGGAATTACCTCAGACGTTAAAACCTACCGAAGGGTCTCTGAAAATACCCAAAGAATTAGAGGCCTGAGAGATAGAATGAAACCCATCTCCCTACATAACCTCCCCCAGTAACAGACTTCTTCCACTAGAAAAAAACAAACCACATACACAGAGGCACCCGAGACTGCTTTCCCTGATGTGAGGACTAGCCGGGGGACTGGCAGATTGACTGACAAAAATGTTCCTCCCATCTCTTCCAGATAGACGAGCTAAAAGATGTGATGTCTGCAGTTACGAAGAAATTCATATCTACCATTATGGGTATGTGGAGTTAATAACATGAACACCTAGAAGAGTCAGTGTCACAAGCAATGTACAGGGTGTGAAGCCACATCGTAGAATGTGTTGTGGCAGTGAGCACAGAATCGTCTTATCACCATCTGGATCAAAGAGGACTTCTTTGTTTTTATTTTTATTTATGTTTTATTTCTTTTATCCTCATCCAAGGATATTTATTCTATTTGTTTAAATATATTTTTATTGATTTCAGAGAGGAAGGGACAGGGAAAGAGAGATAAAAATGTCAATGATGAGAGAGAATCATTGATCAGCTGCCTCCTGCACACCCCACACTGGGGATCAAGCCTACAACCCGGGCATGTGCCCTGAGTCGAACCGCGACCTCCTGGTTCATAGGTCGATGCTCAACCACTGAGCCATGCCAACTGGGCTGGGCTTCTTTGTTTTTAGATAGGGACTCCAGCATCTTCAGATGGCAAAACATAAAACCCAAATCAAAATATCTCTTCTACAAGTCCAAATGAAACCCAGCCCACTCGGTGTCTTCTGAAAAACAGCATCATGCCCCTTAGAGGCAAAATGGACCCAGGTCACTAGTCACACAGATACTAGGGCTTAGGAAATTCAAGAGCCTGCAGTCATAACCCTATGAATATGCCACCTACACATATTTATGATGAACTCTAAGGGTGTTCATCATATGCAACTCAAATGGCACCAAAACAGCAGGGCCTAAATCTTCTGGTTTCTTAAGATAGTGAGGGCAGACACACCAGCATATCTCTTGGTATCAATTCTTTGCGCATAGAATGCTCACCAGGTTTCCAGTTACTTCTAGGCTTCTCTGGTCCTTGTGAACTCACCCACACACACAAAAGACTGAGAGACACAATATCTTATTTGAATGACGCTGCTGAATGGGCAGGGGGTGATTTATCCTAGAGCCATACATGGCCCAGAGATCCCTCCAGTTGGCTGTGGATAGGACACAAAGAGGAAGCACTTGTCCTTATTTTTGTCAACTCATGTCATAAAATGCTCCTTCTTCATTTTAGACATTTCCAGTCAATGGAATATTCCGCCAGGAATAGCCTCAAATCTGCTGGACAATGCCAAGGCTGAACTGCTTAAATTGGTAAGAGAGCACAAAATACAAATGTTTTCTTTTGCACTAAAGCCCACTCTATGCTTCAGTCTTCAGAGGCATCACAGGCAGCTCCAAGCTGCCTTAACAGCTCCACCCCACTGCCCATCTGTTTCCCAGGCAGATCCACTACCTACTGCCCCTTTCTTCACCATATAAGCCCTACCATTGAGACACTCCTGTTCCTATAATCAAATATTCTGTCCACTGTTCTCATGCAGACTCATACTTCATTGAATATGCCTCAATCACCTCTTTGGAAACATGTCCACTACATATGCCTGACTCTCAGTCACCTTGTGTCTGCTGGAGCCTCTCATTCTCTGCCACCCTGACACAAATACCCCCCTTTTTCTCACCTATCCTCCCCACACCAGAGGAAATTTAAAGGAAAACTTGCTTCCTAAAAAAAAACAAAAAAAAAAAAAAAAACTGTTAAAAGAATGAGATTTTTATTTAAATTTAACATCAGAAAAATGATGAGGATGGAACAAGGGAAGATATATGAGGGAGTAAAGAAATGTAAAATATCACATCCCCCCCCCAAAAAAAGAACCAAAATAAATAAATAAATTTCCTACCACCCTTATATATTCCATTCTTAATAAACGTGCTTCATGAGTGTAATATCTGACAAAAAAAATAATAATAATAACTTCTTTTATGTTGGCTCAAACCTCAAAGTTGTGCATTCCCACATTTATTTCACCCCCAAAGTCCTATATCTGTGGCCAAATCAATTACTAGCATGGAGAGGGTGGTGAAATCAGCATTTGCCTCAGTGCTGGTGTCCTTTCTCCTGCTCCTACACCCCATTCCTCTGGGCGGCCTGGGACACATCCCTTAGCCTCCCTAAGTCAGCTTTGAGTCAAGGGATTGGATCAGAGATGAGTGCCAGCTGTATTTCAGCTACAAGTGGCAGAAAGCACCACACAAACTGGTGTAACAATAAAATCATCAGTCCTGAACATTCAGAGATGGTACTAGCGTCAGCAGTGGCTCGATTCCGGGCCCAAACGATGACACCAGAATCCATGTCTTGGTTCCACCAGGTCTGGGTGGTCCCCCACCTACCAGGAGCTTCACCATCCAATTCTTTCTGGAACAGCTCAGATGACAATCACCGAGAAATAACCTCCGGGGCTCCCACTGGCCTGACTTGCTCCCTATCCCCATCCTTAGGGCAAGTGCTGTGGTCAGGGAGATGGAGGGCACAGCTGGCACCTGTGCCTGCAGCCAGCTTATATTAACAGTTATAATTAGTTCTTTTATCTCCCCACAGAGAGACCTTCAGGCAGCAAACTAAACCCAGCACGTGGGCTACCAAAGCATTTCCGAAAATGAAAGCACTGTGAAGCTTCTCTTATGGAGTCAAGGACATCCTTGTGATTAAGGAGCCAAGCTGAATAGTGTTCTGAATATGTCAACTACTCTTTGGAACCAGTGTCACCTTAAATTAACACGTGCAAGAAAATCAAGAACAGGGTTTGGGGTATTTTGTAATCATCTCTTTAATAATTATCCTGTTTTCATGCAGAAAATGACTCATTTGTCTTTAATTCTTACAAATAGGAGTTTTATAGTGTGTTCATGATAAGTAAAAGCACTATACATACTAAGGACATAAAGTCAATAATGTGAATGATGAGGCAGCAATGGCCAGGATTAATTTACCTAGGGCACTAAAAGACAATCTTGACCATGATGAAAACTCTTTTTCCCATACCTCTGCCCTCCCCTTTCCAACTCCAAGTGCTTTCTTTTGCCCACTGGCCCACCATGAAAATCACACAGGGGCTGGGATCCAATGTCCCATCATCACATGTTACGCAGAGAAAAGCACAGACCAGATGCTAAACGCTGGATAGAAAGAGCAGGTAACCCTCTGGTGATACCATAAAAACTGTGCTCAGTGTCTTGAGATTAAACTCAGTGAACAAAGCCAGACACAAAAGATCACATATTGTACAGTTTATTTTATAGAGGCCTGGTGCATGAAAATTCGTGCACTCAGGGGGATCCCTCAGCCCAGCATGTGCCTTCTCACAGTCCAGGACTCCTTGGGGGATGTCCACCTGCTGGCTTAGGCCAGCTCTTGAGGAGATTGGGCCTAAGCTGTCAGTCAGACATCCCTCTGGCAGCCCAGGAGGCCTCAGGGGATGTCTGACTAATGAGTTGGGCCTGCTCCCCTGTGCTGCTGCAGAGGCAGGAGAGGCTTCTGCCACCACAGCTGCACTGGCTAGCCATGAGCCAGCTTCTGGCTGAGCGGCACCCCTCCCTGCTTTGGAAGCACACTGAACACCAAGGAGCAGCTCCTGCATTGAGTGTCTGCCCCTGGTGGTCAGTGCAAGTCATAGCAACTGGCCATTCCGGGTCTTTCCGCTGTTAGGGTCAATTTGATTATTACCCTTTTATTATATAGGATATTCAGACCAACTAAATGTACAGAAACAGAATACAAAGTTGTGAATGCCAGAAGAACAGAGATTAGGTAAGGCAGAATAAGGGTTTTATTTAGGAGTAATGGAAATGTTTTGGAACTAGAGGTAGTGGTTCCACAACATTCTCAATCTACTAAATGCCACTAAGTTGTTCCCTTGACAATGGTTACTTTTATGTTGTGTGAATTTCACTTCCATTTTAAAACAAAACACCTTCCCACCTAAATTAGCACACAAAAAAAGTAGACCTAGCACCCATATTGGTTTGTGATATCATTCTTCATAAAAGTAATCAGGGCCAAAACAGATTTGGCTCAATGGATAGAGCGTCAGCCTGTGGACTGAAAGATACATGCCCTTGACCTCGATTACGGTCAAGGGCATGTACCTTGGTTGCAGGCACATTTCAGTAGGGGGTGTGCAAGAGGTAGCTGATTGATGTTTCTCTCTCATTGATGTTTCTAACTCTATTCCTCTCTCTTTCTCTCTGTAAAAATTCAATAAAATATAAAATAAAATAAAATGTAATCAGGGCTCTTGGGGAAAATGCTAATTCTAGGATTGGAGAGGAAATAGGAAGATGGCCCTACAGCTTCTTCTACTCACAGAAAGTAGCTGGTTCTGCTTTGCTAAGGATTTTTTCCCTGATACTGCCTGTTTCCTCTGGCCCCTCAAAGAATATTCTGAATTCAGGGCTCAATGTTTCAGAGAAGGAAGGGTTCCTCAGAAAATGGACCAAAAGCCTGAGTTTTCCAAGTCCAGGCCCTGAGAGGATAAGGTATAGAAAGACACACAGAAAATCTACACGCACAGGAGAGATTCCCTAATTGAGAGAGGGAGGAAACAGGGAAGAGAAGTTTTGGATTTCCTAAGAAAATAAAGGACTACAAAGCCCAGAGATATTTGAGGCCTTGAGTACAGAGGAAATGGGCAAAGGAAAGCAGCCAGACCACCAAGAAAAAAGCTGGGTCCAGGTGGGTGACTTTGAGAAGCTGCACCTCACAGCTGCAACTCAGAGGTTCCTTGGCCCTACAAAGTGTGGCAGGCAGCAGTGCCACCAAGGGAGAGCCTGAAGCTTCCCTCCCACCAACATTCCAGTCCCATGTGCCTGCGCAGGCAGGGCAGTGAGCAGAGAAGGGCAGGGAACCAGAGAGCTTTGCATTCTGATGAAAACAGCTCCGTAATTGCCAAGCGTGAGGACAGAATGTGGAAAGGTTCTAAGATAGGAACAAGGTAGGTGTAAGGAAAATACTAAAAAGAGAGCCAGTGCAACTACTAGTACAGAAATTAGCAAGAAGGGTTGAGGAAGAAGGACACAGAGGAAGGCAGGAGTCATACCACACAGAGCCTCCGTAGCCAGGGCTAAAGATAAATGTGTTATTACTGTGGATCACTGACAAGTGTAAGCAAGAGAGTGATATGATCTCAATTCTGTCATGCATTTTAGGAGAGAAGAGATTGAGCCAGAGCTACAAAGCAACAAACCCTCACGGGGGAGGGTGGGCAGGCGGATAACAATGTCTGTTTCAACATGAGAATTCAGGGGATCCATCCCTGAGGTGTCCAAACGGATCACCCACAGGAGCCCATATCCCCACCCAATCCTACATAATAAAAGAGTAATACGTAAATTAGCCATGACTCCGCGACAAAAAATGGCGGCACCCATAGCAGATGCTGGCGGCATTGCCCAGGCAACGGGAGCCCAGTGTCTGCTCCTTGGCCGCGGAGGGAGGAGAGGGGTCTCTGGCCAGAGGACTGGGAGCAGGACATGAGCTCGCATCGAGAGCTCAGCGTCCAAGCCACAGCTGTGCTGCGGGAGAGAAAGAGCCTGTGGGGCCACGAGCGCAGCGTCTGCACCGCAGCCAGCCATGCAGCAGGAGGGAAGAGGCCTGTGGGGCCACGAGCGCAGCGTCTGCACCGCAGCCAGCCATGCAGCAGGAGGGAAGGAGCCTGTGGGGCCACGAGCCCAGTGTGCAGGCCTCAGCTGTGCGGCCAGAGGGAAGGAGTCTGTGTGGCCGTGGGCCCAGAGTCCATGCCCCAGCTTGCCATGCAGCAGGAGGGAAGAGGCCTGTGGGGCTGCCAAGCTCAGCATCCCAGTGGCAGGGGAGGAACCAGAAAGAGGGATCTTTCCAGTTCCTGATGCTGACAGAGCCCTATGGGTGCCAAGGTCCTCCACCTGCAGCTCAGCAGCCCCAGTCGCAGTCTGGAAGCCCCCTGCCAGCAGTCCAGACAGGACCAGTGTGGTGCCGCAGTGGGGTGGGAGGGTGTCCGGCAGGCACACTACAGACATCAAATCACTACTGCCGAGGCCACCCCTACACACACACACACACTCACAAGTACTATGGTCCAAGGGAGCGACTCCTGAGGCAAGGCTCCCATGGCAGCTGATGCGTAGCTGGGCAAGGAAGCCGGACCTGAAAGCCCAAGCCTCTGAGTACCCAAGCTGCAGGGCGTCGTGGGCCGGGGCCCTGAGGAGGCCCCAGGACAAGCATCTTCCCAGAGGCTGTGTGGAAGGAGGGGAGGAACCTCTGGCTAGAGGCCAGGTGAGGGATGCTGGCGTCTTTGCAGGCCAAGACCAGGCTGAGGGACACCTCCCCCACCCACCCTGCCCCCGCACCCCCATGCATGAATTTTATGCATCGGGCCTCTAGTGCATTCTGAAAAGGGGTGGAGGCAGGAGGAAGGAGGCCTGAAACTCCCTGACTCAGGTATGACTGTCACTTTGCATACTCAGAGCTGCTGTCTTACCTGATTCTCATAAACCCCATGTAGAAGAAGCAAGCAAGTGACACACAGAGAAACTGAGGCTCGGAGAAGTAGGCCCATTCATTAGTTCATTCATTCACTTGTTCAACATTTACTGCACTCTGGGTGGACACAGGATAGACACACCCCAGCCCTTGAGAATCTCTTGGACAAGAAAGAAGAAGACAACTGGCATGTCCTAGACCAAGGTTCTGGTTTCAGGCACATCTGGACTAGAACACCCAGCTCTGTCACTTTTGCAGGTGAGCAGCTTAAGTGCTCTCAGCCATAGTCTCTTCATCCCTAAAAGGAAATATGGGTGATTGCGTGAGGCTATTTATGCTACTGACCATGATGATGGGTTTTGTAAGAGTGAAAAGCGTTTTCTGGGGGCTCATTAATAGGGGTTTGGTAGTTGTAACCACAACATTAAGACTCAGGTTTCATGGGGTGGCGGGGGTGGGGAGGTGGGGGGCGAACAATGGTAGGATATATACACATATAATACCTTAATTTAAAAAATAGGGGGGGGGAGGAAGACTCAGGTTTCAGTGTGGCTTCCATGACATGACCTTTCTCTGCATCTCAGGCAAAGCAGTTTCTCCTCCAGGTGAAACTCAAGGTGCCTGATTCAATAGGCAAATGCCACTAAGGTGCCACCTGCAGTCATATATGGAGCCAACTTGTTGCATTTGCAGAAAACGATGCCAACTAGCAGCAATGTGTAGCCAGTGAATGGCAAACCGACAGGAGGTGCTCAGAGAAAAAGCAGCAAAAAGCAAGTTCCCACCAGCCACATCCACCTCTGGGAATGAATGAAAAGCACCTGTTGGCCCACACATACTCCACTTGGACTTCCAAAGCAGAATCCACGGACCCAACACTGAATGTGGACATCAGTGGGGAATTTGGGTAAAAAAGGAACAAAGCCTAAACACAGGCATCTGCAAACATGTCTTAAAGTAAATTCTTGGCCTTTCCAAACCTCTTAAACATTTATGACATACACAGGTGTAGTAGAATGTATCAAACTCTATCCCCAACTGAAAATATAAACTTCAGAGTGAGGTTAAAATGGCTCTATACTGCCCTAGCTGATTTGGCTCAGTGGATAGAGAGTCGGCCTGCAGACTGAAGGGTCCCGGGTTCAATTCTGGTCAAGGAAACATAGCTGGGTTGTGGGCTCAATCCCCAGTGGGGTGAGTGCAGGAGGCAGCCAATCAATGATTCTCTTTCATCATTTCATCATGTTTCTATCTCTCTCTCCCTCTCTCTTTCTCTCTGAAATTAATTTTTTTTAAATGTCTCTTTACCTGCCTTCATCCTGATAAAAGCTTTGGAACAGATCCATTTGGGGAGTAAAGAAACATAAACAAACTACCTGTGTTTTCTTATTGTAAACAAGGTGTAATAGTTGCCAAAACTTGGGTACATCATATTGATAGAGAAATTATATAAATTCTGAGAGAAAGGTGGAAAACAATTGAAAATACCTGATCCAATGGTAAGTAATGAAAATGATGATGACAGTAAATTATGGAATACTCACATATGCCAAACATTATGCTAATTGCCTAACATAATCGTCATGACAGCTCTATGATAGGTACAATATTATCTATACTTTATGGATGACTAAGCCAGAGAAAATTATTAGATAATGTCCCAAGGCCGAACACTAAGCCAAGATTCACACACATGTCTGTCTGGCCCCAAACCCTGTGCACAGAAACTCTGCCTTCCCCAAAACACCATTTCATCACCTTTAATTAAACACAAGGCTCATTAAAAATCTCATGAGAGCCCTAGCTGGTTTGGCTCAGTAGCCTGCAGACTGAAGGGTCCCGGGTACGATTTCAGTCAAGGGCACATGCCTGGGTTGCAGGCTCGGTCCTCAATAGTGGGGGGGAGGCGTGCAAGAGGCAGTCGATCAACGACTCTCTCATCATTTATGTTTCCGGCTCTCTCTCCCTCTCCCTTCCTTTCTGAAATCAATAAAAATATATATTTTTTAAATCTCAAGAGATATATGTACCCTTAGAAATAAAAATTAACCCAACTTTTACACAAAACTCCAGAAAATTTGGGAACACAGATTTATTTGCTGCTAGAAGCCCTGTGAACTCCCAAAACCAACAAAGATCTGAGATTGATTACACCAGAGAAGGAAACCAAGGCAGGAGTGCTGGAAAGACTGCTGAGGGACCTAGAGAGTCACAGACAAGCATATGCACAAACTAAGTACATATGTGTATACACATGTGTGCATTTCACTAAAAACACTCAAGGAAAGGTCAAAACTCTGATGCCTCTGTCACAGGACACCCCTGGCTCAGCTGGGCCTATGGTGGCACCTTCAGCCAGAGGCAATTAAGAACTGGTATCTGCATTATCACCAGCAGCTGTGATCCAGCCAAGCCTGGGCCAGCCTCGAAAGGACCCTCCCTTTCAAGAGTCAGCAGGTCAAATCACTTAGCACTTAGGGTTTGACAGCAAGGGAGCCCTAGTACTCAGCCTGCTAAGCCACCTTCAGAGCAGCCGCTCAGGTGGGACCCACCTGAGCGGCTGCTCTGAAGGTGGCTCCTGGATTAGCAGAAGTCAAGGGCTGCCCCACCTCCTGGGCTGAGGAGAGAGAAAGACAAAGAACCAGGAAGCCCCAAGGGGCCTTCAAAGGCTGCATCCCGGATGTGTCCCTCCCCATGTCTGGAGAAGGGTTCATTCCTTGGGTCCAGAGAAACCATTAGCAAAACCAACGGCCACACCCACTAGTGGGTGTCACGAATTTCAACTAAAGGATCACTCACTTTCTCTCAAATGTCCAAGAAAAATAAGATCCAGGACAGTTGGGTTTTATCCTCCTTATCATCATGTGTAAAACCCATGGTCTTAGTCTCTGGGAAAAGGTCAACTATTGTTTGTTCTATGCATCTGACATTTCAGCAAATCCCAAAATGGGGCCTTTGGCAACCAGAACTGCACTTGAGGTCCACAGTTTGAGAACCGCAGTGGGGTTGGCAAGGGCCAGGCAACAAGCTGAGCCTGCTTGAAGGCAGGAACCCAAACCAATGCCCCCACTGCAAGTGAGCAGAAGCAGACATTAGCCACACTCTCTGTCAAAATCATCTCCCTCTCCCACAGCAAGACGGTGGCAGGATGCACAAAATCCTAGGGGCAGGAACTGAGCAGATGGCTGAGAAAAACCTCTGAAATAGAGGAAAGCCTGAGGCCCAGAGAAGGGGCTCTAGAATTTGGGGAGCCATTAAATAAGGAACAGGTGAGAGGAGGCCTCATGTGGAGATTGAGATTTCTAAAATAGCAATGAAAGGACAGCAGACATCTGAAAACATTTCACTCTCATTCCAGAGGCACTCTGGGAAAGGAACGGGGGCTGAGCCATTTATGTAACAGCCATGCTTACAATCCCCAGGCCTGCATTCAGGCCATCGCCCACTTCAGACACTGTGTACTTTCCAATCCGCCTGCATCCATCACTTTATTTCCAAATCTGTGCATGTTTGAATACTTCCTGTCACACGCACCTGATATAAAATAATACTTAACAGGGAGATACCCTGTCCAAAGGGACCCCATGGCCTTTCTCACAGGTCCTCACCCTAGAATTGGCCTCTCAATGCTGAGTGCCTACCATGGACAGGGCACAGCACTGGCACCTTTAGTAAAGGGCCTCAATGAGTTGGCACCTGTTTGTAACCTTACAGACTGCTCTACTCTGCCATTCAACCAGCACCAAATCAGAGATAACAGGCCTTTGAAGATTTAAAATGGGACAGTACTTGGACAGACAAGCCTTCTGAAAAAGATCTAAGCACCATGAACATCTCTGAGAAAGGTACTGACAAATGTCACGACCATTACCAGGTGCTGATCTTGGAAATCAGCCTGTATCACGCCTCCCTTATCAGCACACTTGAATGGCGTCCCTTCATGTCTGATCACTCGCCCTGGAGACGTAGGTCTATAAATGTGGGGTACACCTTTCCGTCTGACAGTCCCAGCAATAGCAGGAGGACAGGCAGCTTCCGGAACAGATCTCCCGCCAACACGGACTCATCGACACTGGGCAAGGTAAGAACTCTAAATCAAGTTCACAAAAGAACGGGTCGAATTTCAGAGGCAGAAACAAACTAGGGCAGTTCATCAGAGGACGATAAACGAGGGGTCTGCATTTAGAATCTCTTCAGCCCCCTCCCTACTGAACCACACAGCACTCTGCTGAGCACAGTAGGTGTCACAATTTCCGGTTATGTAACTGCTTTTAGAAAAGGGGGATTTGTTCTGGGACTCTCCAAGGGCCCCACTAAAGACGATGTCTAACAATATTGCCATCAACTCGGTCACAGGCACAGAATTTTATTACTTTTTCCTCACAGGACACTAATATGTCACCTGAGACAGTAAAGGCTAATTTCACCCAGGTGAGGGTAAAATCAGAAAAATAATGAAAATGTGATGATATTTTTTTCATAACACTAATGTGTTCAATGTGAAGGATTGGCATTGGCTTCTGATTATGTCCTTCCCAATGTTTCTGCAATAGCGATTCTGCTGCTGATGCTGGTAAATGGCAGGCAGATTGAGGTGGACAATGCCCACCTACCCATGGCAAGAACAAAGGTCCCTGAGCCTGATTTTTTAAACTTGTCTGGAGAAAAAAATCCAAACAGAGAGAAACTCCAAAGTCTACTTGCTTCACAGAGGGAAAACGCCCTAAGACACAAGCCTCCATTTTACCCATGATTCTCAGTGACAGCCAGACTTTGAGAATCATGGTAAGGGAGGAATCTGACAACCAGGAAAGGAAGTAATCCCACTGAGGGAGCAGCTGAGCTCAGAGTCAAGGGGGGCTTTCCTGTCTGGGAGGGAACTCAGCTCTCTGCCTCCAGCTGGAAACAGCAGTAATAATATCTGGTGCCTGGACTTGCCGGGAGGATTGCATGAGATGTTGCAGATGTTAGCACAGTCACAAGTACAAACACTGACCAGCACTCAATAAGGATATATGTACAGACACATCCCAACCAGCAGAGGTAGAGTTGAGACTTACGCACTTATACAATCACATCAGCTATGGATGCTCAACCCCAGCAAGAGGAAGAGGCCATGTGACCTGTGGCCAATAGGATCACCCATTGCCCTGCACACAGAAGAGGCCACAGAAGGTGGATTCCCGGGTTGACTCCATCATTCACTCACACAGGGAGCCCGATTTGTGCTGAGTACTAATGCAATAGCATGAACTGGCTCATGCCACCATCAAACCAGACCAGTGCTCTCCTGAAACAGAACAGGCCTCGAAAGACAGAGTAGCCCTTAGATGGTCTCACTCCCAAGGGGATGGCTCTGGCCTCTGCAAACTGAATTAAATTGCCAAGGCAGCCCAAATACCAGAAGGGTGAAGAATGCCAAGCCTGGGAATGGTTGATGGGGTGGCTGAATGATCCTGACTATGATAATTACCAGGGGGCTGGACAATGGGCCTCTTTGGCACCTATACATAGTGGCACCTGTATGCACAGGCCTTCCTTCTCGGGGGTGTGCAGAGGGTTTAAAGCAGCTCATATCATATCATTTATACTCCAAAAAGAGATGGGCACTTGGTGAGCTCACACCAACAAAGACACTGCTATACATTACCTGACCAGAAGCAGGGAGAGAACCTGACCACCACTGGAGAGATAATATTGGTAGCTGAAGCATTCAAAACTCTCCAGTTACCCAGAAGTTGACTCAGACCACTCCAAGGATGTTTGAGTCAAGAGGACTGGCAGGAGGATGTGAGACTGTCCAGGTAAGGCCTTCAGTAAAAGGGCATGGCCTGTACTCAAAGGATGCCGCCAGCCCATAGATAGATTTACGCAAAGGTGATGGAAGTGAGAAAATGTCCTTATCAGGATATTGACTGTCATGTGATAAAACAGTGTTCCTTGAACACACTATGCAGGCCAGAGTACCTGCAATGTGAATGACACTCCCTACATGAGGTAGGATCTTGTGTGTACTTCCAATACAAACCTACTGGCAGCCCTATGGTCCACTGGGAATGTGGTGTCTGAAGAAGCCCTCCTTTGCAGATATCAGCCGCCAAGATGCTCACCCTCCTGGCCCTGGCCATCACACTGGCTGTCCAGGCACAAGCGCTTGACCTGCTGGCCCCACCTCCAGTGCTGGGAGAACTTCCTGTCAAAAGGCTCCTTCCAGTTACCGGACAGTTCCGCAGATCTCTTCCAACTCCAAGTGGTTCTCCCCCTTCAAGACGCCTAGTGGACACTCCCCCTACAAGACGTCTAGCTGACACTCCCCCTACCAGACGCCTAGGGGACACTCCCCCTGAGGTCAAGGACGGCATGTCTAGCAGCAAACTCTATGACTGTAAGTAAAAACTATTTCATCTATACACTTTGATGTTCACATCCCTCACACGTTTCTCATTTCCAAGCACAAAGACTATTCATTCCTTCTTCATAGTGATTCTCAAAGAGGAAGTGGTAGAATCAACTCAGGAGCTTGTCAACAAAACAGCTGCTTGAGCCCTGATTTGTGGCTCATGTGGTTGAAGTGTTGACCCATACACCAAAAGGCTGCGGGTTCGATTCCTGGTCGGGGCGCATACCTAGGTTGCAGGTTCAATCGCCAGTTGGGGCAAGTACAGGAGGCAACCTATCAATCTTTCTCTCTCACTTAGATGTTTCTCCCTCACACTTCCTCTCTCCCTTCTTCACTCTGTAAAAAATCATGGTAGTGTTTTTATTTGTTTGTTTTTTGGTATTTTGTTTGTTTGTTTGTTTTGTGTGTGTGTGTGTGTGTGTGTGTTTAAAAGGAAAAAAAAAAGCATATCCTCAAGTGAGATCCCTCGTTGGGCTCGGGCTGCCTGTCACTGTGTCCAATAACAAAGGCAGGGTTGAATCATATTAGGTGTTTATTAAGAAGGCCAACCAACCAAAAAGACAGGGTGCTTACATCAAACCCTGTCTCCAGCAAGGTGTAGGGGACAGGATTATAAAGGGGAGGGTGCTAGGATGAGGAATGCAGCTACGTGCAGGCCTGGGGGTCTGCAGATGTCAGCTCCTGTAATTAGTCATCAGGAATGAGATGATGTTTTGACTCCTGGTGGGTTGGTCTGACCGTGCTTATTTGTTCTGCTTGCTGGATCCACAGCTGAGTCACCTCCTTAGCTGTTTCACACAGACCTTGACAAGGAAACTTTAAAACGTAACCCATATTCATATATTAAAAAAATGTAACCCCCTATTCACATAAGTATATGCGTTCTAAGATTTAAAATTTCAGAGAGGAAGGGAAAGGGAGGGAGAGAAAGAAATATCAATGATGAGAGAGAATCATTGATCTGCTGCCTCCTGCACACCCCACACTGGGACAGAGCCTACAACCCAAGGCATGTGCCCTGACTGGGAATCGAACCATGACCTTCTGGTCCATAGGTCCAAGCTGAACTACTGAGCCACACCAGCCTGGCTTTTTATAAACTTTTATTTATTGATTTGAGAGAGAGAGATTTGTTGTTCCACTTATTTATATATTCATTGGTTGATTCTTGTATGTACCCTGACACTGAATTGACCCATAACCTGAGGGATCTTCTAACTGAGCTAGCCAATCAGTGCACTACTGGTTTTATAATAAGATCAAAATGATGCTGAGGCTCTTATCTGTAGTCCACACATTGGTTAGGATATGTCAAAGCAAGTTTAGAGAAGGGAGCTCCTGGGTCCAGCAACTTCTCCATTTACCTGTCTTTTATATGACTCCTAACGACACCTGAACATTTCCAGGAAATCTCACAGTTTCTCAACGCTGGGCCCAGAGCTCAGCCCAGACACCTATAGGTGCTTAAAGCATCATCCTGCTTGACAGGAGCCAGAAAATAAGAAACCCAGGCCCACGTCCAAATCCCTTGACCAGATTCGTGCACTGCAAGCTCCCTTCTCAGATGTGGACTTCTGTCTCCCAGCAATTTCCCAGGCCCTGAGGGCAAAGAAAGTCAGGAATTGCAAAACGTGGCAAAGAACTTAGTCCATTTGGGGAATAAGAAGGGAAGAGGGCTCATCGTCAAACAAAGGCCACAGGAAAGTCCTCATGGCTACCCTTAATGGCCCTACAGTCACGGTCACGGTCAACCTTCCAGAATGACAAGACAGGGTGACAGAGAGAAACTCGGCAACTGCCTACTGGCCAGAGCTCACCCATCACTGCTTTCCTCTAAGAACATGTGCCCCACTCTTCTGACCATCCTGCCTTATTATGCAATACTTCACATACACAGAAAAGTTCACACAGTGGTATAAAGGACAGCAATTTACCCATCAAGCAGTATTCAGTGGTGTGATAGTGAATTTCATTGTCAAGCATACAAAAACAGAAAAGATATACACAGCAAATAACTGTAATCAAAATCTACATTCAGAATAAAACCAGACATTGGACTGAAGGCCCCATGACACTTACTGGGCTGCATACTCTTCCAGCCTCCCCTCTTTCCCAACCACAGGAAGCTTCTAGCCTGATGTTTTTCCCTTGTCATTTCTTTATTGTTATGTCAAGTGGCTACTCATTCTGAATCTAAAATTTGCACTACATGTCATAAAGTTTCTCAAAAGGTGGCCTGCTTGCACTGTCTCTCATATGTACGTTTGTGACATGACTTATCTATGAGGAACTTTTGTCCATTTTCCCTGAGACATTCTTCCTGATAAATTCTCCAGGATATATACACCAACTGTGTTTTTGTTCAATTGTGTTCAACTCTAAACAATGCAAATCAGAACACTCTTGTGCGGGTCTTGAAGCTCATACATGCGAAAGATGGAGGTGTGTCCACATCACCCACACTGGCAAAAGCCCTCCAGACTGCAGAGCCCTGGGTATGGGAAGCAGCAGCAAGGCCCCAAAAGCCATGGCCTTGGAGCTTCACAGGGGCAGGTCCTAACAGACTTCTTCCTTCTGCTACTCTATGGGGACAAGAATCTTGTCCCTCAGTCCAATTCACTTTCGTGCTAGGCAGCCAAGGTTGATTGTCATCCAGGTGAGACAGCTCTTCTGAGTTCCTTTCTCCAGCCATCAAGGGCACCACGATAGGATAGGACCCTGTGACTTCACAGCTCTGCTACGTGGCTCTTGACCCTCCTTCCCGTCCACACCGTCTTCTAGGATTTGAGTTCTCTCTGACTTGCTTCTCTCCAGTGTGGAGGCAGATCTGTGGTTAGTGCCTCCTCCACCCCAATGACATTGCTGCAGGTGCTTGCTCTCCATTTGGGAAGGTTCCTTTGACTGAAACAGTTGTGCAGTTAACAGTAGGAATGTGTCTCTTCAACATTTTCAGATCTGAACACCACCCTGCCACCACAGATTGAGAAGCTGCTCATGTGTGCGGATGTGGATCTGGCTGGTGTGCTTGGCACAGTGTTAGAGACAGTGGCCAACCTGGACGTGCTGTCTCTGTTAGACCTCTCTTCCGCCCTCAACATCCTTGGCGACAGTGGTCTTGGTAGTGTCCTGGGCAAGGGGAGCAACAGCAAGTCCTCAAAGTCACCACTGTCTTCGCTCTCAAAAGCCACTGATGCAGTCAGCAACCTGCTACCCTTGGCCCAAGGGGCCCTGGGCGGCCTACTACCCAACACTGTGGAGAAGGATCCTGCAAAAAAAGCTGACCAGGACTCTTCTCTTCTCTCAAATCTCCCCCTGCCCCTGGGTGGTGTGCTCAACACAGTGGGCGAGCTCACAGAATCCACCGATGGCGTACTCAAGAGTGTGGTGCCAAGTGGCATCAGTGATACACTCTCAGGCGTGCTGGGAAATATTAACGTGAAAGACCTCTTGATAGGGTAAGTGCTTCCTTGACCCTAAGGTATGGCACAAGAGAAAAGTGATGTTTGGGGATTCTGAAGCTCAACCTCCTACAAACCCATGGAGACAGCCATATCTTCCCAAAGCAATATTCCAGCTCTGTGTCTTTGGGGGTGGAGGGGTGCGGAGGGAATATGAACAAGATTTCTTGAGCTTAAGGAACTGGGTGGCTAACAGGACTGGGCCATCCGGAGGATGGGTGGGTTGGTAGGTTGTTAGTTGGCAGCTTCAAAGGCATTTCTCCTGCTGCTCAGGCTGATTCCTTGTCAGGACTGACGCTGGATGCTGATGTTTTGCAGGTTAGAGGTTCAAAAAGCAACTGTGGAGAGCATGATGTTGACCATGGCTGATGATGAGATCCTCGCTCAAGCTGCGACTACCACCTTCATAGGTGGAAAAGGGTGAGTCTGTCTCCAAATCAGTCAACTGAGTTGCCCTGGACCAGGCCTTTAATATATAATGTCCAAAGGGCCAGGCAGGGGCAACACAGGAAGGCAGGATGTCTGAGGGTGGGGCAAATTAGGCAGCAAATTAGCCCCTCTCCTCCAGCCCAGAGGGCCAAGCTGGGATAGTGACCCCATGGAACCCCATCTTCAACGAGTGTAAACAAAGCCAGAAATCCAAATTCCTTGTAAAACATGCACATTTATACAGATGGCCAATGTAGAGAGAAACTACTGACCGCACTGGGTTCATGGGAAGTGTAGCTTCCAAACCATCTGCACTCTCCAGAGAGAAGCAGCCCACTCTCACAAACGCTGTCCTAGGCAGTTGGGGGAGACAGAGATGGTTGATTGCTTCTCCAGAAGCTAACAATGGAAACATGCATGCATGCTCAAGTCCATTTATCCACCTAACATGCAGTACTCTGTACCAGACCTCATGCTGGGCACAGAGGGAGCAACTAAAAGTGGGCCCTGTCCTCGGGGAGAGTCCACATGTGGGAGAGTCCACGGTCACAGGACAGGCCCAGGGCACACAGAAAGGCAGGAGAAGGGCAGGAACCCCCCAGGAGAAGAGGACTCTTGGACTAACCCTCGGCACTGATACTTCTCACTGACCAGCACCTAACTGAGGCACTCTCAACTTCCAAAGCCTCTTTACAACCTCATCAAGAAAGCAGCCCTGTCTCAAGATTGGGAAACCAGCTGAGACCCACAAACTGGTTATGAACCTTGCTCAATGCCACACAGCTGAAATGTGGCAGTAACAACACTTAAATCCTGGCATTCTGCCCCCACAGCCCATGTCTGTGACCAACACAATGCGCAGTGGTAGGAAGAGCCATTCACCTTCTTCAGAGCACGTGACGGTAATAAGAGCAGGTGTGGCAAATGGTGGGTTTTTCTTATGCTGTCACTCACACAACAGACAGCTGGGGTGCTGGGCACAAAAGTGAACCTAGTCCTAGAGTGAGCATCCAGTTACAAGTAGCCTTAGTGCCTCCAGAAAGAAAGAAAAAAGACTTCCTGAAGTTTGGTCAGGAGAGGGATTTTCCAATGATTATGGAAAGCCTGCCATGAACCAGATTCTGAGTCCTGTGTACAAGGGATCGTCAACTTTGGGGCATGCTCATTGGAAATCACCAGAATTTTCACTCTCTCCAATAATCTGGACAAATTCATGAGGCTGACTCCCAAAATGCCTATCACTTCGGCTAAGCAACCTCTTGCAGCCAGGTCTCGTTTCACCTGTATCTTTTTTTTTTTTTTTTTATTGTTGAAAGTTATTACAACAATACTTTCCCCTATTAACCTCTTCCAGCCTGCTCCCAACCACCTCCCCACTCTAGCCTCAGGCCCTCGCGCGCGCTACCCCCCCCCCCCAATGTCTGTATCCACAGGTTATGCATATGTGCGGATAAGTTCATTGGTTGATCTCTTCCTACCCACCCCTCACCTGCATCTTGTTCTCCACAGCCTGTTAGGACCTGTAATCAGCATACTGGGATTTCAGATGCATGGGGATGTGACTCTGAAGATTGGTGTTTCCACAAACGCCACCCAATGTGTCAGCCTGCAAGTCCAGGACACGGTCATCAAGACTACAAAAGTGGACCTTCAGTTGGTGGAGATGTACGTGAGACCAACAAGCCTATATGTCAGAATGTCCCCCTGGTACACAGGAGGTTACCCTCATAGATTAGCTCAGCCAGCCCAATGCTTTCAATGAGCAGTAAAAGAGGCCCAGAGAAGAGTCTCTGCTTAAGAACAGACCACTATGTTGAGGAAAGCCATCCCACACTTGGCCTACCTTCTACCTACTAAGCACACATTGTATTTTGTCCCAGTTTTGTTGCATAGCAATGGATTTACCTGGATCAAAATTCAAAAGATACAAAAAGCTATACAGTGAAGTCTCTGCCCACCCATACACACCAGCTGGCTAATGGTACTCCCTGGAAACAACCAATGAATCCAGTCCTTTTTGTTGGCTTTCAGAGATAGTTGCATTGGCAACAAATATGCATGAACATACACACACACTGAAATGGGCAATTATAGATACCTGTCTGCACTCCAATTGTTTCACATAAAGTTTTCTTTTTCATGGAATTAGTTGCATCAGTAAATAGCTTCTTCTTATGTTAAATCTACCATTTATGAATATGCACTATAATTTATTTAACAGTCCCTTATGAAATAGTGGATTTTCTTCCAATTATTACCTTTCTGCCCAACTCTAATTACTAAGGTGCCACACATATCTGCTCATTAAAGTGCACGGTATCTGAAGGATAAATTTCTCCATGTGAAACACTGGGTCAGATGTCTGACTTTGATGATTTCCCCAGGTATCCTCACTTCTCCCTTCATGGCTGTAACTGAAGGTGAAAGGTTTCAGGTGGTTGCAAATTGTAAGCAGCAGGACATCACTGCAGCTGTATCATCAATAGATGAGTTCTCTCCAATGTTGGACAAAATCCAGAAATGCAAACTCACACAGCTCTCCCCGTGTCTCTTCCCAGGGTCACAGATATTGTGCCTCTCCCTCTTCCTCTGCCCTTGGATGATGTCATTTCTCAACTGCTGACAGTTGCCTTGAAGGAGAAGGTGAGTCACAGGAAAGGGGCGGGCACCATCACAAAGGTCTGGGTCATGTGTGGGGAGACAGGAAGAAGCCTTTCCTCAGACATGGCCTGCTGCCGGGAGAGACGTGGGAAAGACACATCGGCCTTCAGGAGTCCAGGGACTAGGGGATGCAACATTCCCTCTGACGCCAACAGCGGGATAGGACAATGCCTCAAGCTGGCGGGATAGGGGGAGAGGATGGGTTCTGCCAAAAAGAAGGCCAGGAAACAGAAGAGGGAGAAGGGAAGTAAAGAGGGAAGATGGAGAAGAGGAGCTGGGTGTGGAGGTGGGTGGGACTGCTGCTTGTTCTCACAAAGCTAACTGGTGGTTAATTCACAGACCAAAGAATCAACATCATGTGACATTGATCTCAGTGATTTCAGCGAATGCAACAACTGTGAGTACAAACACCTAACTTCCGGGGGGCTGCCCAGGTCAATACAGGGAGATAGCCAAGCCCCATAGGAATCCCATTGGGTGACAGACAGGAGATGAGGCTGTGAGCTGCAACACTGGGTACCTCCAAGCACCCAACCAACTCCTCAGCACGCTCAGGGAGATGGAGGGCACAGCTGGCACCGCCTGTGCCTGCAGCCAGCTTATATATTAAAAGTTATAATTAGTTATTTTATCTCCCCACAGAGAGACCTTCAGGCAGCAAACTAAACCCAGCACGTGGGCTACCAAAGCATTTCCGAAAATGAAAGCACTCTGGAGTATCTCTGAAGAAACATGGAGTAAGGGCATCCTTGTGATTAAGGAGCCAAGCTGAACAGTGTTCTGAACATGTCAGCTACTCTTTGGAACTTCACCAGTGCTACCTCGAAGCAACAAGTGCAAGAAAATCAAGAAGATGGTTTTGGGCATTTTATAATCATATCTTTAATAATTATCCTGTTTTCATGCAGAAAATGACTCACTTGTCTTCAATTCCTACAAAAAGGAGTTTTGTAATGTGTTCATGATAAGTAAAAGTACTACACACACTAAAATCAATAATGAGCCCAGCCAGTGTGGCTTAGTGGTCAAGCTAAGATGTTGCCTTTTCAATTCCCACTCTGGGCACATGCCTAGGTTGTAAGCTTATTCACCATTACAGAGTGTGTAAGAGACAGCTGATTGATGTTTTTCTCTCTCTCTCCCCCTCTTCTTTCCTCTCTCTCTCTAAAAAAATAACAACATATTTTTCATCAATAATGTGAATGATGAGGCAGCAAAGGCCAGGATTAATTTATCTAGGGCACTAAGAGACAATCTTGACCAGGATTAATACTTTTCTACCCACACCTGTGCCCTCCCCTCCCCAACTCCAAGTGCTTTCTTTTGCCCATTGGCCCAACATGAAAATCACACAGGGGATTTTCATGTTTCACACAACATGAAAATCCCCCTCATCATATGTTACACAGGAAAAGGCAGAGACTAGATGCTAAAAGATATATGGAACAGAGCAAGTAAGAAGAGCCTAATACCATGAGCAAGGCAGCAAAGGATCTAGGTCCCAGCTCAGCAGCTACAGGCCATACCAAGTGGCTGTTAGAGGAAGACAAGCCAAATAGGAAACCTGTAAATAAAGAAAACTCCAGACAAGTTTACAAGAAAGGTGCTGAGAAACACAACTGTGATCTCTATACCAGGCAGAGACCCTCCGTCCTGCATCCAGTGTCTGCATTAACAATCTGCTCTGGAAACAAAAGAGCAAAAGACACCAAGACTAGAGATGCCAAGCAGGACCAACCACTGAGCTTTCCCCACAAAAAAAAGTCCAAATCACACTATTCCATTCAGCTCTATCTAAACCTTAGGACTTGATTTCTCGCCAGGTCACTACCTCACACAGTCAGTCCTACCTTGGTAAATGGCAGTACAATCCACCCAGCTTTCTTAGCCAGCCACTTGAGAACTGTTCTCCATTCCTCCTCTCCCAAGAACAGATCCTGTCCTGTCAAGCACACCTTTCCCCGTTTTTATTTCTTTCCATCACCATCCTAGTCCAAGTCACCAACATCATTTAGTAGGGCTACTGACCTCCCTGCCCTTGTCACCTACAATCTATCCTCCACCTGGCAGTCAGAGTGCTCTTTATAAAAATGCACATTCCCTACTTGAAAACCTTCCACCAGTGCTCATGAGTCTATGAAAAAATCAGAACCCTCATGCATTGCTGGTGGGAACGTAAAAATGGTTCATCCTCTGTGGAAAACAGAAAAGGTAGAACATGGAGGAATTTTAGGGCAATGAAACTATTCTGTATAATAAAAAAGGACTTTATTACTTTAGAGCAGTTTTAAATTTACAGCAAAATGATTGGAAAGCACAGAGAATCCCCATATACCTCCTGCCCCCACACATGTCCTACATCAGAGTGTACATTTGATGAACCTACCTTGACTCACATTTATCACCCAAAGTCCATAGTTTATGTGAGGGTTCTCTCTTGATATACACTCTGGGTTTTGACAAATGTATAATGACTTACAAGTCATTCTGTATGCTTTCCAGTCTATTTTGCTGTAAACTTAAAACTGCTCTAAAATAATAAAGACCTTTTTTAAAAAGACAAAGGAAAAAGAAGAACTCGAATAAATAAACTACCTTCTACCCTAAGGACTAGAGAAAGAAGAAACAATTAAACCCAAAGCAAGCAGAAGAAATGAAATGTACAGATCAGAGCAGAGACTAATGAATTAGAGAATAGAAAATCAAAAGAATTGATGGAAACAAAAGTTGGTTCCTTGAAACAATCAACAAAATTCACAAAATTTTAGCTAGACTGACAAAGAAGAAGAGAAAACTCAATTTACTAAATCAGAAATTAAAGAGGGGATGTTACTACCAATCTTAGAGAAATACAGGGATTATAAGAGAATACTATGACCAACTGTATGCCAACAAATTAGATGACCTGATTGAAATGAACAAAGTCCTTGAAGCACACAAACTACCAAATCTGACTCAAGAAGAAATGGGAAATATAAGTAGATCTAGAACTAGTAAGGAGATTGAACTAATAATCAATACATTCTATTAACATGGTGTATTACATTGATTGACATTATGCAGCCATTAAAAAATAAGGAATGAGCCAAAATCGGTTTGGCTCAATGGATAGAGCATCGGCTTGGGGACTGAAAGGTCCCGGTTTTGATTCCAGTCAAGGGCATGTACCTTGGTTGCAGGCATATCCCCAGAAGGGAGTGTGCAAGAGGCAGCTGATTGATGACTCTCTCTCTCATCGATGTTTCTCTCTATCTCTCTCCCTTCCTCTCTGTACAAAATCAATAAAATATATTTTTAAAAAATAAATAAAAATTTTAAAAACAATAAGGAATGAGCCCAGCTGGTGTCGCTCAATGGTTAAGCATCAACCTGTGAAGTAGGAGGTCATGGTTCGATTCCCAGTCAGGGACATGCCCAGGTTCGATCCCCAGTGTGGGGTGTGCAGGAAGCAGCTGATCAATGATTCTCCCTCATTATTGATGTTTCTGTCTCTCTCTCTCCCTCAATCCCTCTCTGAAATTGATAAAAATATTTTTTTAAAGGAATGAAATACTGACACATTATGCAACATGGATGAACCTTAAAAGTATTATGCTTAGTGAAAGAAGCCAAACATAGGCCACATATTATATTATTAAATTTATACAAAATGTCCACAATAGGCAAATCCAGAGACAGAAGATATAGTAATGTTTGCCAATGAGGGATGGAAAAATGAAGAGTGACCACTAATATGTATGGGATTTCTTTTGGAGATGAAAAGGTTAAAGAATTAGATAGTGGTGACAGTTGCACAACCTTGTGAATATACTAAAAACCAGTGAATTGTACACTTTAAAATGGTGAAATCAATGCTATGTAAATTGTAATCTCAATAAAAAGGGAGGGAAGGAGTCAGCCAAAGTGGTTATAGTAATATTAGACAATGTAGATTTCAAAGCAAAAGATATTACTAGGGCTGAAACAGGTTTGGCTCAGTGGATGGAGCATCGATCTGCAGACTGAAGGGTCCTAGGTTCGATTCCAGTCAAGGGAATGTACATTGGTTGCAGGTATATCCCAAGGGGGGCGGGGGGGGGTGTGCAGGAGGCAGCTGGTTGATGTTTCTCTCTCATCAACGTTTCTAACTCTCTATCCCTCTCCCTTCCTCTCTGTGGAAAATCAATAAAATATATATTTTTTAAAAAGATATTACTAGGGTTAAAGAGGTCATTTTATAATGACAAAGGAATCAATTAATCAAGGGAACATAAAAATTCTAAATATATTCACCTATTATCAGAGCTTCAGAATACATGATACTCAGAGAATGGCATAACCTTAGTAATAAATGGGCTAAGAATGAGTATCCAAAGCCTACTAATAGGTATTGATGTCTTCCAAAACTCCAAGTGCTGTCAGACCTGAAAGCAAGGAATGAACTGACAGGCTAAAAATGAGGTCCAGAGAGAAATCCTCAGGTAAAATATGAGAATAAAATGAGGAAGTAGCAGGTGAGTCAATGTCATCAAACCAAAATGTTAGAAAGACCTAAAGCAGTTTTCCCATGAAAATGATTCTCTCCACCTTGGCCTCTCCTTCAGTCTCTAATTCCTAGGATTCAGGGGAGAAAACCAGAGGGGTTAGCAGTATCCACAGAGGAAACCGGGATGGGAATCATTTAACACCGGACATTCTAGAGAAAATCCCAGAAACACTTACCAATGAAGAAACGACAATCATGTAGAGAGACAGAGGGACCACTTTAGTTTAGATAAATTTAATGATTATAACGGCTGTTCAGATAGCAGCAAAGGGATGCATTTCTCCATTTGGCATAAAGTTGCTTCACCACTTGCAGCTTGTTTTCAATGCTTCATTACTTCTTTCATTAGTGACCAGTCATATCTCCCTTCCTGGTGGCAAGGACCGCACACATATCACTCAGGTGAGCAATGGGCTGAGGAGTCCTTCAGAGTGGTCCTGCAGAGCACATGTCCTCTCAGTGTCTGAGAGCTGGCGGAGGTAATCTGAAAGAAAATCAGTCAGGAGAAGCAAGGTAACCAAGACTGCAGCACAGGTGTATGATGTGGAGCCTCCGGAAGAGAGACCACCACAAAGGGCCTGATGGAGACGCCAGGCCAGCAGAGACTGTGTGGTTCTCGTATGCCCCCAATCCAGGGAGGAAGAGGTGTTTGATGCAATAGTAATGCATATTACCATTAGTCAGTACCAAACAGCCATTCCTTTTCTTTTGGGAGAAGGCTCCTCCCCAACATCAACCAAGGCTCAGCTATGAGCTGCCCATCACAGACCCTGCCCTCCTAACTCCCAGGATAAACTGTAATCCAAGCTGGACCAGTTAAATCCTTCCTTAGGATATTTAAGGCCAAAATTTGGTGAGAAAGGCTCTTTCATCTCTAATTAAGAGCTAAAAGCACGTGACCCTAAAGGTACCAGTGGTCTCATTTCTCACCATGAGAACAAGTCGGTCCATTAGTAAATATTTATTGAGCATTTAATATGTTCCAGGAATAGTCCTAGGTGCTAGAAATAGTAAGGTGAACAAAAGAGATGTTTTCCCTGACCTCAAAGGAGCTTTGGGGAGGGGGTGGGGGGGAGACGGGGGACGACGACACAGAGAATAATATGTAACAAAACAAACGAGGATGAAACAAACGAGGATGATTTCAGGCTCTGAGACAAGCTATGAAGATAAAATGGACTAATGTAGTCAACAGTGACAAGAGCAAGGCGGAAGGAAAGTTGCTCTAGCACGACAGTGGCCAGAGAAGGCCTCTCAAGGAAATGATGTTTGAGAGAGAATCTGCAAATTTTAGAAAATGAAGCCAGGCAAAGATCAAGGGCCTCCCAAGCAACACAGCATGTACCAAGTCCCTGACGGTAACCTAGGTTGGGAGACAAAAGGGAGGCTACCAAGGCTGGAGGAGAGGGACTAAGAAGAGTGGAGGAATGAGAGGCTGCAAAGGAAGCTAGGACACATCTATACATAAGGCCTTGGACACCTTGCATTTCATGCTGGCTCCAATGAGAAGCCACTGGAGGGCTTAAGCAGAGGAGTAAGCAATCTGATCTAGAAAGATCACACTGCCTTCTGTGCAGCAGACAGACCGGAGGAGGACAAGAATGGAAGCAGGAAATAGGAAGCCTCTGGAATTTTCATGCACGGTTGGTGGAAGTGTAAGACGGTACAGTCATGCCCTGGCTGGTTTAGCTCAGTTGACAGAGCATTGGCCTGTGGACTGAAGGGTCCCAGATTGGATTCCATTCCAGGGCATGTACCTCAGTTGCAGGCTCTTCCCAGGCCCAGGCCCTGGTTGGGGCTTGTGCAGGAGGCAACCAATTAATGTGTTTCTCTCACATCATTATTTCTCTCTGTCTTTCCCTCTTTCCCACTCTCTCTGAAAATCAATGGGAAAATATCCTCAAGTGAATATTTTTTAAAAATGGTAGTCACTTTGGCTGTTTTTTATTATTATTATTATTATTGTTTAAAGTACTACAGATGTCCTCTATTCCCCCTCCATCCCCTCCTTCCACCAGCTCCCACCCCACCCCAGGCCTTCACCACACTATTGTCTTTGTCCAAGGGTTATGCATATATGCATATAAATTCTTTGGTTAATCTCTTCCTGTCTCTCCCTCTCCCCTTGGCTATTTCTATTATACAAGCCCTATAACCCAGCAATTCCAAGCCATATACCCAACAGAAATGAAAATGTCTGTGCACTAAAACATGTGTATAGGAACATCATAGCAATCTACACTAATAAAAGAGAAACATGCAAATTGACCATACTTCTGCAACTCCAATCAGGAGTATGCAAATTTACCCACCGAAGTTGGCAGGTTAATTTGCATACAGGTGCAGAGCAGCCCAGCAGGGCGGGACACCTGCTATAAGGGGGGGACTGTGGGGCAGAGGGAGCTACTGGAGTGGGTAAGTCTTCACTCCCAGCCGCCTGGGAGTAAGACTGTAGGCTCCCGGGCAGCCAGGAGCAAAGACTTGTAGGCTCCCGGGAGGCCGGGAGCGAAGCAAGGGGAAAGAAGGCCTATTCTTGCACAATCTTCATGCAGCGGGCCTCTAGTTCTACTCATAACAGCTCCAAACTGGAAACAACCAAACTGGCCAGCAACAGTATAATGTAGGGGTGTCGAACTCAATCAGAGAAGGGGCCAAAATCTAAAGTCCAGCCTAAATCGCGGGCCGAATGGTTTACTGAACAGTCATAAACTGTCATTGTGATGGAAACGCAGCGGAGTGCAGTGATGACAGCGCGGTGCTGGCCACATTGCAAGGCCTGGCGGGACGGATTTGGCCCGCGGGCCTTGTGTTTGACACATGTGGTATAATGCATAAATAATTTGTGGTATATTTATATAATATGGATAAATACAGGGGTAGGCAAAATTAGGCTTATAGTTGTGAGCACCTAAAACACAGAGTTAATAATGTGGACTCAGGATCTGAGCTGCCTCGGTTTAAATCTCTACATTACCACGTGCTGGTGTGTGACTCTGAGCAAGCTACTTAAATTCTTGGTGCTTCAGAGAACGATCAACCCACTAAAAATCACTTATACTTCCTGGCCTCTCTGCACCCAGAAACTATATGCTACCATGTACTCCAACCTCACCAAATTCCCAGAAAGAGAAGAAAAACAAGAAGGCATTAGAAAGAGTCTAAAATTTAATTCAAGGTGCTCTTCCATTGTTGAGATTGAGAAGAAATTTTTATTTTACTAAAGAATTTCTCCAAAAAAAAAAATTCATTCCCCTGTAATTACCCAACTCAACACCCCATTCACAGGGCAAGCCAAAAGCCCAAAAGGACACCTTACCTTCACCAGCACATAGTCCCCAGGCTGAGCTCTGACTCTGAGCCCTGAGTCAGTGGCATCCTCCATCTCTACATCAGGGAATATCACCTTAAGGTTTCCATCATTCCGGCCGCACAGCTCAGTGGCAGAGCGTTTACTGACCTGCAGAGAGAACAGAGGAGAATGTATGAACCTGTCATAGTCATCAGTTCTTGGAAGGCAGAGAGTACAACTTCTATGTCTCAGACCCCCCAAGGGTTTTACTCAGAGAACATTCCTAAACCAAGGAATCTCTGAAGACTAAGTGTTTACTACTGCCCCACCAACAAGGGCAATACGTGACACATAACAGAAATTCAATAAAGTTTTGCTGACACTATCTTAGTAAGTGATTCAATCAATGAGTCTGATTACAGAACTCATTTCAGCAGGAATGGACCTCAAATGGCCCTGAAACCAAAAATGTATGGGTGATGCTCTTCGCAAACCAACTTTTACTTTACCCACCAGTTTCATAGTAATCACTCAGAATGATCAGGGGTTGTTTGGGCCAGGTTACATGCCCCCAACGAACAGGTAGACTTGAAACCAGTGGAGATCACACATGTAGAAAACAAGGCCAGGAGAATAAACAACCCAGAATGATGGAATCAACTTCTAGACTATACACAAATCTTGTTCTTACAGCCATGAAGAAGTAACAAAAACCAAATTTATCCTCAAGCCTTGAGTAATCAGAAAACTGGACAAAAGATATGAAATAACTTTTTTCAGATTTTGAACAGAGATCACATCAGACTGTGATCCCCAAGAGGAGGAAAGCAAATGAGATGAGCCCTCCAATCACCTCTGTGTTTTGCCAGAAGGCACATGCGATACGCAGTATGCAAAGCCAGGAGGGAGATCTCAAGACAGAGCATGGGGATTTTCTCTGGACTGAAGGATTGGAGTACAGGAAGCCTGCTAACTAGAAACTGTGGGACAAGTTCTAGACAGGAGGGAGATAAGCAGGAAAAAAGCTATGGAAGTGTGCAAAGGGATCCCTCGAGTCTTTGCTGAATATTAACTACTACATGCTCCTCTACAGAGGGAAACTCCATGAAGTCAAGCAAAAGAAAGTTATTGAGAACTCCCAGAGCTCACATGGGCCTGGGAATCATTTGATCTACCTCTAAAGAGTCCTCACTGATTTCTTGGGACATGTAGTACTGACTCCAGAAGAGCCAAAACTTAGTAATGAGGCTGAACCATCCCAATAACAAAAAGGCTTTTCTAACAAAGCTTAAAAACAAGCCTTGAAAGGATCAATGGAATTGTAAGTAACACCACTGCCTATCAGAACAAAGCCAGATGCAAAATCCAGACACTCATAAGTGAACACTGCAATGTCCAACATCTAATCAAAACTCACTAAATATGCACAGGAGCAGAAAAGTGTGACCTACAATCAGCAGAAAAATCACTCAATAGAAGCAGAATGGAGTTCTGGTCAAGATGACAGGGTATATAAACACTGTGCTCGCCTCCTCCCACAACCACATCAAAATTACAGAAAATCATAAAACCACCACCCTTGAGATGAGCTGAATTCCTATAACTAAAGATACAAAGAAGCCACATCAAAACTGGTAAGAGGAGTGGAGATGCAAAACAGACTAGTCCCACACTCGTGTGGCAGTTAAGATTCAGGAGAAAACTATGCTGTACACTAAAAAGTAATATAATATTGAATGTAAATATAATTTTTTTTAAAAAAATTTTTTTGAAGATTCAGGAGGTATGTCTCAGCTGTGGAGGTTCCCCTGAGGAGCAAAGGGCCCAGTCCAACATGGGCTCCCCAGCCCAGAGCACCAGAGCCAGGACAGATCCCTACAACATCAGGCTGTAAAAAGTCAGCAGGGTCTCGACTGGGTGAGACAGAGAACTGCTGCAGACCCAGACATCCTCTTAAAGAGCCCACGCAGAGCCGTTCTCACTCATACTTACCCTAAGCTCCAGGGAAGAGACAGCAGCTCAAAAAGCACCAGGGACATACAGGGAGGAACTGAGTTGTCTAGCTTCAGAGCCAGGACGGAAGGGAAAGCACTCTCCCGGACAGAAGTGCTGGCAGGTACCATGATTCCTTTGTTGAGCCTTCCCCACACACAGCCCACAGGCACAGGCAGAGGAGGGTGCCACGTCTGAGCCTCCATCAAACTGCCTACCCTGGTGATTCATCCCCTGAGACCCCACCCCAACCAACATGTGCTGGAGCAGAATCTCTTTTAGTGGCAGTCCTACACAAGTGGCCCGCTTCAGCCAGTGCTGAGGGCTTTCCTAAAATCTCTCAAAGATCCACAAACTCCAAACAATGGCTGGTCTTGGCATATACACTTTACCTCTTGTTAAGCGGACCCAAGCCTGGCACTAGTGGCAGCCGACCTCAGCTCACAGCTAGCCTCACCCAGGCATTCTTAGACCCAGGGCAGGCAGCTACCAACTGCGTATCACTTTGTAGCTCCTCTGAGGTGGACCCAGGCCAGGCACAGGCAGCAAATGACCTGGGAGGCCTAGACTGAGAGCCCCTCCCAAGAAACCCAGAAACAAAACACATGAGGAGCTAATTGTGTGCTGGCTTCAGACCAGAGCAGCACACAATTAGCTCCACAAACAACACACACAAAGGGTGAACTCAGGAGGCACCAGAGCCCTGCTAATTCCACTCCATGGGGTCAACCCCCTCACTACAGCTCATCTGCTGTGGTCACAGCCAGTCAGACCCACTGATGTGCCGACAGCAATCAAGGCTCAGCTAAAACAGGAGAACATACACAACCCACACAAAAGATACCTCTGGAGCTCCAACCTCCCAGCCAAGGACATCTACACCATTGGACCTCACTGGACACCCACTACATAAGGCCACACTGCCACAATGGAGAGACATAGCCGATGTAACTAACATATAGAAAATCACAGGGAGGGAGCCAACATGAGGACACAAAGGAACATGCCCTAAATGAAAAAAGAGGACAAAACCATGGAAAGAGAACTAAACAAAATGGAAGCAAGCAATCTATTAGATACAGAGTTCAAAACACTGGTTATAAAGATGTTTGATGAACTTAGGGGAAGAATATATGAAATCAGTAAGAACTTGCAAAAATAGATAGAAACCATAAAAAAGAACCAGTCAGAAAAGAAAAAGACAAAAACTGAAATGAGACCCTAGCCAGACAGCTCTGTGTAGTGTTTCCCAAACTTTTGACATATGTGTACCCCTTCTATAATTTTCGTAACACTGAGTACCCTCGTACTCATGAGAACGTAGAATTAGGCGCAGCTAAGCACGGTGCAGTGCATATCCCCACCAAACTCCGGTGCAACACGTACCCCCACCAAACTCTTTCCATACCCCTGTGGGTACGCATACCACAGAATCGGTCGTGGTGGACATTTTGGCCGTAGGAGTGTGGCTATTAACATGGTGACAGAAGACAAGAGGACTCTTCGAGACATTGAGACCTTCTACAACACCTCCATTGAGGAGATGCCCCTCAATGTTGCTGACCTCATCTTAGAGGGGCTGGCCTGCTACCTCATCCCAGCCAGGGTTCTCAGTCCTTGGCAGGCTGAGGAGGAGCAGGAGGGGGGAGGGGAGGGAGCCAAGGGATGGACATCTTGTCAATTTTTTTCTTTTTTCCCCCCTTTGAATAAATGTCACTTTTTGAGGCAAAGAAGGGGGGGAAAAAGAAAGAAAATATATTTTAAAAAGTAGATGAAAAAACATTTTCTCAGACCAATAAAGTATGAGAGGATTCATTACTAAAAGATCTTCAGTACAAGAAATGTTAAAGGAAGTTTTTCAAGACAAAGGAAATGATAGCAAATGCAAACGTGGATGTACACAAGGGATTAAGAAAAGGGGGGTACATATAAAAAAAAATTCTCATTTAAAAAATTTCTTTAGAAAATAATTGTTCAAACAATATAAATATATTTTGGAATATAAAGTAAAAATATATGACAGCAAGAGCACAAAAGATATGGGGAAAGGACAAAAATACATTACTGTAAGGGTCTTATATTATACAGGTTGAGTGATGCCTTGACTGGGGTTAAAACAACTGGTCAAAAATCCAGCCCAGCTGGAATGGCTCAGTGATTGAGCATCAACCCATGTACCAAGAGGGTGCTGGTTCAATTCCCAGTCAGCGTACATGCCTGGGTTTCGGGATCAATCCCTGGTGAGGGGTATGCAAGAGGCAGCCAATAGATGTTCTTTCTCATCAATATTTCTATCTCTCTCTCCCTTTCCCTTCCTCTTTCAAAAAAAAAAAAATCAATAAAAATGTTTAAAATAATCCAAAGAGCACATAATCTGCCCTTAGAAAATCAAGCTCTGACTTCATGTATCCTTAAATATGACTACTAGTACATGTATTCTTACGTGAACAAAGACACAAGAAGGAGTCCGGTTGGTGTGGCTCAGTGTTTCAGCATCAACCTATGAACCAGAAGATGACGGTTCCTTTCCCAGTCAGGGCACATGCCAAGGTTGTGGGCTCAATCTCCAGTGTGGGGAGTGCAGGAGGCAGCTGATCATAATTATTCTATTTCTTCGAGTATAAAAGGAGGTTAATAACAGCACTACCTCCAACGACTGTAGTGAGACTCCATGTGTTGATGACCATTAAGTGTATATTTCATGTAAGTGCAGATGTAAGTGCTCATGGCAAACACCTTTCGAAGTATTAACCATCTCAGTAGCACCATTCATCAGCCACAGCTGGACCGAATCACTGGAAAATCCCTAACCTAAGCCAAATCGATCAGGTTCCCACTCCTAGAAATTTGAATTGGGGCTGAGACAAAACTTTAGTCTGTGAATAGCTAATAACATGAAAATGCAAGAATTACATGCCAAAACCGGTTTGGCTCAGTGGATAGAGCGTCGGTCTGCGGACTGAAAGGTCCCGGGTTCGATTCTGGTCAAGGGCATGTACAGTGGTTGTGGGTACATCCCCAGTGGGGGTTGTGCAAAAGGCAGTTGGTTGATGTTTCTCTCATCATCGATGTTTCTAACTCTCTATCCCTCTCTCTTTCTCTCTGTAAAAAATCAATAAAATATTTTTTTTAAAAGAATTACAGGACTGCTCTATTCTGCCACACAAAAAGAAGCAGGAAAAGCAGATCTAAGGAGAAAAGAAAGTCTGAGCCTCAAGAGCTTCCCAGGCTAGATAGAGTCCCTTCCAGACACATGACAGTATTCCTGCCCTTGGTCTCCATAAAGTTTTGTACAAAAACAAAAACAAAAAAACCTCTTTTTAGCTTAGCCTGAATGACTTGAACAAATTTCTCACTGTTACTCACTACCAGAGTCCTAACAAACACAAACACCAGGCATTGGTGGCCTTGATGCTGCCATATCCTGAGGGTTGGAGCAGGAGTCTCCTTTCCCAAAGCAGAACTCAGAAAAGGTCACGGAAAGGGCCCTCTCTCTTTTCCCTCCTCTCCACTGGCTGCAGCATGCAGCTTCACAAATGGTCAGGTTCCCAAACTCACCCCTTATCCCATCTGTTTAGTGCTCTCCCTAAATGATGGCAAGGTCCCCAAGCTTGACCACAGAAGCCTACAGAAACCACAAACTTCCTGACATTCAGTACATTTTTAAGAAAGGATTAAAGACAGACAGTAATTTTGATTCTAAAAATACACATATGATACAGCTTCCAGAAAGATGGAGCACACATACTTTTCTCTAATGCTTTCACTTAGTACAAAACCATCCTTCAGAAATGGAGAGATCAAGACATTCTAAGATAAATGAAAACACAGGGAATTGGCTGCCTGAGTGTCTGAAGGAAATTCTCTAAGCCAGAGGTCACCAACCTTTTGGACCTCACAGGACACCAGTGGCCCGAGGACCATCAGTTGGTGACTGCTACATACAGAAAGGAAACAATAAAAGAGATTATTAACTTACTTAATCCTCAAAACAACTTGAGTTGGTACTAATGTTATCCCCATTTCACAAATGAAGAAACCAAGGACCTTTCCCAAGGTCACATAGTTATTAAATGAGAGAAGAGTAACTTAAGTGCTTGCTCTCTTCTTTAGGCTGTTGATTAAGTCTCTATAACCTAAACCCTAACCCAGGAATCAGATCCCAAAGTGTACACTCATATTCACACAAGGAGTCTCACCTGGTACATCAGGAAGGAAAAAAGAACATCTAATTGAGGGGTGGGGATAGTAAGATATGTACACAGATAATAATTTAATAATTTAAAAATTAAAAAAAAGAAATTTGGGAAATTAAAAAAAAAAAAGAACATCTACACAGAAAACTACCGAAAAACACCTAGGCCTATTAAATGAATTCAGCAAGGTCATAGGACACAGATAAACATACAAAACTCAATTATGTCTATATTATAGCAATGAACATACGGACACCTGAAATTAAAAACAACAGCCAATTACAATACCTTAAAAAAACAAAACAGGGAATATGTAGATGTACATCTAACAAAACATATACAGGATCTGTATACTTGACAACTATAAAAACTGTTAAAAGGAATCAAAGAAAATCTAAACAAAAGGGAGTCATACTGATACTGGATACAAAAAACAAAAGGTATGTAGATACATATGGTCTCACCCCCTCCACCAGCACCAGCTGGGTACAACCCACAGAGGTCTTGTTGGCTTTCGTGGCTTCTTCTCGGAAGACAGTGATAAGTTCCTCCAAACGCCTTAATTTTACCTCTTCCAGGACATCATCCTTCAGCCTGTGATATGCCCGGGTCTTCTATGAAAACAATTTTAAAGTGCAAGGTCACCAAGGAGCTATAGAATCCACAGCGGGAGACCATGTTCATTCCACCTGCAAGTTACAGACATGTATACAGGAAACCCAGGCCATGGCCTGAGGGTTCTCTAGTTCTGAGAGCCTTCTAAGAGAAAAAGGTAGTTATGCAGTGGAATCACTGTTTTTGTAAGGCCTACATTTTAAATTTAGCACATAAAAATTACAGACTCAAAACTATTTTCAACATTTTTATAGAATGTCCTAAGAATAAATATTATATTTGTACGTATTCCAAGTTACTTAGTCACATGGTAATAAAGTCACAAGATGCAAAGCAGCCTATAGCAAAACAAATTATTATTTACAGCTGAAATTGGTTTGGCTCAGTGGTAGAGCATTGGTCTGCGGACTGAAAGGTCCCGGATTCAATTCCGGTCAGGGGCATGTACATTGGTTGCGGGCACATCCCCGGTAGGGGGTGTGCAGGAGGCAGCTGGTTGATGTTTCTCTCTCATTGTTTCTGACTCTCTATCTCTCTCCCTTCCTCTCTGTAAAAAATCAATAAAATATATTTTTTTTAAAAACAGCAGAAACCGGTTTGGCTCAGCCGTAGAGCTTCGGTCTGCGGACTGAAAGGTCCCAGGTTCGATTCCGGACAAGGGCATGTACATTGGTTGTAAACACATCCCCAGTAGGGGGTGTGCAAGAGGCAGCTGATAGATGTTTCTCTCTCATCAATGTTTCTATAATAGCTCTCTATCTTTCTCCCTTCCTCTCTGTAAGAAAATCAATAAAATATATTTAAAAATAAAATAAATAAATAATTTTTTAAAAAAACAAATTATTATTTACACAATGGGATATTACACAGCTATTAAAAAATAGTAAGATAATTTTATATATACTGATATGATTGCTCTCCAAAATATACTTTTTTAAAGATTCTTTAAATTGATTTTTAGAGAAAAAGGAAAGGAAGAGGGAGGGAGAGAGGAAGAGAGAGAGAGAGAGAGAGAGAGAGAGAGAGAGAGAGAGAGAGAGAGAGAGAGAGAGACAACGATGTGAGATAGAAACATCAATCAGTTGCCTCCTGTATGCGCCCAAAGTAGGGATCAAGCCCACAACCCAGGCCTATGCCCTGACCAGGAATCAAACTGGCAACCTTTTGGTGCACAGGATGACTCCCAACCGAGTCACACCAGTCAGGGCCCCAAAATATACTCTTAACAGAAATAAACAAGGTACAAATGAACTTTGGGGTACAAAAAAATTCATATAAATATGTTTTAAATACATGAACTATCTCTAGAAGTTTGCAGAAGAAAGTGCTAAGAGCAGTTGCCTTCAGGGAAGGAACTAAAAAACTAGGCAACCTGGGAAGAAGGAAGAATTTCTCACTACATATGATTTTGACCTTTTGAATTTTATACAATGAGCATATATTACCTAATTTTAAAAAAAAAGAAAAGAAAAGAAAATTCATCCTTGGCCAGCCAGTGTGGCTCAATTTGTTGGGCATCATCCCAGGCACCAAAGGTTGCCAGTTCAATTCTAGTCAGGGAACATACAGTGGTTGCGGACTTGATGACCAGTTGGGGGTGTGCAGTAGATGGATGTTTCTCTCTCTCCCTCTTCTTTCCTCTCTCTAAAAATCAATAAACTATTCTTAAAAAAAAAAAAAAAAGAAAGAAAGAAAGAAAAGAAAATGTATCCTTGAAAAGCCTTTACATCATCCAACACCATGGTATGCATGCATTTTTACACACACACACACACACACACACACACACACACAGATCATAACAGTCCTAACTGGTTTGGCTCAGTGGATAGAGCATCAGCCTGCAGACTAACGGGTCCCAGGTATGATTCAGGTTAAGGGCACATGCCTGGGTTGCAGGCTTGATCCCCAGTAGGGGACGAGCAGGCGGTGGCCAATCAATGATTCTCTCTCATCATTGATGTTTCTATCTCTCTTTCCCTCTCCCTTCCTCTCTGAAATCAATAAAGATATATTTTTTTTTAAACCATAATACAGTTGGAGAGCCAATGAGCTAAACAAAAGTATGGAATAAGAGAAAAATAGATACACCAAAGTCAATCAAATCAATCTGCCTTTGAGAGAACTACAAAATCCAGAAAAATATGGAGAATAGGTAGAGAATCCTACAATGTAATTCTCTTACAGGGCTTACTAGATTCTGTCTCATTAACAACTTAACTCTATTATAGACTTTCTTAAGTGCTTTATACATATCATCTTATTTAATCCTCAAAACAACTTGCGTTGGTACTAATGTTATCCCCATTTCACAAATGAAGAAACCAAGGACCTTTCCCAAGGTCACATAGTTATTAAATGAGAGAAGAGTAACTTAAGTGCTTGCTCTCTTCTTTAGGCTGTTGATTAAGTCTCTATAACCTAAACCCTAACCCAGGAATTATATCCCAAATTGTACACTCATATTCAATGCCAATGCCCATAGAATATGCTTCCATAACACACTGAAAACCCATTTCCCAAATCTAACATTATAAAGAATTCCTATGGCATGTTTGTGATTTTCATAGAAAATAAGCAACAGCTCCTTTGAAGCTTCATCCCTGAAATAATTCTGTAAGACATGAATATACACACCAGCCACTGCCTACAGAACATGAGACAGTGGGCTTTTAAATAAATGAGTTAGCTTGACTGATGGCAGCTGAGTTGACAGTGACTAAGGTCACAGGCTCATTCATTCATCAGCCAGCTTTCCTGAGCCCATGGCGACAGAGGCTCCTCAAACTCCAGCCCAAACACAAGGCAAGTTACCCCCAATGTGACTGTGGGGATAAGAAATAACATAGGCAGCCAAAACCAGTTTGGCTCAGTGGATAGAGCATCGGCCGGCGGACTGAAAGGTCCCGGGTTCGATTCCGATCAAGGGCATGTACCTTGGTTGCGGGCACATCCCCAGTGGAGGGTGTGCAAGAGGCAGCTTATTGATGATTCTCTCTCATCGATGTTTCTAACTCTCTATCTCTCTCCCTTCCTCTCTGTACAATATAAATAAAATATATATTTTAAAAAAAAAGAAAGAAAGAAATAACATAGGCAATTCATCCCTACCACCAAGAAAAAGGCAGCATACCAGGACAGTAGTTACTCCCCCATCCCAGAGCTCACCTGCCTCATGCTGTAGGCAAAGAGGAAGCCCATGTTGTACTGAACTTCCCGAAGCAAAGACACTGTCTGAAGGTGATCTTCCTCTGTCTCCCCACAAAAGCCAGCAATGAAATCACTGCTGAGGCTCACGCCTGCGACACACAACAAAGGACAAAGGACAGCTGCTTACTTTCAAGAGAGGCTTTTGGAACTTGTAAGCTACAGAGGAGGGATAGCAATTGTAAGGGCTTTCCTGGAGCTGTTTAGTCCACTTGCAAGTGTAATTAGGTCAACGGGAGCGAGAAGGGAGTGGGCCTGGCTATCTACAGTGTCCCCGAGCCAGAGCCTGGCTTCTCAGGCTACGTTCCCCTCAGCACTAGAAAAGGTAGTTTCACTTCAGCTGAAACCGGTTTGGCTCAATGGATACAGCGTCAGCTTGGGGACTGAAAGGTCCCGGGTTCGATTCCGGTCAAGGGCATGTACCTTGGTTGCAGGCATATCCCCAGTAGGGGGTATGCAAGAGGCAGCTGATCAATGACTCTCTCTCATCGATGTTTCTAACTCTCTATTCCTCTCTCTTCCTCTCTGTACAAAATCAATAAAATATATATTTTTTTTTTAAAAAGAAAGAAAAGGTAGTTTCACTTCAAATGTGGGATTAAGAGCACAGTAGGAGTCCACATTTTCAAATTGGTCCTGCTTTATAAAAACATTGCAGTGCCCCATACAAATACACTTTTGAAGTTAGTTTAACACAATGTTCATTTAAAATAGTAACAATGACTACTATTTACTGAATACTTACTAAGGGCTACACATTCCTATCTACTAGTATTTAACTTAACCTATTTAACTATCCCAAAAATCCAATGAGGTGAGTAGTATTAACTGCATTTTATAGATGAGAAAGCTGCAGCCCAGAGAACTTCCACATTATCCTGTCCCATCAAAATGAAAGTATTTATGCAAAATACAAGTTACAATCATTAGAAATTTGGACAAAATGTCCACATTATCAACCAAATCTAAAGTAAAAGATTACAGAGTAATTTTATTAGAAGAAAAAAAGATAAAGATAAATAGGAAAGGAATAATTTCTAAGTACACATTTTTTAAAAAATATATTTTATTGATTTTTTACACAGAGAAAGGGAGAGGGACAGAGAGCCAGAAACATCGATGAGAGAGAAACATCGACCAGCTGCCTCCTGCACACCCCCAACCGGGGATGTGCCCACAACCAATGCACATGCCCTTGACCGGAATTGAACCTGGGACCCTTCAGTCTGCAGACCGATGCTCTACCACTGAGCCAAACCGGTTTCGGCTAAGTACACATTTTTAAAGATATCAATTGTCCCCAAAACAGAACTAATTCAGACCATATATAACTTTGCCAACTAACAAGAAAAAAACAAGGTCTCTCCCATATGCTCAGAAACACAAAAACTATAGAAAATGAATCTCTTTAGCCTTGAGGTCATAAACTGATCCACATCTCTGAGTATTTCTAGCAAGACCAAAACATTAAAAATCAGAAAGAAATAAGAGAGAGAAAGAGCCCTAGCTGGTGTGACTCAGTTGGTTGGAGCATTATCCCATACACCAAAAGGTCGTGGGTTTGATTTCTGGTCAGGGCACATACCTGGGTTGCAGGTTCGGTCCCCAGTTGGTGTGCATATAAGAGACAACCAATTGATGTTTCTCTCTTATATCAATCTTTCTCTTTCTCTCTCTCCCGCTTCTTTTAAGAAAGAGAGAGAGAGAGAAAAAGAGAGAGAGAGAGAGCGAGAGAGAGACATTAAGAGAAGCAAAATAAGTGTAAAAGGTGTCGCAGGTACTGCCACAGGTGTTGCCTGTATCTGATCTGATTGAGACTGTGGTCACTGTAATGTGCTCAGTAGAATACATTTTTTAAATGTACCTGGAATAGACTCTCTGATGTGATGAATTAACTCCACATAAGCTTCTCTTGAATAGCTGCAATAAAGAACAAAAAGAATCTTCTTTAAATTAATGTTATTAAAAGATAACACTATGAATTACCACATGTAATCACTTCTCACCCACACAGGACAGGACAATCAGTTAAACTATCCAAAAGACCTTATGATCCAAAACTTTACTGTAACCTAATTTAGGGCCTATGAATGTTTAGTTCAAGAACATAAATTATTTTAAATAGCCGTCTGCATTTAACTAATAATGAAGATAGATTAAACATTTCAAAGGACCTAGATGATTTTATATGCCCTCTGGTTCCAAGATTATGGCCAGAGGGATATCAAGGTCACCAAGAACAATTTGGAGGTTGTAAAGGACTTAACAGTGTTGTCAAAGGAGGTTGTCAAAGACTGAACTCAAATCTGCCTGAGAATTCTGACTTTTGCAGGGGGTAAGGGGGCGGGGGGAGTGAAAGGGCCAAATAAATAAATAAATCTCTAAAAATCTTTGCCAATGTCAAAAACACTAGTTCCATACAGCTTGCCATCTGTCACATTCTCCTTTCAGCCTTTTGTCTGCAACATTTATTATTCCCAAAGTAAGTGAACACATCGAGCTATACTAAATTCCAAGACCTAAAAAACTTCAATGTTAAAATCTCAGTGTGCCACATGGTAGGTGCTTAATAAATAATAAAAAATAAAAACATGCTAAGCAAATGAAATGAGTAATCCAGTCCTTAGTCTATACATTCTTAGTGAACAACAGCAAATTACAGTGTCCCTGGGTCTATTCATAGAACAAATATTTATTGAGCAGTTACTATGTGCTGCACTATGCTAGAATTTTAGACACTGTTTGCTCCTAAAGGAGATACTGAAAAGTCTGTACCCCCTCCGCATGGCTTCCAATACACGGCTACTTCCACTCTGGGCTGGCAGGTGGATCTGTTTACAGATGTTGTCTCTCTCATGAATCAGCTGCAGAACCTGGTCAAACAGAACACAGTAAAGGTCATCAAAGTCTCACCAAAGAATCTTACAGAAAGGAATACCATCCCCTCTGTCCTTTGCCAAAGTTAATTTTCAAGTAATTAAGAGGCTAATTAACAGAACTTATGAATTACCCAAATGCTTTGCTTTTGCTCAAACCAGGTTGTGTCTGTTCCAGACACAAATGCTTCGGATACTGATAGCAGTTTGGCACAGTTAACTGCCAACACTTGCCTCATCAGGAAAATCCTTGGGGTGGGGAGAAGTAAAACGAATCCGCATCTCAGGGTCTATTCTGGAGACCTGATCCAGAAGGTGAGCAAAACGAAGGCCCCCTTGCTTGGTTTTATAGTTGGTGGAGAAGCCACGGCTGAGGTTGGTGGACACGGCATTGTTGAACTGCACCTCTGAATTGTCCCGATAACTATTAACATTCTGACCAAGTAGTGTCACTTCTTTCAGCCCCTGAAAAGCGGGAAATAAGTATTTTGGGAGCAATTTAAAATAGTTTGATAGCTTCATGCCATTAAAATTCGCTGTGTCATAATGTTAACTTTAAAAAACAGGATACACTAAAAGCAATGTGGATCCTGGATTGGATCCTGAAAAAGAAAAATGACATTAGTGGGGAAAGTGGCAAAATCAGGAAAAAAGTCTAAAGTTAGTTGGTTAATAGTAATGTACCATATTTGGTACATTTTAGTTTTGACAAATGTACCAAAGTTAAATAAGATGTTAACATTTAGAGGTAACTCTACCTTTGCAACTTTTGTATAAATTTAAAGTTATTCCAAAACTTTATTTTAAAAAGTTTATTAAAACAAAGCAGGATATAACACTAAGTAAAATGCACACACATATAAAAAGGCATAACAATCAAATACAAAGAGTTACAGGACAATTAAGAAAATCTGAGTATGAGTGGGCTAGGATTAAGATGATACTTAGCAATTTTGTTAATCTCATTAGAAGAATTAATGGTAATAAAAATTTCCTTATTTTTTAGAGATGTATTAACTTAAGAATGAAATATTATTCTACTCTTTGAAATACTTTATCAACAACAACAAAAATAGGCAAGGCAATTATGGCAAAATGTAACCATTACTGCATTTAAGTGAGCCCTGGCCAGGTGACTGTTTGTTGGAGCCTCATCCCATGCATCGAAAGGCTGTGGGTTTGGCCAGGGCTCACTTAAATACCTAGGTTTCAGGTTCAATCCCCGTTCGGGTGGCAAACAGGAGGCAAATGATCTGTTTCTCTCTCACATTGATGTTTTTCTCTCTTTCTCCCCTTCCTCTCTCCCTAAAATCAATGAGAACATATTCTCAGGTGAGGAATTTTTTTTAATAAAATTACATTTAAAAATTTAAGTGACGGTTAGCTAGGGAAAGGGGTCATGACAGTATTCTCTCTTTCCTGTGTATTTAATTTTTTTTCAGATAAAAAGATAATAAAGAGGCTTAAAAAAAGGCTGCTTACTTAAATGCCTTTCAATCAATAACCATTGTTTGAATGAATAAACAACATTCTGTTAAAGGGAAATATTCTATTCTCTTTGTAACTGTAATCTAAAAAATCTAAATGAAAGAAACATCTTTTAAAAAGTTACTCTAGGCCTGGACGGTTTGGTTCAGTGGTTAGAGCAACAGCCCAAGGACCAAGGGGTCTTGGGTTCGATTCTCGGTCAAGAGCACATGTCTCAGTTACAGGTTTGATCCCCTGCCAGGGCATGTCAGGGAGACAACCAATTGATGTCTCTCTCTCTCCCTCTCTCCCCATCATCCCTTTCACTCTCTCTCTAAAAATAAATAAATAAATAAATAAATAAATAAATAAATAAATAAGAAAAATATCCTCAGGTGTGAATTAAAAAAAACAACACTCGTCGAAACCAGTTTGGCTCAGCGGATAGAGCGTCAGACTGCGGACTGAAGGGTCCCAGGTTCAATTCTGGTCAAGGGCACATACATTGGTTTCGGGCACATCCCCAATTGGGGGTGTGCAGGAGGCAGTTGATCGATGTTTCTGGCTCTCTATCCCTCTCCCTTCCTCTCTGTAAAAAAATCAATAAAATATATTTTTTTAAAAACACTCTATAAGTAAAATAAATAAGTGATCAACAGATCCTTTAAAACATAACGCAGAATTCATGGTTTTCCACAAGTTAGTGAGCTTTGAGTTCACTAAGTTCACTTTAATGTTAAGTCCCTTTTGTTATATGCTAATACCTTAGAAAGGCTAGGGAGGCCGAAACCGGTTTGGCTCAGTGGATAGAGCGTCGGCTTGGGGACTGAAGGGTCCTGGGTTCGATTCCGGTCAAGGGCATGTGCCTTGGTTGCTGGCACATCCCCGGTAGGGGGTGTGCAAGAGGCAGCTGATCGATGACTCTCTTTCATCGATGTTTCTAACTCTCTATCTCTCTCCCTTCCTCTCTGTACAAAAATCAATAAAATATATTTAAAAAAAAAAAAATAAAGGCTAGGGAGTTTTTGTCATCACCTCAGTTTACTTAAACAGAATTTCGCTATCTTGAGAGAGTGAGTTTGGTAGTGTGGAGTAGATGGGAGAGGAGAGGAAGGAGACAACTTCAGACCAGGAAGCACTTGTAGAGGTAGTGTATGGGGAACACCTTACAGTACCTGTGTGAGCAGTCAGAGAACAAACCACGAAAACTGAGAATTTGGGGAAGGGGGGAAAAAAAGAGAACACTGCCAGAGAGTAAGAAAGAAGGCAAACTGCTGACTTAGAACTGAAGGAGGGGCTAGCCTCCCTTGTCCTGAACCAACCAAGTCGGGAAACAGAGGCTCTCCAGCAGAAGAAAAACTCCACTTCCCACCTACCGTCCTATTCTGCACAGCTGGGAGGCGTGGGCCTAGGGCTGAGGAGGGACCTCTTCAAGGGCTGAGGGATCAGCTCCCAACAGGAGGAAGGAAGTGGGATCTTCCATCTAGCCTCTGACCTGATTCACTAGCCTCATCTATTCTCTGCAAGCTGGCCCAGTGGTAAAATGAACAAAAGATATGGGAGGTTTCCATAGGATAGACAAATCAAAAAATCATTCTGTAAAAAATTAATATGTGCCAGGTAGTTTAAAAACATCTAAACTACCGCCGAAACCGGTTTGGCTCAATGGATAGAGCGTCGGCTTGGGGACTGAAGGGACCTGGGTTCGATTCCGGTGAAGGGCATGTACCTTTGTTGCGGGCATATCCCCAGTGGGGGGTGTGCAAGAGGCAGATGATCGATGACTCTCTCTCATCGATGTTTCTACCTCTCTATCTCTCTCCCTTCCTCTCTGTACAAAAACAATAAAATATATTAAAAAAAGAAAGAAAAAAAAAACATCTAAACTACCATATCCTTCCAGTAGCAATCCTTCCAATAATCTGGCAAGAAAGGTATTATTTTATTCTTTTTCAGAGATGGGGAAACTGTTTCAAAGAAGGTAGTTAAATGACCAGTGCCTGGGCACCAAGCCAGAGAACGGTGGAGTCAGAATTCATACTTAATCATCTGATTCTAAACTCATGCTCTCATACTCTCTCCAGTCTTTTATGTTGACTCCTAAGAAAATTGACAGTGGATCTGCCTATAATTTGTGGCATCAAACCAAAGATGCACACCCATGTATTCTCTCTGGCCAGGTACGGCTTTAAACTTGTACAGCTTAAAAATAGCACAGGCTGGGAAACTAGAAAGTTGTCCTCATCCTTCCATACACACACTCTCAGGAAGGAAGTCTGGAGAACTTTTCACCTGCTCGGAAAGCTTCCTCACTTCCTCTAGAATGGAGGCGACAGGCCGGCTCCTCTCCCGGCCTCGTGTGAAGGGAACAATGCAGTAGCTGCACATGTTGTCACAGCCTCTCATGATAGACCTGGCGGGGAAGGAACAGAACTTAGTAACAGCAGCAGAATGCCTTGGTCCAACCCAAGGAGCAGGTCATAATTTCCTTGGTTATTATCCTTTGGCTCTAAATTCTCTTGACAATGTACTCACACTGGACCAATATGAGATCTAAGAAAAACTAAGGCAGACATTTTTTTATCTTTAAAAACTATTCTTTAGCCGAAACCAGTTTGGCTCAGTGGATAGAGTGTCGGTCTGCAGACTGAAGGGTCCCAGGTTCGATTCCGGTCAAAGGCATGTACCTTGGTTGTGGGCACATCCCCGATAGGGGGTGTGCAGGAGGCAGCTGATGGATGTTCTTCTCTCATCGATGTTTCTAACTATCTCTCTCCCTTCCTCTCTGTAAAAAAAAAAAAAAAATCAATAAAATATATTTTAAAAAATAAAACCTGTTCTTTAACCCCAGGATATAAACCAAACCATAACTGGCGGATATAGTGATTACCCTGAGGGACCAATGGTGAAGGAATGGGTGAAGACATACCACATTTGGGCTTGCCACTGTTTATATTTATGTTTATATTGTTTGAACTTTCCACTTCTAGACCAGAAAAATAAATAAATACTATAAAGTGTATATAAGGAGCAGAGACATTGGGTTGAAAACACAGAGGTCTGCAGCCCCGGCCAGGTAGCTCAGTTGGTTGGACCATCATCCCGTACAACAAAAGGTTGCAGGTTCAATCCCCAGTCAGGGCGAGTGTGGGAAGCAGCCAATCAATGTTTCTCTCCTCTCTCTCAAAAAAAAAAATAAATAAATAAAAATAAATAAATAAATAAATAAATAAAAACATATCCTTGGGTGAGGATTAAAAATAAAATAAAACACAGGGGTCTGCATTTCTCACATTCCTGGTCCAAATGCTAGGTATCTAAGTTAAGTCATTTTCTTTCATTTGCATCCTGTATAATGAAAGCCTCAATTGATTGTAAGGAAATAATTAGTAGTATGTATCAAAGATGTTCATTGAAGAATTGTTAAATAAATGTTAGTGATTATTTTTATTAAGCATTCTAACAATGGAGTATTGTTTAGCCATTAAAATGAAAATGGTTTGCCAAAACCTGTTTGGCTCGGTTGATGGAGCTTCGGCCTGCGGACTGAGGGGTCCTGGGTTTGGTTCCAGTCAACGGCATGTACCTCAGTTGTGGGCACATGCCCAGTGGGAGGTGTGCAGGAGGCGGCTGGTCGATGATTCTCTCTTATCAATGTTTCTAGCTCTCTATCCCTCTCCCTTTTTCTCTGTGAAGAATAAAATATTTTTTTTTTAATGAAAATGGTTGGTAAACTTTTTCTGCAAAAAAGTATTTAGTAAATATTTTAGGCTTTGCAGACCATACAATCTCTGCCACATACTCAATTCTGCTGTTACAGTGGTGAAAGCAGCCGCACACCAAATGGGCACAGCTGTTATTTCAATAAAACTTTATTTATTAAACAGGTTGTAAGTCAATTTGCCAATCTCTGTTAGAGAAAATATGACATGAGAAATGTTCACCACTTTAAATAACAAAAGGTTATAAAACCACCCGGCAGGCATGGCTCAGTGTTTGAGCATAGACCTAACCAGGTGGCCACGATTCGATTCCCCGTCAGGGCATATGCCTGGGTTTTGGGTTTGATCCCCAGTGTGGGGCATGCAGGAAGCAGCCAATCAATGATTCTTTCTAATCATTGATGTTTCTCTCTCTCCCTCTTCTTTCCTCTCTGAAATCAATAAAAATATATTTTTTTAAGTTATAAAACCAATTATACAAAGAGCCATTTTTTTTTATGAACAAACACATAAGCAAAGCATATACACATAAGCACAAAGGACAAGAGAGCAATGATATACATTAAAATGATAATAGTGTTTATCATTAGGTAGTAGAGGTAGTAATTCTTACTTTCTTCTTTATGTTTTTCTCTTTTCCACATTTTCTTCAACAAATATATACTATTTTGTCAATTACTCTTTTTAACTTTAAAGATCAGAAAAGAGAAAAAAAATCAGGAAAGCCTATGTGATAAAATAAAGTATAGAAGGGAGGATAGGAAAGACCTCATTTTATGTATATGAATACATATTTGAAAAACACTTCTCACTGTATCTGGTTTGACTCAGTTGATAGTCAGCCTGCAGACTGAAGGGTCCTGGGTAAGATTCTGGTCAGCAGCACCTACTGGTTTCAGCTTGATCTCCACCCCTGGTTGCGCAATATGAAGGAGGCAACCAATCGATGTGTCTCTCTCCCTCCTTTCCACTCTCTAAAAAAATCAATGCAAAAATATCCTCAGATGAAAATTAAAAATTTAAAAAAAAAAACACTTCTCAAAGAATTATACAAGAAACTACTAGCATGCCACCTCTGCAATGTGGTCTAGGAGACGGGGAGATGAAAGGTAAGAGGAAATACTATACATCATTTTCTGTCTTTTATACTGTGTATGTGCATTACATTTTTTTTTTAAGTTTTCATTCATTTTTTTAGACAGAGAAAGGGAGAGGGAGAGAGAGAAACAATGATTGGCTGCCTACTGCACACCTCCTACTGGGAATCAAGCTTGCAACCTGGGCATGTGCCCTGACCGGAAATTGAACCAGCGACCTCTTAGTGCATGGGATGACACTCAACCAATTGGGTCACACCATCCAGAGCTTAAGTTTTTTTTAATGTAATAACATTAACATGTTATTTCTATTTTTTATCCTCACCCAAGGATATTTTCCCATTGATTTTTTTTTTTTTTAGAAAGAATGGAAGAGAGAGGGAACAATAGAGAGAAACATCGATGTGACAGAAACACACTGATTGATTGCTTCTTGCACAAACCCCAATCAGGTCCTGTGCCAGAGAGGAGCCTGCAACCAAGGTACATGATCTTGACAGGAATCAAACCTGGGACCCTTTGGTCCACAAGGCGATGCTCTATTCACTGAGCCAAACTGGCTAGGACAACATGTTATTTTTAAAGTGAGAAAGAAGCCAAAACCGGTTTGGCTCAGTGGATAGAGCATCGGCCTGCGGACTGAAAGGTCCCGGGTTCGATTCCAGTCAAGGGCATGTACCTTGGTTGCGGGCACATCCCTGGTAGGGGGTGTGCAAGCGGCAGCTGCTCGATGGCCCTCTCTCATCGATGTTTCTAACTCTCTATCCCTCTCTCTTCCTCTTTGTAAAAAATCAATAAAATATAAAATAAATAAATAAAGTGAGAAAGAAGTGTACTCGTATCTTGGTCAATGACTCACACAAAAGCAGAAGTAGCACTGGGGCTCGTCTGGACTGGCATGACATCAGCATAGGTCTCATCCAGAGAAAGCAGCACATTGGCGGCTTGCTGGCCTGACTCAGCAACAGTCAGCAGCCGAGGAAGGTCCCGATAGGCATCTGGGCCAGCCAAAATATCCACCATTTTCTCCCTATTGAGGATCTCCTCCTTCAGTCTCTCAGCCATGCAACCTGGGAGGGAAAAGAAATAAGCCACCTGTTCCCAAATTCACTGGGTCTCCTGGCTTCTCACTACACATTATCTCCAGCTGGATTAGAGGCCAGGGCACAGACATTAAGTACAAGAGTTGCATGAGGTATATAAGATTTCTTCACACACTGGGAATCTGGCCTCTAAGAGAAACCCTAGTACATAAAGCCACATGGAGCCCAAGTCTCAAAACCCACAAAATCTGCAAATTGCCGGATACCTAGAATCCCAATCTTCAGAGGTCCTCGGGAGCGGAGCCGTTTTGTCTTCAGGGCTTTAAGCTGATGCAAACGATTCCAGATGGTTTGTTCAGCCTTCTCCCTACAGAGACCAAGAGGTAGACTTAAGTCTGCAAATACCGTAAACTACATAGAAATCTAAAAGAGGAGGACAATGGGAATAAAATAAAAACCTTCAACACTTTAAATTAGGGGTGTCGAACTCAATCAGAGAAGGGGCCAAAATCTAAAATCCAGCCTAAATCGCGGGCCGAATGGTTTACTGAACAGTCATAAACTGTCATTGTGACGGAAACGCAGCGGAGTGCAGTGATGACAGCGCGGTGCGGGCCACATTGCAAGGCCTGGCGGGACGGATCTGGCCCGCGGGCCTTGTGTTTGACACGTGTGCACTAAGGGCTAAGGATATCCAACTGCCAGCTGAGGCCCGTTCCCCGAGGGGCACAGGTCTAAACCATCAGTCAGACATCTCCCAAGGGCTCCCGGACTGCAAGAGGGAGCAGGCCAGGCTGAGGGACTCCCCTTATCCCTCCAGAGTGCATGAATTTTGTGCACCCGGCCTCTCTTTATTATAAGATATATTCACTCTATAGGGAAAGAACAAATTCCCACCTGATAGAGCAAGTGACAAGGAGGATCACATCAGCCTGAGGAAAGAGCAAGAGGAAAAAAGAAAATTATGAAATTGGCCTTGTAGAATCACTGCCCACGACCTTTTTTTTTTTTTTTTTTTTTTGCTTATAAATTTTTATGCAAAATATACTTTTAAAGAAATGTAAAAATCTGAGTACTTCATCATCAGTGAAAATGAACTCCCATTAACAGATACCCAGTTTCTGTATTTGTTGATAAAAAAGGTTTGGAATTAGATAATGGTCATGGTTATACAACATGGTGAATATTATTAATGGTACTGCATTATACATTTAAAAATAGTTCATGTATGCAAAAGTCAATTCACTACATTATACACCTGAAACTATTCTAATACTGCATGCCAACTATACTTTAAATATTTTAAATGTTATCTTTTTTAAAAAAAAAAGAAAAAAAGAAAATGAACTAGTAATGCCATGATAACAGAGCTTATTAAGAAACCAAAATCTGCCGAAGCCGGTTTGGCTCAGTGGTAGAGCGTCGGTCTGCAGACTGAAAGGTCCCGGGTTCGATTCCGGTCAAGGGCATGTACATTGGTTGCGGGCACATCCCAGTACGGGGTGTGAGGGAGGCAGCTGGTCGATATTTCTCTCTCATCGACGTTTCTAACTCTCTATCCCTCTCCCTTCCTCTCTGTAAAAAATCAATAAAATATATTTTTTTTAAAAAGAAACCAAAATCTGCCCTACCCAGTTTGGCTCCATGGATAGAGCATCAGCCTGCGGACACAAGGGTCCCAGGTTTGATTTTGTTCAAGGGCAGAGGCCAGGGTTGCGGGCTCGATCCCAGCCAATCAATGATTCCCTCTCATCATTGATGTTTTTATCTCTCTCTTCCTCTCCCTTCCTCTCTGAAATCAATAAAAAAAAATTTTTTTTAAAGCCAAAATCTAGCAACTTCCAAAATGTTAGGTTAAAGATTTAACTGAAATCCATATGTTTTGACATGGTATTAGATCTCATTTTCCACATATTAGACAAATATCTTTTATTGTGGAAATACATTACATTTACCATTTTAACCAGTTTTAAGTGTACAGTTCAGTAGCATTAAATACATCCACCTTGTTATGCAATTATTGCCATCAACCTTCCAGAACTAAAACTCCATACTTATTACACACTATTCCCAGCCCTGCCCCTGCAGTCTATTTTTAACTTAGTTCCTTGCTTGAAAGTGAGCATCACCATAAAATTTTAAAAAATAATGAAACAAATGTAGACCTTAGTCCCATTCTACATACTTTACTCAAAAGAACTCACTCTCACCAGGCCATACCCTGTTCCTGAAACTGCATCTACAAATTGGCACAAATGTAGAGTTTAGCATAGATCCAGGAAACAGGGAAACAGGCAATACGTGTACCTCTTGGAGATTACTGGTCCGCAGGTAGCCACTCTTCTGTAAGATGGACCAGGCTATCTCTGTGTCATTCACATTCATCTGGCAGCCATAGGTCTCAAGGTAGACTGCAATGAGAGGGAGAGTCCATGGTAGGCAGACAAAAAGTGATCATATGTCTCAAAAGTCTCCTTCCCAAATGTCCCAGAAATATTTGACACAACTGGTTATCCATTAAGTTCTCTGTTGCCTCAATTCTAAGACACCATTAATTACCAGATGTATCACCAAATTAATGACAGCTTTTCAGAACAAAAGAAATATTACATTATATACACACATCAAATATAAGCCATGTCACTTAAAATATGGGGAAAACATGCACCTAAGCATCAGGAAATCTACCTATATATATAAAAGCCTAAGTAACCATTCAACCGGTAGCTATGACGCGCACTGACCACCAGGGAGCAGACGCTCAACACACAGGCATGGAAACATGGAACAGACTGATGAATCTCAGAGGGAAGGGGGGAGGGTAGGAAGAGATTAACCAAAGATCTTATATGAGGCCCGGTTCACGGATTCATGCACTGGTGGAGTCCCTTAGCCTGGCCTGCTGGGATCAGGCCGAAACCAGCAATCTGACATCCCCCAAGGGGCCCCAGATTGTGAGAGGACACAGGCCAGGCCAAGGGACCCCACCAGTGCATGGGGGCCTCTAGTATAGCTATAAAAAAATCAATAAGAAAAGCAGGGATTAGCTGTCAGCACTGATTATCAACCTAGAAGAAAAACACATTGAAATCCACATGTAGCCCTGGCCAGGTAGCTCACTTGATTAGAGCATCATCCCAATATATCGTGGTCAAGAATCAAGCAATGAATGCATAAATAAGTGGAACAACAATAACCAGATGTCTGACAAACAGAGATGATAGATAGACAGATAGATGTAGATAGATAGATAGATAGATGGATAGATAGTTAGATAAATAGATAGATAGATGTAGATGATAGATAGATGACACAAATTTTTATACTAATGTCCAACTATAGGTGACAAATTGAGAAACATCATGGTATAGAACAAATGTGATATTTTGTACCAATGTTTTAAAATTTAATTATAAATAATGTAGTTTGGGAGAAAATGTTCAATGAAAACAAATTAAAAATAATTTTCACCTTATGATTGCAACGAAATATTTAAGAATTATAAAGGGAAATAGTTTTTTGAAACAGAGCAAGGGGTGAAAGGTCTGATTATCCCTTAGTTTCTCTTCAAACTTTTTAAAAGTATTTATCTGATTGTATAATGTTTCTAAGGAAACCTCTGCCTAAATATAAAGAGTGAATTTCTACAGCACCAATTGTGAAAGCTGCCTTATAACTTAAGAAATCTAAAAATTAGAACAGAAAGTACAGGATTTCCAAAGGTAACCAAAGAGAGGACTACCCAGGACTCTATGCCCCAGTTGTGTGCACCAACACTGTAAGTTCCATCATATTAATGTTACGAGGTGGAGTTTAATGATTCCCTAACTTAGCAAGCCTTCCCACACTGTTAAACTTCAAGGCCAGGTATGTATTGGGTCGGCAGCTAAGTAATTGCGGGTTTCACACATATATGGCTTCAGTTGAATTTTTAGGTTTGCAGACGTAGTACATATGTAAAACACATTTTGTTATTTGATAGTTGGCTATTCAGCTGTTAATCAGTAAAAAAAGTTTTTTGATCTGTTTTGTAGTTTTCGTTTGGCATTCGTTGAAAAATGGAAAATCAAAAGGAACATTTTCGTCATATTTTGCTTTTTTATTTCCCCAAAGGGAAAAACGCATCACAAGCTCATAAAAAGTTATGTGCTGTTTATGGTGACGAAGCCTTAAAAGAACGGCAGTGTCAAAATTGGTTTGCCAAATTTCGTTCTGGTGATTTTTCACTCAAAGATGAAAAACGCTCTGGTCGTCCAGTTGAAGTTGATGACGCCCTAATCAAAGCAATAATCAATTCGGACTGTCACAGTACAACACGTGAGATTGCAGAGAAGCTTCATGTATCACATACATGCATTGAAAATCACTTAAAACAACTTGGCTATGTTCAAAAACTCGATACATGGGCTCCTCACGAACTGAAAGAATCACTCACAGTTAACGCAACGCATTAGCAGCTGCGATTTGCTAAAGAAACGTAATGAAAATGACCCATTTTTAAAACGACTGATAACTGGCGATGAAAAATGGGTTATTTACAACAATATCAAGCGGAAAAGATCGTGGAACAGGCCAGGTGAACCAACTCAAACAACATCAAAAGCTGATATTCATCAAAAGAAGGTTTTGTTATCAGTTTGGTGGGATTACAAAGGAATTGTCTACTTTGAACTCTTACCACCCAACCGAACGATCAATTCTGATGTCTACATTGAACAACTAACGAAATTAAACAATGCAGTTGAAGAAAAGCGGCCCGAATTGACAAATCGAAAAGGTGTTGTATTCCATCATGACAATGCAAGGCCACACACATCTTTGGTCACTCGGCAAAAATTAATGGAGCTTGGTTGGGATGTTTTGCCACATCCACCGTATAGTCCTGACCTTGCACCATCTGATTACTTTTTGTTTTGATCTTTACAAAACTCCTTGAATGGTAAAAATTTCAATAATGATGATGATGTCAAATCGTACCTGATTCAGTTTTTTGCTAATAAAAACCAGAAGTTTTTTGAACGTGGGATTATGATGCTGCCTGAAAGATGGCAAAAGGTCATTGATCAAAATGGGCAATACATTACAGAATAAAGTTATTTAGTTCCATGAAAAAATTGTCTTTGATTTTCTTTTTAAAATCCGCAATTACTTAGTTGCCTACCCAATAATAAAGAACTGTTAAGAATCAGGCCATGGATGCTGGAAAAGAGCAACGCAGAAAGCCCAAAGAGAGACAAAAAATAAAACCAACCTTTTCTCTGCCTTCCTAAAAGTTCATCCACTGTGAGATATGGGGGTGGGTCCTCCACGTCTGCAGAAGCCGGCTTCTCTTGAGGAGCTGAAGCACTTCTTAAAAAATGCTGAAACGAAGGTCCAGTAGCCAGCCTGGAGCTGAAATCCTTCCGCGCTCCATCCTCCTGCCGCCCCTCTGGACTGGGACATGCGGTGCCGGAGAAACTGCTGTGTGCCCTGCAGGTCCGGGGCAGCAGCCAGGACACAGAGGCCAAGGGCCCCCACCCCAGACACCTCTGTGCGTGGAGGATGCACTGTAAATGATGCATGGCACTAAAACAACTCAAAGTCTGCAAAAAAATAACAGACATCATCATTTATTGAACACAATGCACAGGGCACTACTCTAAGTACCTCAAGTAGCTAACACCTTAAACAATAGTATCCCTATTTTTACAGGTGAACACTGAGGCAGCTTGCTCAAAATCACACAGAGGAGTGCGAGAGATGAGATGCAAATCCAGGCGGTGTATTTTCAGAACAAAGGGGTGGGAGAAATGAGATGAAAAGCCCTGACAAAATAAAGTAGCACCTTGCACAGGAACAACTCCAAAGGCTTTAAGCATATTTACTCATTAAATCTTCACAGCAATCCTAAGCAACACAGTCGGTTAGCACTGTTCCTGCCTAAAGTACTAGCAGCATATACAGCAGGAGCAGTGCTAACCTACTTTCAAGTGTCAGAGAACAGCAGACTTTTAGTGTGAGCCTTGAAGTCACCAATTTCTGCCCCTTACTGTGTGACCTTGGGCAAGTCAAATTCCTGCCTCTGAACTGTAAAAGAATAAAAGTAGTACCTACCTCCCAGAGGTGATGTGAGCATTAAAGGAGGTTTTTAAAAACCCAGCTTGGCATACGGCAAGTGTTCAGTAACCACATCTGCAGCCCACATCCCCTCTCGTGGTGGGTATAGAGCCGTGGTCGGCAAACTGCGGCTCTGTGGCTCTTCCACAAAATACCCCAGCCTGGGCGAGTCTGTTTTGAAGAAGTGGCATTAGAATAGGTTTAAGTTTTTAAAAATTGGCTCTCAAAAGAAATTTCAATTGTTGTACTGTTGATATTTGGCTCTGTTGACTAATGAGTTTGCCGACCACTGCTCTGGGTGCTTCCATTTCTTCGCGTGTGAAATAGGGGTAACAGAACTACCTCTATGTCTGTTGCAAGGATCAAATGTGGTACTACACATACCATGTTTGCATGGCACAATAAGGGGCTCAGAAATTAATTGGTAGTCGGCAAAAAAAAAAACACGGGACAACAGCCTCGTCTCAGTATATATAAACATAAACAATAAAGCATCCCAAACATTTTATTGGGTGGTTACAATGCGGTGCCAAGCGTGGCCCATTGATCACCGTATTCAATCGTCACCGCAACTCTGCGAGGCAGGTTCTAGTATCATCCCCACGTCACAGGTGACAGAGCTAAGGCTCAGGGTGAAGAAGGGTGACCTGCCTAAGGTCACAACGAGTAGGCAGCGGTACTGGGGTGTGAAGCCCGACAGTCTGACACCAGGGTCTGCACCGGGACCAGCAAGCCATGCTCTCCGCGAACACCGCGCATTTCGGAGCCCCCGCACCCCTCCTGCCACCGCGCGGGGCCGCAGCGCACCTTCCCCCAGCGCCGCTCACCTCCCGCACCTGGGCGCCCGGTTCCCGGAGAAAGTTCTCACTTGACAGCTGCCGGCGCACGCGCGACTTCCGTTCCGACGCGACTTCCGTCCGGGTGGTTCCAACGGAAGTGCTTCCTCCGAAAGGTCCGGGTGGGTCCAGGCTCCTCGCTTTGAAAAACCTCCCCAACTCGCTCGGTGAACCTTACGATCCCCAGTAGCGGGCATGCGGCCACTGAGCGCTCGAAATGTGGTGAATGCGAGTTAAATGGGCTCTAAATGTCGAACAAATAATGCAAAACGTCTCCTCTTTTTGTAGATATGTATGTTTTTATTGATTTCAGAGAGACGAAGGGAGAGAAACATCACTGATGGGAGAGAATCGTTAATGGGCTGCTCCCAGCAAGCCCCCCAACTGAGGATCTAGCCCCCAACCCCGCCTGTGCCCGAAGGGGAAATCAACCGTGACCTACTGATTCAACCAGAGCAATACCTGCCAGCCTCTTTTTGCTTTTTAATGTGGCTACTGGGAGTTTTTAAAACACATAGGTGGCTCACATTCTATTCCGGTTGCACAACGCTGCCCTATAGGTTAAAGAATTCCGGATTCACGTCTCCAGTCTGCACCCCAGCTGGAGTTACAGATCCATACATAGTTCAGCTATCTAAGTGGTACCTGTCTAATGACCATCTTTAATGCAGAACTCTTCATTTTCACGCACACATCCTTACCTAAAACATGTTCCTGCCCAATCTGACCATCTCAGTGAATGACCCAAGCATCCTCCCAGTTGCACTAGATCTATTAGTGACTATGAGAAACTGAAGAGTCATTTTGTTTCCTTTCCCTCAATCCGTAATTAAGTCCTCCCATCAGCTCTAACTCAAAAATGTCTCAAATCTGTCCACTTCCCATTTTTCTATTCTGCCCTTGCTCTTGTTTCCTACAGACTATTTCTCACACAGACCCTAAGAGGGTTTATTTGTTTGTTTTGTTAACTCAGATCATATCACTCCTAGACTGAAAACTCAAGGTGGCTTGCAAAAAAAGTCAGGTTTCCTCTTGTGTCCTAGGAACTGCATGGTCTGGCCTCTGTTTACTTTTACTTCTCCAACCAATTCTTACTACTTCTAGCATGTTCTGTCTAGTTGACTAAACTGCAGCTACATAATTTTATTTTATTCCTTCAATATCCCAAGTACATGTTTATCTCAGAGCCTTTGTACTTACTATGCTCTTTCTGGAATGTTCTCCTGAAATGTTTAATGGCTGTCTCCTTCTCATCTTTCATGTTTCAACTTAAATATCATTTATTCAGAGAGGGCTTCTCTAACAACCCCATATACACTGTTCCTGTCACTATCACATCATTTTCTTCACAATACTTATCAATATGCAAAATAAGCGTTTGGGGTTTTTTGTTTTTGTTTTTGTTGTTTTTTTTGGGGGGAGGGTGTTTGTTTTTTAGTTGTTTGCCTAATTCCCAGACTTTTAGCTCCTTGAGAGCAGGAACACATTCTGTCTTGTTCACTGTAGTATCCTCAGGCTGTAGCCCAGAGTCTAGTTCAATGAAGGGCTTAATAAATATTTGTTGAATAAATAAATGATTGTTTTATGTCTTCACCTGGGTTCCCCCGAAGCAGACCCTAAGACACAGATTTGAATGCATGTAGGTGATCTCAGGAAACACTGCTGGAGTAGTCAGGGAATGAGACAGAGTAAGGGAGGCAGCCAAAGCCAATCTGATGCCAAAGCACTATTCTTACTAATTCAAGAGTCAGACTGGTTGGGTTCCCATTGAGACTCTGATACTTACCATTATAGCTATGGCCAAGTTAGTTATCCCTACTGACTGACTCCCAGTTTCATTGCCTAAAAAGTGGCTGCTGTGTGGAGAATACACTGCATTGGGAGTGGGAGTGGGAACAAATCAGGAGAGCATTTAGGGAGCTGAGCAGTTGTCCAGAGTGTGGAGTCCTGGACCAGTGTGGTGGCTGGGTGCCATGAGGATGATGGAAACAAACCTGGATTTCAGGAATTTGAGCATACTGCAAAACTTTTACATGAGGTGGGGCGGGCACTGGATGGAGAGCCCACAAAGGGAGAAAATTGGAGACATCTGTAATATTGTCGACAATAAAATAAATATATTTTTAAAGTTTACACTGTGTTCTTAGATGGTTGCTGGGTGCCAATTCGATCAAATATACAAAAGGCAAACACAGGCCAAAAATTGTATTATGGTCCTTGTTTTTTTACTGTGGTTCTCCAGATAATTTAAGATGTGATCGAGTTGTTCGGTGGAATTATCAGCACCATGAAAGTTTAAAATTTCAGAATTTCTCCTGAAAAACTCTTACACTCTGGAGACAAGTCCCTGGACACCCTGGGATCTAAAGTTTCCCAGTGGAGAAATATTCAGGTTTACTGTCAAATTTTGTACTGCACAGGAGAGATGTCCTGTCCTAATCTGGTCGGGGGAACCCCATTATGGTGGCAGCACCTGCATCCCTAGTAGAAGTTATGTTGAGCGGATTAGCCTCCCACCCACCACAGAGAGGGAAGAAAACATTTCTTCTTCTTCCCTGGTGAACCCCAAGCATAGAGCCTGTCCCCCCTTCCAGGTATAGCAATCCCCATATTTTTACCATGGTTCTTCCCTCTTTATTCTCAGTCTTGTCTTTTTAAAATCACAGAAGAGAGGAATTCTAGAACAGAAAAAAGCCACTTTTAGAGCTTCCAATGCAGAACTCAGGGAGGATTTGAACCCAGGTCTCCTGGCCTCTTAGAACTGTGCTCTTTCAAATCTGGACCTTCTGCTAGCAGTCTCATGGGAAGGTGACACCTTCTCCCTTTGTGGCCAGAGCAGGAGGCAGCTGGTCAGAGGATGCTAGAACTACTCTTTACCAGCTCTAATTACCCCTGGGGCAAATATAGCAGCATGAGGGGTGTTCTTTGGTGCCTATTATGCTGTCTCCCCACACACACACACACACACACTACACACACCATTCCCAACATCTCTGTTATCTTTCCCCCAACACATACTAACCCATATGGGGGCAAGGGGCCATTGCCCACCATCACTCACCACATTCCAACCACAAGGGTCCACTTTCAGTAGCCATGTTGTGGAGGTGTTGTGCCTTGAGCAAAGAAGGTGATGAAAAACAAATCCTTCACCAGAGGTTTGGGAATGCCATGTTCCATCCCACCTTGGGATCTGTCACCTGGAATACTATCACCCCTTCCACTTGACTAACTCCTACAAGATGATGATCGTTCTAATTGCTACTGGGCAATTACTCCTCCCCCCTGCTGTTAGGCTTGGCCACATGACTTGTTTTGGCCAATGAAGTAAGAGTAGATATAATGCAGACAGTGACAGAGGATGTAAATGTGCTTATGCAATGTGCTTGTCTTTGAACTTGCCATGAGAAGAGCCTGCCCTGAGAGCTAATGCCCTTCATCCTGTGCTCCAAAAGGAATGAACATAAAATAGGCCTAAAACCAACCGACAGCCTGGACCAAAACCACCCAGCCAAACCCAGCTCCTAAGAGTCAAACTGCAGTCAGTCAATGTGCAGTCTCAAAAGCATGAAAGCAAATGCCTGTTGCCATGGCCACTGAGATTGGGTTGTTTCTTCCACAGCATTATTGCAGTAGTAGCTGATCTTTAACATGCTCCTTCAGAATGACATCAGCTTCAGGTCTCCTGAAAACTACTCTCACCTCCAAGCAGGTCAGATCCCCACTGGCCTCTCTGCTAGCTCCATGCGTCTGCCCAATCACATTTGATTCTGAGAGCTTCTGCTGACTTACTTTCCCCTGCACATGGGAACGTGTCAGTCTGGCTACCAGAAAGGCAGCTCCTGGCTCCAAGGACAAGAACAAAGTAGGTGAGCACTAGATGTTTCTTGAATGAAGAGTGGATTAATAGTCCGACGGTTGTGGGTCAGTGGTTGAGTGAGAGGTCACCAGTTCAATTTCTGGTTAGGGCACATGCCCGGGTTTCAGGCTTGATCCCCAATATGGGGCATGCAGGAGACAGACAATCAATGTTTCTATCTCTCTATCCCTTTCCCTTCCCCTCTCTCTCTAAAATCAATAAAAACATTTTTTATTGATTTTCTACAGAGAGGAAGGTAGAGGGATAGAGAGTTAGAAACATCGATGAGAGAGAGAGACATTGATCAGCTGCCTCCTGCACACCTCCCACCGGGGATGTGCCTGCAACCAAGGTACATGCCCTTGACCGGAATCGAACCCGGGACCCTTCAGTCCCCAAGCCGACACTCTATCCACTGAGCCAAACCGGTTTTGGCAATAAAAACATTTTTTAAAAAGATTGATAGGCAGCCGAGACCAGTTTGGCTCAATGGATAGAGCGTCGGCTTGGGGACTGAAGGGTCCCGGGTTTGACTCCGGTCAAGGGCATGTACCTTGGTTGTGGGCATATCCCCAGTAGGGGGTGTGCAAGAGGCAGCTGATGGATGACTCTCATCGATGTTTCTATAACTCTCTATCTCTCTTCCTTCCTCTCTGAACAAAATCAATAAAAAAAAATAAATTTAAAAAAATAAAAGGAGAAATCTCAAAAAAAAAAAAAAAAAAAGGTCGATAGGCAGGTGGGAGGATGATGGGCAAGGCTGGAGTATCTCTGCTTACCTGCATTTCCCCAGGTTCCTAGAATCAGCTCTGTTTCTGGCTTGTTATATGACTTAATGTGGGCCTTGGTTTCCTTTTGTAGAGGTTTGACAAGAACTACTTATCGTAATACAATAGCCTCTAGACATAAGTGACTATTGAGCACTTGATATGCAGCTAGTGTGAATGAGGAACTGAATTTAAGTAAATTTTAATATAAAAACTGATAAGAATGAATTAGACATGTGAATCTACTTTTTTAAACTGTAAATTTTATGAAATCTAAATACAAATTAAGTATTTCCTATGAGAATTTGGCATCAGAGATGTGTGTGCCCTAGCCAGTTTGACTCAGTGGATAGAGCATTGGCCTGCAGACCGAAGGACCCCAGGTTTGATTCCAGTTAAGGGCATGTACCTCGGTTGCAGGGTCTTCTCGGCCTGGGCCCTGGTCAGGTCTCGTGTAGGAGTCAACTAATCGATGTGCTTCTCTCATATCGATATTTCTCTCTGTCTTTCCCTCTCTTTTTTACTCTTTCTAAAAATCAATGGGAAAATATCCTGGGGCGAGGATTAAATAAATAAATAAATAAATGTATAAGTGTAAAATATACACCAGATTTCAAAGACTTAATATGAGGGGAAATCGTAAAACACTTCATTAATAAATTTTTACATTATGCATTGAAGTGATAATATTTTAGACTTATTGGGTTAAATTAAATATATTGTTACATTTATTTTCATCTATTTTTTTACTTTTTCTAGTACTAGAAAATTTGCAATTAGATGTATGGCTTACAATTACGTTTTTAATGGATTGTGCAGGGCCAGAAAGTCTAAGGTGAACAAGGGTTTGAAGTCAAAAAGATCTACATTGAAAACTCAAGCTCAGACATGTCATAGCTGTATGACTTTGGGCAAGTCTCTCCCGCCATCTGAGTCCCAGTTTCCTTGCTTGTCAAATAGAGATCGCTGTTCCTACCACAAAGATGTGTGATGAGGATCTGGGGAGGAAATATATGTGCATTGTCTGGCAGATAGCAGCTACTTTTTAAATGTAAGCCTTCATTGCTGTTGTCTCTGTGATTTTCTGGACAATGCAAGCAAGTAGGTTGTTAAAAACATGGCAAACTCATATCCAGCCAGCACAGTACAGCTTCCAAAGAATGTTCCACTAAGCAGTTCCAAGTGTCCTCCCTCCTTCAGGAAAGGGGCCTGTGACTCTCTATGATGATGTTGAAATAGGTCCACAAAGTTACTGACATTCTTTTCTTCAAGTGGTGGAAACTAGCCTGGCCGTAGCTTATCGTCCAGGATAAAGCATCGTCCCAATCCCAGGTCAAGGCATATACAAGAATTAACTAATGTATGCATGAATAAGTGGAACAACAAATCAATGTTTCTCTCTCTCTCCCTCCCTCCAGCCCACCCGCCCTCTTCTCTCTTCTCTCTCTTTCAAACCAATCAATTAAAGGGTGGAAATGAATTCTCCTCCCCTTGAGTGTGGGCTGGACTTACTGACTCACTGCTAATGAATAGACTAAGCAAAAGTGACATTTAAGACTGGATCATAAGAGGCACTGTGGATTCCTCTTGGCTCTCCCTTCTGTGTCACTCACGCTGGTGGAAGCCAGCTGTCATGAGCATATATTTAAGCAGCCCTATGATTAGGTTCATTGGAGAGGAACTGGAGTTTCCTGCCAGCAGCAATGAGTGAGCAATATCGGAAACAGACCCTGTAGCCCGTCAAGCCTGCAGATAAGGGTAGCCCAGGCAACATCATGACTAACTTCATGGTAGAACCTGAGACAAGAACAGCCCAGCTTAGCCCCACTCAAATGCCTAATCTAAAGAACTTAAAAGATAATAAATGTTTATTGATTTAAGCGCTAAATTGGGAGGCGGGGGGGGGGGGGGGAGCGCCGAGGAGGGAGGGGGGAGACAAGTACACTTTCTTTGACCCTGTGGTTAAAGGCCTGCTTTACTCCAAGAAAGGGGCCCCAGGCTTGGGTCTGGTCCTTCTTGGGAGTTTTGGGGCCACCATAGGACCCAAAGATCAAGGCACAAACCACAGACACTGTTTGCTCACAGGTTGTTTATTTGTCCAAGAATAAGGAGGAAAGAGAAGATGAAGGGGGAAACCACATGCTCCAAGGTGGTGGAGCCGAGGGTAGAAACGAACACAAAGGCTCCTCTACTCTTGCCTCAAACTCCAGGGAACTCCAGCTGCAGACGGGGCCTCTGGGGGTGGCTCTGGGGCCTCCAGGAGGCTTGGCAGTTGCTGGCTGGGGTCAGGATCCCCACAGGGGCAGTCCCAGGCTTGGAATGGCTTCTGTGTACACAAAATATCTCTCTGCAAAGGCACTGGTGGGGAGAGGGGGCAGGGAAACTACCCCATCACTGCAGGATCCACTGTCCTGAATCTGAGTCCCAGTCGCCAAGACTATCCCAGCCTCCTCAGGGGCTGGGTCTCTGCACCCTCGTTCCTTTCCTCTCCTTCCCCTCAGCCCAGTGTTGAGCAGGCAGTCCGTGGAGGGCCAGGTCAGGCCATGGGGTGGACACCCCCTCCTTGGGGCTAGTGCCTCTGGCCACCTCTAGGCCAAGAGCCCCAGGCGGGTGACTTTGGCCGAGAGGAAGGAGTGGATGATGAAGACCATGGTTTTGGGGCACGAATGCAGGTCCAGCTGCTGCAGGATGGATGGAGAGAAGGGTCAGGAACTCCGTCTAGCCTGGCCTCCAGGAGACCATAGCCCCCTCCCCCTCCACTCACAATCTCTCCTTCAGCACCCCCGAAGTCCAGGAACAGGAGGCTGGCACCATCGTCCGAGGACATCTGCAGCTTCTCAAAGGGCTGCTGGAGCAGCACGGCCTGGGCCGCGCCCGGCTCCGCCGCCACCAGGGTGAAGCCCTTGTCGATGTGCACAGAGAGGTTGCAGGGACGGCCGTTCCAGGTGCAGGCTGCAGGGAGGGCACATGGGCACGGGGAGGGTGTGTGGAGTGGGCAAAGCTGGCCATCAGAGACCACAAGCCTCCCTCCAACCCCGACTGGCAGCTCCAAAAGTGGGGCTTGGATACCACCAGGGATGGGAGGCTCACTACTTGTCATGCCATCTGTATGCCCAACCCACACAGGGACATCCCTACCCTAAAATAAGGAAGGTGGGTCCTAGCCAGTTTGGCTCAGTGGACAGAGCATTGGCCTGTGGACAGAAAGGTCCTAGGTTCGATTCCAATAAAGGGCACATGCCTAGGTTGCAGGCTCGACCCCCCAGTGGGGGCATGCAGGAGGCAGCTAATCAATGATTCTCTCATCATTGATGTTTCTCTCTCTCTCCCTCTCTGATGAAAGGAAGGAAATGGAGAGAAGGAGGGAGGGAGGAGCGGGGAGGCCCACAGAAAAATTATACCCCACTTCTAGTCCCACTTTCTGTAGCACCAAAAGTGGGAAGGGGAGTTTAAGCTCTGCATGGACAGGAGGCTCACTAAAAAGGCAGCAGACCCACCAACATAGCCCTTGAGACCTCAGAAACCTATAGAATTGTCCAGTTAAATGTGAATTTCAGGTACACAATAGATAATTTGGACATTCTTATACTTAAAAAAATATATTTGTTTATCTATAATTCAAACTTAAGTGTGTATCCTGTATTTTATTCTGGTAACCCTATTCCAAATACCATCTCTCAAGTTCTCATCAGCAGAATGGCAAAGCCTTGGGCAAGAAAAACCTGGGGGGGAGACATTTAAGGGAGGGAAGTCTCAACTACCAACCAGGGCACCTGCATGACCAAAACAGAGAACCCTCAAAGACCCTGAACCCTATGTTCTTCTCCCCGGCAAGCACCCTAAAGAAAGAAGCTTGAGCCCTGGCCAGTGTGCTAAGTGGTTAGAGCATTGGCCCCACACACCAAAGGTTCCATACCCAGCCCCCGTCAGGGCAGGTTCGAAAGGCAACCAATCCACATGTCTCTCTCACACCAATTTCTCTCTCTCTTTCCCTCTTAACTCCCCCCAGCCCTCCCTCCCCCTGCCACCTCCCACGGTCCACTCTCTAAAAAAATCAATGGAAGAAATACCCTCTGGTGAGGGTTAATAAACAACAACACAAAACAAAAAAAAGAAGCGAGCTTGAGTATCTTCGGGGACAAGAGACTCATTACCAAAGTGGCCCTCTCAGACCAGCCTACCCACCTGTGGACACCTCCTGCACACCCTCGGCGGCCCGGTGACAGCCATCCACTAGCTGGCGGGTCCAGACAGCCAGCTCCTGTGGCGACTCCACGCTGAACAGGCGAGTGTCCACACCATGGCGGGTGCCCGTGCGCAGGGCGAAGGAGAGCTCCGCATCGTAGGGCACCGAGCCCTTGGAGGGGCCCGAGTGCACCAGCCTGGGGTGCAGGGTGGGGAGGGCGGAGGGCTAAGCGTGAGGCCTCAGGCAGCAGGGACATAGTTCTTGGCCGAGGGGCAAGTCCTGGGAAAGCACCCTGTGACTCCTTCACCACCCTAATGGGGGACAGGACTTCCAGACCAGCACTGATTGGCTTACAGGAGATCAGCTTCGGCCACCCTCCTCTTTGTTCTCTCAGCTCCGGCTACACCAGTGTCTTCAAACACACCAAACACACTCCTGCCTCAGCACCTTTACACACGCAGCTCCCACTGCCGAGTACATTCTTCCCTGTTTATCTACATGGTTCATCCCTCACGTCCTTCATACCTTTACTCAACTGTCATCTCCTCGGAGAAGCCCTCCCTGACCTCCCTATAGAACACAGTACCCTGCCCCTCACGAGCCTTACTACGTATTTCTTCTTTGTTTCCATTGGCTTTTTGTTGTCCTTTTCACTAGAATATCCTCTAGGGTACAAATTTTTAACTGATTTGTTCACCACTATGTTTCCAGCCACTAAAACAATGCCTGTCATATAGTAAACATCTGTGGCCTGAATTAATGAGTCACTGGTGAGGTCAGCAATCCATGACCTGTTTATCCCTGGTACACAGCGGGTTCTGACTCATGGGCCAGAGCCAAGCCCAGGGTGACAAGGGCCCAAAACCTATCTGACTCCCACTTGCTGTGTAATCTTGAGCAGCTCACGGCCCCTCTCTGGGGAACAGACTGCAAGAGTTCTGGGCTGTGGCCCTCTTTGCTCCTCACTCTATACCCTCGCTCTTGTAGCTTCAAATTCCCCTTGGAGCTTCTAGTGATACCTAGTCCCCCACGTTCCAGCCCTGAGCTACAGACCCACGAGTCCCCAAGCTTCCTACCCAAGGTTCCTACCCATTCCCCACACACTCTGGACGCAACTCAGCCTCTTGCTCCACTCCCTTCCCTTTATTTTCCTACCCCCAGTCCTACTGTCTGCTCAGACACAAGCTCCCAGCCTCCCCTTCATCTGAACACCTCCCTCACCCTCCCCATCTGGCACGTACTAAGCAGGGTTAATTTTACCATCCATGTGTTTTTCAATGCAAATGCGGCCTTTCTTCTCCATCTGCTGCCTCTACTCACTAGCTCTCCTGCAGGACTGCAATAGCCTTCCAGCTCTCATCCCGCCTCTCAGGTGCATTTTCCACCTGACAGCCACAGTGTCACCTCACTCCCAGGCTAAAACTCCTCAACTCTGCCACCACTCCGATGACAAAGCTAACATTTCTTACTGGCAACAGAGGCTCTGCAAAATCAGGCCCTGCCAACTCTCGGTCTCATTTCTCTCCATTTCCTGCGTAGATGCTACACACCGGTTATATATAGCACACCCATAACTCCATGAACACGCTAGAGCCCTTATGCTTCTGTGCATTTGACTATGTTGTTCTCTAGAAGATGCTCTTCCCCTCTCTTCAACAGCAAATGTCTTCTCGTCTGTCAAAATCCAGCTCAAATGTCACCTCCTGCCTGAAGCCTTCCCCAACCAGGCCAGGTAATTCCGTAACTCTGCATTGTAAAGGCTGTTCCCCACCAGACCTGGTGCTTCCTGAGGGCATAAACTATTGGGGTCAGCTCCCTGTCCCCCCAAACCATGCAGCACAGGGTTGGGCAGAGTAGGTGTCAATGAATGAGTGACTTGAGGGATTTCACATCCTTCTCTTTTAAGCCCCCATTCTACAGATGAGGAAATCAAGGCCCAGACAGGGCAGAGGCTAACTTCAGACCACTGGGGGAATACCTCAGGGCAAAACAGGGCTAAAGTCCCCAACTTCTGAGGCCCATCTAAAGCATCATCCCCACAAACTCTGGGCGAGATACTCTCCTGCCTGCCTGTGGGTACCTGGTGGTGATGAGTGGGGCAGTCCGGGCTGGCCGGCTCAGGGCCTCACGGGTCTGGGGGAGACAGCTGTAGAGGAGCAGCTCCTTTTCAGTCAGCAGGGCCAAGGTGGGTGCTGTGCCCCCATTGGGCAGCTGCAGAAGACAAGGCACAGTGAAGAAGGGCAGGGAGGGGAGAGGTCAAAGGGCCAAGGGGGGGGGGGACAATGGGAATGGGGTCAGCTCCAGGGGAGGTGCCCAGCAGAAACCTGCTCAGTCAGCCAGCCGATCTGCTTGATGTCCTGGCTCCCAGCTGTGCTGGTAGCTGCCAGCAGTGCCTGCAGCTCATCCTTGACCCAGGGCATTAGAGCGTTGATTTGGGCTTGGATGGCAGCTACCCACGACCGTGCACTGGCCTCCTCCATGGCCCTCAGGAAGAGGGTGTCTTGACCATCTGCCGAACAGATCTCCAGATACCTGTAGGCACAAATGAGGTGGAGGGGGGAGTCTGTCCACTCCTGCAGCTCACTAACCCTGAGATCTGGCCCGAGAAACCCCACCTACCACCAAACCAGAAGAAACCACAGGGGTGTCCATGAGAGAATTAGAGCAACACTTGCTGCTGGGGATCCAGCCTTGTCACCTTGTAAATTTGTAACAGACTGTGTTCCTGTTATTGAGGCCTCATGGGGTCTAATGACGAGAGACCATTAGACACACACACATAGGCATAAACACACAAATGCACATACTCAAAGCACATATGATAGGGGCCAAAATTATCACTGTGTGAGGATTCATTATCTTGCCCTTTCTTCCCTGGTTTCTAAGGAGGACTGTCTTGCTGAGTCAGCTCCTAGGTTCTCCTTTATGGTACAGGACCAAAATGATGCACTAATTAGGCCAACATAAAAAGAGTTAGAGTAATGAAGTAGGGAAAAGGGAAGGAGATGAAAAGCCATGCAGGCAAGTGTTGGGGAAGGTTTTCAGGGAGGTACCCAGAGGAATAGTAACAGGGAGAGGATTTCTAAATGTTTTGTGGGACATTAAAGATTCACTCCCCTTTGGCCTCTCTGTAACAGATGAGGTGGGACATTAACAAAATTATGGCTCTCACAACACCCATTCCAACCCCCTTTACCTTTGCCTTCCTCTACTGCAGAGCTAGAAAGCAAAATACTTTAATTCCCAGATCCACTTATAACCAATAAGATATAGATAGAAGTCCCTTCCTGAATGAAAGGCAACACTTAGTCTCCAAAGATGGCCACGAACTAATCTATCCCTCCCTGTACACACAGTCTAAACTTCTCTCATTAAGAGGTGAAGTTTACTTCTCCTCTTCTTGACCTTATAACTGGTTTAACAAATAAAATGTGGCGAGAATGACATTTTGGCATAATCCTAAGCCACCATGAAATCCAACTACCCTGAGAGGGAGAACAAGCTAGCCACCTGAAAAGGCCATACAGAAAGAGGAATGCTCCGCCAGCCCCTCGCTGTTCCAACCATCCAGCCGAGGCAGCAGACATGCGAGTAAAACAGCCATCTTGGGCTTCTAGCCCCAGCAGATACTACATAAAGCAGAAGAATTTGCCAGGTGAGCCAACCAGAGTTGTGAGAAATCATAAACCATTATCTTCTAAGACACTAAAAATCTAAGATGCTTTGTTTATACAGCAATAGAAAAAAATATCAGGAGAAAAAATCCTTTCCCTTTGCCTTCATCCGGTCAAGAATATGGACATCTGCTTGGAGCTGCAGCCACCATCTTGCCTCAAAGAAGAAGAAAACCCTCAATAAAGATGATAGGAGAGCCCAGCTATTGTGGCTCAGTGGTTGAGCATTTGACCCAGTAAGCAAGAGGTCACAGTTTGATACTCGGACAGGGCACATGCCTGGGTTGCAGGCTCAGTCCCTGGTTGGGGACAAGCAGGAGGCAGCCAATAGACAATGTTTCTCTCTCATCAATGTTTCTATCTCTCTACCCCTCTTCCTTTCTCTCTCTCTAAAAATCAATTTTAAAAATTTTTTTTAGTCGAAACCAGTTTGGCTCAGTGGATAGAGCATCAGTCTGAGGACTGAAAGGTCCCAGGTTCGATTCCAGTCAAGGGCATGGACATTGGTTGCAGGCACATCCCCGGTAGGGGCTGGGCAGGAGGCAGCTGGTCGATGTTTCTCTCTCATCGACATTTCTAGCTCTCTATCCCTCTTCCTTCCTATCTGTGGAAAATCAATAAAAAAATTTTTTTAATTTTTTTTAAATATGACAGAAAAAAACTGAAAGCCTGAACCCTGAGGGCATTCTTGAGCAGTGATAGAACCTAAATAAATAGCTGACCCTTTATTTTCAAAATATGTGAAAAAATAATCCTCTCATTTATTTAAGCCATTACTTGTTAGGATTTCTGATATTTGCAGCCCAATGTAACCCTAAGTAAAAGTAAAATATTATTCATTATATTTTAGTTAACAGATCGTGTTCCTTTGACTGGGATATAGTGTTTATATGAAATCCCAGTTATATTCAAGTTACACATGTAGTTACATATGCACACACATGGTCAAGTACATATGCATACATACATATACACATATGATTGTTAACATAAATACATGCACAAATCTACACCGATATCCTTGCAAATCTCTCATATACACACACATAGAAATACATGCACATGCATAGAAATACATGTACACACATGCTTCAGGTGATGTTCGAGATGGGCTGGAAACCACGATTAACCTAAGATCCTATGGGTCTCAGAAAGGACTAATAGCCCTCACCTTCACCTAATACAAAAGTCCCACTGGTGGAATACGTTAGTGACCTGTGAATTACCACTTCTTGCCTCATGGGGGCAGGGTAGGGCTGCGTCATCAAATAGGGTCAGGAGATTTGGATGCCAATATTGGGTATTTGACTGACATTGAACCTTGGCTGTAACTAGGACCCACAGTACCTTTTTTGTCACTCTCAATATATGCACCACCCTCAACACCACATACCCCACTTGATCAATATACACTCCATTCAACCACCACCACCACTCAGGCACCCATAGCTTCTAAAGCAGAGAGAGCTACCTGGAAAGAGGCAAGTTCTATCTCTTCCTGGTTGTGTGATTAACCTTGGGCAGTTTACTTCCTCTCTCTGTCCTTATCTATAAAATGGGGTGAAATAATAGGACTTTGTTCATAGGACTGCTATGAAAGCTAAATAAATGTGTGTGTGGTAAACACAATAATGTTGGCTGGTGTCAATCTTATCAATGAACTGTTAAGGGCTGCTCAGATGTGAAGGATGATAAGCTTCTATGGTCCTGAAACAAGTATCACCAGACATCTCCGAATCTCCACAGAGTCGGTAGAGACTTGAGAGGATCGCTGAGTCTGACAACCTTCTTTCACAATGGGAAATCTAAAGGTCAGTGAGGAAAAGGGACTAGTTCAACAGAACCAGGACTGGAATCCCACTCGGGGCTCTCAATATTCAAAGTTCCTCCTTAGATGTGAACTTCCCAGAGGAAGAAGAGAAAAGCAAGCACACCCTCATCCCCATAACTTCATTCTTGCATCCATTCCACAAACATTTCTTAAGCACCTACCAAGTTCAGGCAATCGTATCTTTCCTTTGGCCCCACCACCTAACAACAAAGGGCATGATTGTCTGAGGTGCCCCCCACTCCAGGCTTACCTGGGCTCTGGGTCACTGGGGGTACACCTTCTTGAGACATATGCCATCTTCAAGGACATGTGTTTGGCACCGTTGAAGTCTCGGGGTGGGGGGCCAGGGGAGGAAGGCTGCCGCTGAAGGGGCGAGGCAGGAGGCGAGTCCCAGCCAACCGAGGTCCCGCTGGCAGAGTTCTTGAAATATGGTGAGACCTCCTTCATGTACTTGACTGGTCAGGGGACAGGTCAGCAGTTACCACTGTGACATGGGCTCCCACGCAGCACACATCACAATTTTCACTAATTCATTAAGAATTCAATTTATGACTAATGTCACTATCCTCCTCTGGGCTAAAGTCTCTGACTTTATGGTAGAAAATACTAGATGCATTCCAACATCTATTCTCTCATTTTCCCCGGTTTATAGACACATGGCCACCTGGAAGAAAGGCTACATTTCCCAGCCTCCCTTGCAGCTACATGTCACCATGTGACTAAGTTCTAACCACGTAAGTAGGAGTGTTTGGATCTTTGGGATGACTGCTTAAAGGGAACAGACAGTCGTGGCCTATTTGGCTCAGTGGATAGAGCATCGACCTGCAGACTAAAGGGTCCCAGGTTCGATTCTGGTCAAGGGCATGTGCCTTGGTTGCGGACACATCCCCAGTAGGGGGTGTGCAGCAAGCAGCTGATGAATGTTTCTCTCTCATCCATGTTTCTAGCTCTCTATCCCTCTCCCTTCCTCTATGTAAAAAACAATAAAAATACATTTTTAAAAAATAAAAATAAAAAAATAAAGGGAACAGACAACAGCTACAGCAAGACAGTAAAAGAGCACCAAGAGGGGAGTTAGGAGATGTTACTGCTCTGCCACTATCCCACTGTCTGCCTCTTTCTCTCTTCAGTCTTTTCATCTGCAGAAGAGAGGAGTTGAATGAGATAGTCGTGTGGTAGAGGCTGTTAACTGTCTTCTGGTAGAGTGATAGCCTCTTAGCTTCAGACTTCATTTTCCAGTCTTCCTTGCAGCTATATAGGTGCTCATGGGATCAAGTCTGGCTGATAAGGCCAGAGCAGAAGGGGTGTGTGTAACAATCAAGTTCTGTCTATTAAAGAAAGGGGCAGATCCTTTCACCCTCTTTTTCCCCAACAGGGTTAAGTTGGCTAGAACAAAGAGTGGTGGAACATTATATTAACTATGAGTACATGAGCCACACGCTAAGGAAGGCTGACACTTTAAAGATGTCATGTCTTACTTGGATGTTACTAAGAAAGCAAGGAGCTTCTAGCATAGTTAAGCCATAGTATGTTATGGGTCTCTTATTGTAGCAGCATAACACTCACCGTAACCAATACAGGTGCCTAAGGGCCCTCTTAGCTCTGAACAATCATCACTGAGTATAGTGGACATCTTAGAGCAGTGGTTGGCAAACTCATTAGTCAACAGAACCAAGTATCAACAGTACAACAATTGAAATTTCTTTTGAGAGCCAAATTCTTTAAACTTAAACTTCTTCTAACGCCACTTCTTCAAAATAGACTTGCCCAGGCTGTGGTATTTCGTGGAAGACCATATTCAAGGGACCAAAGAGCCGCATGTAGCTCTCAAGCTGCAGTTTGCCGACCATGGCCTTAGAGAATAGCATTGTCCAACAGAGCTCTCTGTGATTGACTGTTCTCTCTCTCTCTCTCTCTCTCTCTCTCTCTCTCTCTATATATATATATATATATATATATATGTGTGTGTGTGTGTGTGTGTGTGTGTGTGTGTGTGTGTATATATATATATATATATATATATATATATATATATACACACATGGTCCAGTACAGTAGCACTAAGCCACATGTGATTATTAAACATTTGAAATGTGGCTAGTACAGATGAGGAATTGCATTTTTTATTTTATGAGTCAGTTAAGGACCCCACCTCCACAGTGTTCTCAGCCTAATGGGAGCTCCACACAGACACAAGGAAGTGGGCTTTTTATTTAATTTTAATTAATTTAAAATTAAATTCAAAAAGTCATATGCAGCAAATGATGACCCTATTAGTACATCTTTGTATTGCTAGAAGAGCAGCCTACTTCTCTGCCCAACTGACCCATAAAGTCATGTTCTGACATGTGACCCTGCTTTCCTGGCTATGCTAGCTGGACCATGGGTGAACACCTAGCCCACTCTAGGCTACCCAATGGAGACTGGTGTCTTGAACAAATTTGCTATGGGAGTCAAACACCTTCTGCTGTGGGGACAAAGAAGAGGGGAAAGCTGGTTTGCAGAGATGTCAAATTAGTGGAGATGCACATCAAGAAACGAGGGAAACACCTGCTAATGTTCCAGTTTCTAATGCTCGTCCATCAGAAAGTCAGGCTGCCATGTCAGCAGAAGTTATGACATTTGCAACCAAAAGAGCCTTCGTGATCAGCCTTGACCAATTTGGCTCAATGGATAGAGTGGCGACCTGCGACTCAAGGGTCCCAGGTTCGATTCCGGTAAAGGGCATGTACCTTGGTTGAGCGCACATCTCCAGTGGGGGTGCGGAGAGGGGGTGCGGGAGGCAGCTGATTGATGTTTCTCTATCATTAATGTTTCTAACTCTCTCTCCCTCTCCCTTCCTCTATGAAAAAAATCAATCCTATATAATAAAAGGTTAATATGCAAATCAACCAAATGGCAGAATGACTGGTTGCTATCATGTGCATTGACCACCAGGGGACAGACAATCAATACAGGAGCTGCCCTCTGGTGGTCAGTGTGCTCCCACAGGGGAGCTCTGCTCAGCCCGAAGCTGGGCTCATAGCTGGCGAGCGCAGCGGCAGTGGCAGGAGCCTGTCCCGCCAACGCAGAGGTGCTAAGGATGTCTGACTGACATCGTAGGCCCACTCCCCTCGGGATCCAGGACTGTGAGAGGGCACAGGCCAGGCTGAGGGAACTCAACATCATCATTATAGCAATGACTTACCCCAGAACTGAATGTTGGGTTATGTCTCAAGGGACAATGAAGGTGGGACACATCACAGCCTATATGACATTCAAGCCATCCCCCTGCTCTTTTCTCCTTGCCAACAGAACCCTGAGCCCCACAGGCTGGGCTTCTCCCAAACCCAAGGGGAAATCTTGATTGGCCAAAGCTAATCATGATTGTTCCATCCCTCTTGTTTGTGATTGGTTAGAAAGGGACAGATTATACAATTCTGGCCAATTGAGAGGGATGAAGGAAAGTATACTCCCTTCCTTCCTATTCTCTTGCTAGAAGGGGAATTGGTCCTAGAGCAATGATAATTACTTTTTTACTACAAGGGTTGAGGTCCACACACCGAGAGTGGGGAGTCCTTAGATTAATCACCCTGAAGCCAAGCTACCTTTAGGGATAGAGTGAATAAAACACATTTTATTCAATGTTTAAAATCCTTTGGATCGGGTTCCTATGATTTGCAGACAAAATCATCTTAAATCATATAGCCTTCCCCTTCCCTTCCTCCCCCCAGGGTACATCTGATCTCTCTGCTATAACTAGCCATGTCCCTACCCTACTCAAAGCCCTGCTCTGGCTTCCTTGTATCCTTTATCCAACATCAAGGCTCTCCAGGACCTGGGCCCTGCCTACTTCTCTGGCTTTTCCTCCTGCCAAATCCCTAATCTCACCCTCTAATTCAGTGGTTCTCAACCTTCCTAATGCCGTGACCCTTTAATACAGTTCCTCATGCTGTGGTGACCCCCAACCATGAAATTATTTTTGTTGCTACTTCATAACTGTAATTTTGCTACTGTTATGAATCGTAATGTAAATATCTGTGTTTTCTGATGGTCTTAGGCGACCCTACTAGCGGTTCTCAACCTCTGGGCTATCGCGACCCACAGGTTGAGAACCGCTTCTGTAGAGCCTAGGCATATTGACCTCCTTAGAGTTCTCAGAAGCTGTACTAGCTTCCAGACTCCCACATCTTTGAAAATGCAGTTACCTCTGCACAGAATGCTCTTAATACACTGTTTGGAGATGGATACTCTTGGACTTGAATTCCACCTCCAGTACTGTCTAACTGTGTGACCATGGACACTTCTCTGAACCTCACTCTGCAAGTCAGTAAAAGATGAACGAGCCCTGGCCGGTGTGGGTCAGCTCGTTAGAGCATCATCCCATACACCAAAAGTATGGGTTTGATTCCAGTCAGGGCATATACCCAGATGGGGGTTCAATCCCTGGTCAGTGCACATATGGAAGGCAACTGATCAATGTTTCACTCACATTGTTTCTCTCTCTCTAAAAATTAATTTAAAACATAGCCAGTGTTGCTCAGTGGTTGAGCATCAAACCATGAACCAAGAGGTCATGGTTCAATTTCTAGTCATGACATATGCCCAGGTTGTTAGCTTGATCCCCAGTGTGGAACATGCAAGAGGCGGCCAATTGATGGTTCTCTCTCATCATTGATGTTTCTATCTCTCTCTCTTCTTTTCCCTTCCTCTCTGACATCAATAAAAATCTATTTTATAAATAAATAAATAAATAAATAAATAAATAAATAAATAAAAATTAAAATTTTAAAATGTCCTCAGGTAAGGATTAATAATAATAATAATAATAATAATAATAATATAAGAGGGATGACATTGTCTACCTTAGAGAAATGTTAGAATTAAGAGAGATTATGTAAAACATGTGGCACAAGTTAAGGACTCAAGAAATATGTTTCTTAGTTGTTAGCCACCTCTGCCCACACTTCTTACAACACTATCATTATTTTGTGCATTGGGGTTGTCTCTCCCACCAAAATGGAACTCCCAGAGGACAGAAACTGGGCTTGGTTCAAACCCAGAGTCAGTTTCCATGAATGCCAAGACAGGGCACATTTGTTCACCAGGAGGAAGAAGATGCCACACTCCAAGCGGTCCTTGCTCAGCTCAAACTCACTCCTCTAGGTAGCCTTCCCAGATGCCCACACTGGTTCCACCTCAGCCATCGCTTCTGCAGTCCCCTAGAATCCACTCTCCTATGTCTGTGTGGAGGTCTGCCCCCCACCAGGATGGAAGCATTGTGAGGGTAGGGACCTCATCTGGCTCATCTCTGTGTCCCCAGAATGCAGCAGGGATCTCCTATCCTATGTGCTCCTCAAATGAACATTTGTCAACTCTGAAGCCAGAAAATCTGCTAGAGTCCCTGCTCACCCACCCAGGCCGTTCCAGATCTGGGTCCTCCCTCTCCTTTCCCACAAGAACATGCTATAAATGGACAGCATACCAGCTGGCACTCAATACAGGGCTTGGATTTCACAAACCAATGGGGGTGGGGTCATTGGGGCCCTGGAGTGTGACCATAAATAGCCCAGCTCTGAGTCTTCCTCTCTGCTCTGATTTCTACCTGAGTCACTCAGCAAGCAGGGCAGGTTGCCTAAAGGCGATGGCCTGGAAAGCTGAGGACACGACCATGGATGGCCCTGTGGCCAGCATTCTTGAGACTCCAGGGATAGACACAGCTGGTATCCACACCCACCCCAGCCAAGATCCTGGCCCAGAAGCCCAATAAGCAGTGACACATGGGCCTTTCCTCTTCAAGGAAGCTGTGATAGATATAAACACTGCCCATTCCCGCGGCCCCAAGTCCCTGTTCTCCCAAGGGGAGAAGCCAGGGCCCCACGGACCCAGGCTTCTCTAAAAACACAAGGAATAGCCAAAACCAGTTTTGCTCAATGGATAGAGCGTCGGCCTGCGGACTGAAGGGTCCCGGGTTCGATTCCAGTCAAGGGCATGTAGCTTGGCTGCGGGTACATCCCCAGTAGGGGGTGTGCAAGAGGCAGCTGGTCAATGTTTCTCTCTCATCGATGTTTCTAGCTCTCTATCCCTCTTCCTTCCTCTCTGTAAAAATCAATAAAAATATATTTAAAAACACAAGGAACAGACAAGGCAGGACCATTTGTCTGGCCCATGGAGCGAAGAAAAGGAGATACATCTGCATTTGATCTTAGCCAAAAGGCTGAGAAGAGAGAGGGGGTGCATCTGTTTGGGCTCAATACAGTATGCCCAGTATTTATCCCAGTGCTCAATAAATGTTTGGGACTGAATACCGTGGCACTGAGTCTTGGCTGAAGCCTGTTCTCTAAGTTCAAGCTGTTCCTTATCTGTTCAGTACGTGACTTACTAGCCCTCACCTGAAATTACATGATCTGTCTGTTTGTTTACTAGTTAATGGCCTTTCTCCTCCAACTGAAATGTCAGTCTTTTGAGGGCAGAGACCTGTTTTCTTGTTCATTAGGATATCCCCAGCGTCTAGAATAGTACCATCATATACCGGGTAATCAGTAAATAAGAAATTTGTTTAATGAATTAATATTGACAGCCTGAAGAGACATCAAATAGGCTTGGGTTTTACTTCCTTGCTCTGTGACCTCGGACAGCTGACTTGCCTTTTGTAAGCCTCTGTTTTCCCATCTTTATAATGGGAGCAAAATATATCTACTTCCAGAGTATTGATATTCAGCACCTGAAAGGCACTTTGCCCCGCCTGATGGAATAGAACTTCAATAAGTAATATAGTTATTATTTCTGCTGCTGTTCTCAGTGTAACAGTATAAGGGGATGAGCACACAATGCAGTTACAGACAGACAAAGATTTTAATCCAGGACCTGTCACTCGCTCTCTGGCCTTGGCAAGTCCCAAGGCCTCTCTGAGCCTAATTTTCTCTGCCTGAATAACGGGCACTTGATACACGAGCTCTCTGAGTAAAGCACTATAAAGGCTCAAGTCAGGGCTGCCCACATGCCACCCAGGATGGTATGGTGTGGACGTGAGGTTCCAACAGGCTCTGGAAGGGATGACCTTTAAAGTCCTGCTGGCCTAGCAAGGCTGGACTATAAATAGTCCCTGGCCCCGGCAGGCCCTGAAGCAGGACTGGACAACAGAGCCTAGGTTGCCACACTCTGAGCAAAAGAATCTCACCTCACCACACTCTTAGGCAGCACAAGGGGCACTATCTATCACGGTCCTAAAGGCATGGGAATGCTTTGATCTAATAATATCCTCTGCAGGAGCCCTGCCTCAGATAAATGCTCATAAGTGCACAGAGGGGGTCACAGCACAATTGTCTTTGGTTCAAGAAACTAGTGACAACTTGAATGTCCATGGGTAGAGGCTGCAAAATACAAGATAGGAGTTTCCTGACTCAGTCTTTCTTTTTAACTTTATATTTTTTAATTTAGTTTTAGAAAGAGAGAGGAAGAGAGAGGGAGAGAGAACCATCAATGTAAGAGCAAAGCATCGACAGGATGCCTCTTGCACCAAGCCCACAACCCAGTCATGTGCCCTGACCAGGAATTGAGTCGACAACCTATCGGTGCACAGAATGATGCCCAACCAACTGAGCTCCGGCCAGGGCTCCTAATTCAGTTTTATTCTTGGCTATAGTCATGGAACACAGACAGGAATCAGAAAATATTGGTTAAATCAATGTACAAATATCAATAATACTAGAGGCCCAGTACATGAAACTTGTGCAAGGGGTGGAGGGGTACAGGAGTTGAGGGGTAGTCCCTCAGCCCAGCCTGTACCCTCAGGGGATGTCTGACTGCTGGTTTGCGAGAGGCAACAGGTAGGGTGCTTACCAGCTGGCCCCGCCCCTGATCACTGCTGCTGGTTGCCTCCCTCTCAGGAGGCCATAGCGACCTGTCGACCTGTCGTTCCACCACTGGTTGTTCAGAAGTTTGGTCGATTTGCATATTAGGTTTTTATTATATAGGATAATATTGTGCAATCATTATAAACAATGAAACAAAACTCTAGCTGGTTTGGCTCAATGGATAGAACATCAACCTGTGGACTGAAGGTTCCCAGGTTCAATTTCAGTCAAGGGCACATGTCCAGATTGCAGGCTCAATCCCCAGTAGAAGGCATGCAAGAGGCAGCCAATCAATGATTCTTTCTTATCATTGATTTCCTATCTCTCTCTCCCTCTTCTTTCCTCTCTGAAATCAATAAAAACATATTTTAAAAAATACAAAAAAATACAACCGGTTTGGCTCAGCAGCTAGAGTGTTGGCCTGAAGACTAAAAGGTCCTAGGTTCGATTCTGGTCAAGGGCATGTATCTTGGTTGTGGGCACATCTCCAGTAGGAGGTGTGCAGGAGGCAGCTAATCAATGTTTCTCTCTCATCAATGTTCCTAACTCTTCCTCTCTGTAAAAAATCAATAAAATATATATATATTTTAATACAAGTAAATACTAAAATTCTAGTTTTCTAGAACTTCTAAAAAACAAACAAAAAAAAGAATGAAACATAGCTACATGTGCTGAGTTGGAAATATGTCCTCAATTTGTTATGTGATAAAAACAAATGTGGAAATTTTCTGGAAGAATGTGAAAATATCAACTGTGGTTATCTCTATGAAAAGACAATTGCTTTATACTCACTCTCTTAGGTTTTTTCAATTGGCATATATTACTTTCTATATTTTTTTGAAAGTCTACTTTTAAAAATATATGTATGGCCCTAGCTGGTTTGGCTCAGTGGATAGAGCATTGGCCGGTGAACTGAAGATCCCGGGTTCAATTCTGGTAAAGGGCATATAGCTCGGTTGTTGGCTCAATCCCAGGCCCTGGTCAAGTGCACATGAGAGGCAACCAATCAATGTATCTCTCTCACATTGATTGCAGCCAATCAATGATCTGTCTGTCAATCTCTCCCTCTCCCTTCCACTCTTTCTAAAAATCAATGGAAAAATATCCTAAAGTGAGGATTAACAAAAAAAATATATGTATATACCACCATATTCAAAATAATCTAAGCCAGGATACTGGGATGAGACCCTCATCAACCCGTCCAGAAGCAAAGAGTCCTGGGATCTTAAAAAGAAGTACTTATTGAGCACTTACTATGCACCAAGCACCAACCTCAACTCTCACAAACACATATTCATCTAATTGCACCATTTCAAGAAATGGATCTATGTCCTTATTTAACAGTTGAGTAAATTGAATAAACTGAGTCTCAGGGGTTAAATGACTTGCAGTGCAGTATAAATATTTAAGAACATGGGTTCTTGCATCTGACATATCTGAGCTCAAACTCTACCTCGGCTACTGCGTGGCCTTGGGCAAGTAGCTTCACTTCTCTGAGTTTCATTGTTCTCACCCGCACAATGGAATAAATAATGTACCTAATTCACCAGGGTGGTTTTGAGGAATCAATAAGATAACATATGGAAGACACTTAGCACAGTGTCTAATACACTATGGGTATTCCATGAACAGCAGACACTACATCATTATCATTATTATTTCCTCTACCACCATCAGCAGCCAGACTCACACAGCTAATCAAAGCCAGAACCCCCCTCCAGAGCCCCACAGGAATTTTAATCAAGACCCAGGGAACAGGCCATGGCTACATTAAGCCAAATCTTGTCTGTGGGGAGTCACATGGCCTAAAACTGTGTGGGTGTGGTGTGGTGTGTGGTGAGTGTAGCCAAATAATCTTCCCTTGAAAACAATGATTAGAACAACAGGTCTTTGTGGCCATGGGAGGTCTAAATAGGAGCTACATTTATGACTCTGTTCCCAGGACAAAGAGTCCCACAGGCACTTCAGGAGCATGGCATCACTTAGCTAAGCCAACTCGGGTGACCTCAAATTAGCTGCAATGGTTAATAACATCCCACTTTTAAAAACATATTTTTATTGATTTCAGAGAGGAAGGGACAGGGAGAGAGGGATAGAAACATCAATGATGGGAGAATCATTGATTGGCTGCCTTCTGCATGCCTCCCACTGGGGATGGAACCCACAACCAGGCATGTGCCCTAGTCTGGAATTGAAACCGGGACCCTTCAGTCTGCAGGCCGATGCTTTATCCACTGAGCCAAATCAGCTAGGGCAACATCCCACTTTTTTAAAATATATATTTTTTTATTGATTTTTTTTTTTTTTATAGAGAGGAAGGAAGAGGGATAGAGAGCTAGAAACATCGATGAGAGAGAAACATCAACCAGCTGCCTCCTGGGGCATGTACAATGGAGGTGTGCAAGCAACCATTGCACCTGCCTTTGACTGAAATCTAACCTGGGACCCTTCAGTCCACAGACCGACGCTCTATCCACTGACCCAAACTGGTTTTGGCCCACTTTTTTAAAAATATATATATTTTATTAATTTTTTTACAGAGCAGAAGGGAAAGAGATAGAGAGTTAGAAACATCGATGAGAGAGAAACATTGATCAGCTGCCTCCTGCACACCTCCTCCTACTGGGGATGTGCCTGCAACCAGGGTACATGCCCTTGACCGGAATCACACCTGGGACCTTTCAGTCCGCAGACCAACACTCTAGCCACTGAGCCAAACCTGTTAGGGCAACATCCCACTTTTGATGGTGGTGATGCGCTGAGCCAAATTCAATCATGACACCTGGCAGTGTCCATCTCTCAGGGAAGAAGTTGGCAGGGGCCTAGACCTGGAGTTAGCAGAACTAACTCATCACAAAAATCCTCTATTACCCAGTGTCACCCCGATAAATTCAATGAAAAGGAAAGAAAATAAATTCTCAGGAGTCAGTCAAGCCCAGCTTGAGCCTTGAAGCCCAGCTTGTCTTGAGCCCCACCTGGCACATTTAGGAAAGTAAACTGCAATTGACAAGGTTAAAGATAAAGTAGAAGAGGTCTGAGATGTACCCTAGTGATCGTTCCCCAAACACTCTCCAAGATCTAATGCGTGCTGGGCCCCGCGCCAGGCCTCGGGCTCTGAGGCAAACTACACATGACTCCTGCCCTCAGAGGGGGGAGGAATTGTTTTACTACAATAATCTGCTGATGATGCCGAAACCGGTTTGGCTCAGTGGTAGAGCGTCGGTCTGCGGACTGAAAGGTCCCGGGTTCGATTCCGGTCAAGGGCATGTACGTTGGCTGTGGGCACATCCCCAAGTAGGGGATGTGCAGGAGGCGGCTGGTTGATGTTTCTCTCTCATCGACATTTCTGGCTCTCTATCTCTCTCCCTTCCTCTCTGTAAAAAATCAATAAAATATATTTTTTTAAAAAAACAATAGTCTGCTGATGTGATGATAATATAGGCTGACTTTTATTGAATGCTTACCATGTGGAAGACATTGTGCTATGTGCTTCAAGCGCATTGTCTCATCCTTATGAACAGCAAATAAAATGAATAAGAATATATTGTGGGCACTGGCCTCAGCATGTTACACACACTTTACATGTATTATTTTTTAATCTTGCAAACAACAATACAAGGTAGGTATTATTCAAGGCTGAGGCAATGGTGGCCTCTGCAACCAAACTGACCTTGGTTTCAATTCTGAGTCTGCCAATTTATTGGTTGGGTGACTTGAAGAAAGTTATTTATTCTCAACAAAACTTGGTGACTTTGACTGTAACAGGGATTATAGAAATTCCTATTACAGTATGTGCCTTTTAGATACATGTTACTCTATTTCTGTGTCTTTATTTTTAAAGGAGACTTTTTCAAAAATATATTTTTATTGATTTCAGAGAGGAAAGGAGAGGGAGAGAGAGAGACAGAAACATCAATGATGAGAATGAATCATTGATTGGTTGCCCCCTACTGGAGATTGAGCCCAAAACTCAGAATCGAACCTGGGACCCTTCAGTTCCACAGGCCAATGCTCTATCCACTGAGCCAAATCAGCTAGGGCTATTCCTGTATCTTTTAAAAGCCTGATCTTTATGTGGAATGCACTTCCCCTTTGTACAAAGTACCAAAATTGACTTCATTAATTTACACTGACCTTTAGTATTACATTTTAATGCATCGCAAGCTCACTGTTGACTCTGTCTTGCCAGCCACACTGGAGGTGGAGGGAGGGGAGGCATTCGGCTGTTCCTCTTTTCCCACAGACTTAGTCTCCAAGGACCCAGGTTGGCCCTAGCTCCAGATCTGTGCACACAATGGGCCTCTCCAAGTAGCAGGCAGAAGTGTGTTGGCTGCCAGCTTGGGCCCAGACTGGTCACAAACACATCCCTGCGACTGAGAGCAGGTTCAAGACATCTGTGCAAGCCCCTGACCTCCCAGAGGAAAAGGTACAGAAGGTAGACTAGGGTTGCTGATGCTCAGCTGAGCCCCTTACTTAGGCCAAAGAAGTAGGGATATGGCTGGCACCCAGAGTTTGTCAGTGACATCTGTCCTTCTAGGACACATGTGTCAAACACAAGGCCCGCGGGCCAAATCCGTCCCGCCAGGCCTTGCAATGTGGCCCGCACCGCGCTGTCATCACTGCCCTTCGCTGCGTTTCCATCACAATGACAGTTTATGGCTGTTCAGTAAACCATTCAGCCCGCGATTTAGGCTGGATTTTAGATTTTGGCCCCTTCTCTGATTGAGTTCGACACCCCTATTCTAGGATATTCTCAGGAAGCTCTGTGCCTACCAAGACCCAGGCCTCAGGAAAGATGCCCAGCTTCCCTGTCAACTTCTCACCCAAAGAATAGGCCACCTACCTGGCTGGTGTGCCTCAGTGGTTGAGCATCAACCTATGAACCACAAAGTCAAGGTTCAATTCCGGGTCAGGGCGCATGACAAGGTTGATCCCCATTCTGGGCATGCAGGAGGCAGCAGATCAATTATTCTCTCCCATCATTGATGTTTCTATCTCTCTTTCCTTCTCCCTTTCTTTCTGAAATCAGTAATTTTTTTTTTTAAGACACAAAGGACAGGCCACCCTTCCATGGCCCCTCGAAGGTAGCTTATGAGTGAGATAAGGGCAGGGAAGTTCTGAACAATGTGACCGGTGGCTGGGTTCTAGCGGAGAACCTAGGCCCACAGAGGCTCTCAAGAGCACTGGCTCCAGACTCAGACCACTGCCCAATTTTCACCTTCTCCACAGATTCCTCCAAATCTCAAGGACCAGCCACAACCCAGCATCTTAGCTCCCTCACATCCTCCAAGCTTCTCAGTTCACCCGTGCAACTCAAAGATTTTGACCCCAGTCCCCACTCTCACCCCTTTACTGCTTTGGTTGAAATGACCTCCTTCCATAAGCTTGCTGGGCCAGGAAAGCAACTCAAAAGAGACTTTGACTAAGAAAAAGCTGGGGGAAATTAACAAAGAAGGCCACAACCTCCAAATTCTTTTTATGCAAGCCTGCTTAAATCAAACCACCACCTTCTCCCTTCTGCTCATGGCCTCGCCTCCCGGTTGCCATACTGCATTTATTTGTGCCTCCCTCCGAACCAGAGTGATGCTGCTAGAGCTCAGAGCTGACCCTGTGAGCCCTGCCGAACACCTTGCAATGGCTCTTCCTCTCTCTCCAGAGAAAGTCCAGTTCCTTTAGTCTGGCTCTGCAGGATCTGTCAGTCTGGTTAGCCTCTTTTTTTCACTTCCTTCCTCATGCCATAGATTCAGATAAAGCTGAATTGTTAGAGTCAAGTCATTTTACCCCTCTATGGTTTTGCTCATACAGTTCGCCTGCCTGGAACACCTTCCTCCACCCCGTACTCGCCTCTGCTTATTGCTCATTAACTGGCAGCATCCCCCTCTCCAGGAATCTTTCCTGGCAACCCACAGAGAAGAAACCACTTCCTCCTCCCATCCCTGGGCAGACCCTATCTCAGCGTGTGTGACATGTCAGGGACCTGGTAGGTTTGCTCCACTGTCTCCCCAATAAGTTCCTTCAAAACCACTGAGCAAGCAGAGCAGCATAAACGGAGGGGAGAAAAAGAGAAAGCAAAAGAGGGCTCTCATCCAAAAGGCAGAAATAAGAAATGACTGTTATGTCGATAAATCTGACACCTTGGATGAAAAGGACAAATTCCTTGAAAGACAAAAACTACCAATGCTCATCAAGAAAAAAAAAAGAAAAAAAAAGTAGATCCTCTAAATAATCCTATTAACAACATTAAAAGCTGAGTTAAAAACCTTTCTATAAAGGTGGCTTCCCTGGAGAATGCTACTAAACATTTGAAAAAATAATATCAATTCTATAAAAATGCAGAAGGGGAGTTACTAACATTTATAAAGTGCCTACTATGTGCCAAATTCTATACTGGGCAACAGAGAGGCCAAGCTTGCCGGGCCAGTATGGCTCAATGGTTGAGTGTCGACCTATGAATCAGGTCACAGTTTGATTCCCGGATTGGGGCACATGCCTGGATTTGGGGCTCGATTCCTGGTGGGGGGTGTGCAGGAGGCAGCTGATTGATGGTTCTCTCTCATCATTAATGTTTCTGTATCTCTCCCTCTCCCTTCCTCTCTGATAACAATTTAAAAAAAAATTATATATATATATATATATAGATATATATATAGATATATATATATATATATAGATAGATAGATAGATATATATATATATATATATATATATATATATATGTTTTTTGTTTTTTGTTTTTTGTTTTTTTTTAAGAGAGAGGCCAAGCTCCACCTGGAGACCTGAAGCAGGATTTGCCAAGGAAAGATCTTGCCCTATAAAAGTCTCAGAGAACATAGCACTAGAGACCCTCAATCCTGGGATGGCACACAGGTTACTTCTCTTCCTTGCCATATCCATGGTAGACCTTATTAATCAATTCCAGCTCCTTTCTGATTTTTAAACAGTTTATGTAGAAGAGGCAGTGCTTATGTTTTATCTCTCCTTCCAGATGGTGAGCTCCTTCAGGAGAAGCCTGGGTCTAGTTCAGTTTCTAACTCAATGTTCTGCAACCAGGTGCACAGTAGGTCTCTGCAAATGTTTCTTGTCTTAGTGAAGAAGGAATAGAGTAAGTGAGTTAGATGGAAGGTTTGGATATTACTAGTACCTCCTAAACCAGGAGATGCTTCAAGCATCTAACACTCAGAGATGCTACCTTTCAGAATGATCCACACTGAGAACCCAAATAGAGACATTCTCAACCTAAAGATGAGGGGCTGAGAGGGACCTCCGTGTGGATTAGAAATGTGTCTATAGTAGAAATTTTGCCATCTATAGGCTAGACTTTCAAACAGCAAAAACTAAAAGAGCTTTTCAAGTCAACCAAAATATGACAGTGTGATAAATTTCAACTGTTTCAAATTGCATTAGAGGTTAGTAATAAGACATCTGGGAGAAAAAGAATCTTATAGCCATATCATTAATGTAACTTTGCTGTTAAAATATGATTGATGTACTTAAGCTTTTAGGGACCAACACTGCAGCGTCAGCTTTTTAAAAATATACACTGTAGGCGCGCGCTCTCCCTCCCAGGAGCACTTCGGCGCCTTTCCCTTCCTTCTCTCCTTCCCCCACAGGCATGCATCGCCTAAACTCGAAGGGTCCCCACAGACCTGCAACCAGGGGAGCAGTGGGCTAGCCCCCAGAACCTGTCCCCAGGGCCCCCTTTTCTCTGACTCTCCAGTGAGCTGACAGAAGCCCCGCCTTTGCTCACTGCTTTCCCTTAAAGTTTCTAGAGAAGGAAGCAGCCCCACCTGGTCTTTCTCCTGTTGCTTCTTCTGTCCCAGGCTCTTCCTTGTTTCACTGCCCCCAGCTTTACTAAACTTACTCTCTGAATAAATAAATACACTGTATATGTTAAAAGTGCACCAAAAACTAAAAATAAAAACTGCACCAGTAGCATTTAAATAGATACACCTAAAATATAAAAATCAAACCAAACTAAGAGAGCCCCGGCCCATGTGGCTTGGTTGGTTGGCATGTCATCCAATGAACCAAAAGGTGGCAGGTTCGATTCCGGTAATGGCACACACCCAGGTTGTGTGTCAATCCCAGGTCGGGGCAAGTGCAAAAGGCAGTTCTCTCACAACAATATTTCTCTCTCTCTCTCTCTCTCTCTCTTCTCTTCTCTTCTCTTCTCTTCTTTTTCTTTTCCTCTAGCTCTAAAAAAAATCAATTAAAAATATTAAAAATAAAAACTGAGAGAGAACAAGAATGCCAAATATCACCCAGAGACCCAACGCTGTTTATTTCTGTGGCCTCTTAGAGACCCATTTGGAAAGACAAAGGCAACGTGTCAGGATCTGGGCTGGGGCTCAGCTCAGCATGGCATTCTCCATCAGCCCCCGCCACCTCCCTGTGCCTGTTCTGGGCCATGAGCCAGACACATTCCTCAGGCCCCCACGACTTCCGGAAACTGCAGACTGGAGTTTGAGGAAAGGGCTGAGCAAAGCAGAAATCTCTTGAGAGAAATGGCAAAAGAAAGATATGCAACAACCACAGCAAGAGGCCTGTAACGGCCAATGGGGAAATGGAGGCCTGGAGAAGGCAAAGGTCTCATCCAAGACCACACAGTGAGGGGATAGCGGAGAGGAACCACCCACAAAACAAACAAAAACGAAAAACACCTCCTTTCTGAGCCTTGTCTTCTCCCAAATGAGAACGGGCCTCAGGGTGTTAGGGGCCCTGAGTGCTGGGGGAACTGGAACTTAAGAGCTCTCTCGGTTCCTCAGGAAAGAGTCTTAGCAGTCCCATCTACAGTCTCATCTTCTCTCTTCCCCTGAGTCACTCATTGAGTGACAACCCGGCCATGGGCCTTTTGTCCTATTCACTCAACCCAGCAAGGCAGAGATTACAGACCTGATTTACAGATGAGGAAACTACAGTGCGGGGACTTACCCAAGGCCACAGAGATAGGGAGTGGAAAAGAGGAAACGAAAACCAGGTCTGTCTGCCTCTGCGCTGGCTCTCCCACCATACCACGCAGTCTCAAGGCAGGTCCCCAGGTCCAGTTTCTGTTTTCAATCCTGCCCACTTCCCAAACGCCCCTGCTCGAGGCCTGGAGGCAGTAGGGATGAGCTGAACACCCTCAGCTCCCCAGTGCTTACCCTCCAGCACCACCTCTTTGCCGGTCTTCTTCAGAACCTGCACCGCCTCATCATGAGTGGCCGAGGAGAGGTCTTCCCCATTCACGGACAGGATGGCATCCCCAACAAAGAGGGCCTCTGTCTGGTCAGCTGCCAAGCCTTTGAAGATCTTGGAAATGAGAATAGGCATCTTGTTCTCCCGGCCCCCTGCACAGACACAGAAAGGGGGAGACACTGAGGCAGACACTCCAACCCTTGGGAATCACATGGAGGCAAAATTATTTTTGAAGGCCTCCGCAGTGTCCGGCCCAGTGCTGGGAAAGGGGAGATGGGAGGATAAAGAGAATTTCAGCAAAGAATCTTAGAAGTTTGGGACATTAATAATACTAATAGTCAACCAAAGCACTTGTATGCATGGATATTAGCATAATCAATGGGCACTGGGGCGGTGAGGGCTTGTCCATTTGGGAATGGTGGGGGGGGGGGGGTGTTAATTGGGGGAAAAGGAGACATATGTAAAACTTAAGATAATTTTTTAAAAACATATAAATAAATAATAATAAGTCATTTTTTAAGGTTCAAAATGTTTTGCTTATAAAGACTGAAATGATTACATGCAAATTTGAACAGCTAGATTGTACAAGAAATTCTTTGAAAATTCCTTTTTTGCTGTCTTCTGAGAGTTGGATTCCATTATACATGCTTTGTTTTTTCTTTAGACCTGGAAAAGATATGCAGTCGTTCAACAAGTGATTTATTCTTCCCTTTTCCAAGATTAGAAATCCTATGATCCCGTAGACCACATGTGTCAAACACAAGGCCCGCGGGCCAAATCCGTCCCGCCAGGCCTTGCAATGTGGCCCACACCGCGCTGTCATCACTGCACTCCGCTGCGTTTCCATCACAATGACAGTTTATGACTGTTCAGTAAACCATTCGGCCCACGATTTAGGCTGGATTTTAGATTTTGGCCCCTTCTCTGATTGAGTTCGACACCCCTACCGTAGACAGTTCCTTCTAGAACAAACTTTCCTCTTCTCCCCAGTGGGTCCACCTCTACAGGCTCTGGGACTAGGACAGGAGTGAACACAGGTGAATGTTTCCTCACTGAGAAAGTCCTTTTCTAAATTCTTAATGTTACAGTTCGGTCACTGGATCTTTTGGTCCAATGCTTTGGGTATTCACCAGTGTTTGAGTAATTTACAAGGGAATTCAGTAATTTTTCCTTAAATACATATTTTGGGTTTTAAGCAATTTTCCCACAGTGAGGGAAACCCATTGGTACCCCCTAATTTGGCATTATGATGGGATTAGCTATTGCCATGGCTCTAAATTTTACAATCCAGGATCTAGATGTAGGCCTTAAAAACCTAGAGGTTTCAAAAGCCTAGATAAATAACTAAATAAATAGTTAATACACTTTTCTGAATTGCTTTGTTGCTAAATTCTTGAACATTCTTTTAAAATAAAATTTTTAAAAAAGTGCTGAAACTGGTTTGGCTAAGTGGATAGAGCGTTGGCCTGCAGACTGAAAGGTCCCGGGTTCGATTCCGGTCAAGAACATGTACCTTGGTTGCAGGCACATCCCTAGTAGGGGGTGTGCAAGAGGCAGCTGATTCTCTCTCATCGGTGTTTCTAACTCTCTATCCCTCTCTCTTCCTCTCCATAAAAAAATCAATAAAATATATTTTTAAAATAAAATAAAGTAATAATAGTTACTGTTAGTTCCAAGTACCAAGTAGCAAAATGTTGTCAATCGTGTTTCATTGCATCTTCACAACACCCCAATCACACAGACATGCTCAGGTTCCCATGAGGAAAACTGAAGTGTGAAGAGAAGCCCCTTGCCCATGGTTGCCCAGTTAGTAAGTGGCAAAGCCAGTTTGTATTTGAATGTATTGTAGGTGTCCCAGCTTCAGAAGCAATACTATTAACTCTGTGGCAGACTGCATGTAGGACCCTCAGATATCACACCACGGGTCCATCCCTGAAAGACTGAAGATGAACTAGTGGCATAGAGAGGGGGCGGTCATTATTCAAAGGTCACAAAATAAATGTGTGGCAACCGTAGAACTGGAAGTGTCTCCTGACCCTCATGCAGACCTAACAGTTTGCTTATTGTTGTGCACAGAGCTTGAGGCCAAGGAAAGGAAAAGGTTTCTATTTATATCTGCCCTGCTTGGCCTGAAACTGGGAACCTCAGTGCAATGTGGAACTGTGGTCATTCCTGGCTGCTGGGGCTGGACTGACCATAGAAGGGAAGTCATCATGGTAACAGGAGTGCAGTCTACATACGTGAAGAATTAAATGGAGCTGGTACTTCCCCTGATGCCTCCGAAAGTACCTTCACGACCACCTGGAAGTATGGTGCTAGGGTATAACTTTATGTGACCTTGGAAAGTCCCTGCTTCTCTCCTAGTCTATCTACAAAGTGTAACTCTATATGAACGCTAAGTTCCTTCCTGCTTTGACACATTAAGTGTACAACTTCTGGATTGATCTGTTTTAACCCCAGGCTAGAGTTTGGGGCTAAGATGGATGCCCACTCCCTGGGTTATCATTTTTCTCTTGTTGGGGTCACTACATGGGGATTTGCCCTTCCATGGGAAAGAATCAACTCCCCGGGCACTGTCTAGTGGCCTGATAATTAAGGTTCAAATCCCAGCTCTGCCACTCACTGACTGTGGAATCCTGGGGAAATTGTTCCTTTTCTGAATCTCAGTTTCTTACCTGCAAAATATTGACTATGCTCCCTACATTTTACCACTTGTTGCCAGGATGAAGTGGACCGTGAGCCTAGAGTGCCGTAGCACTTAGCACACTGTGGTAGCTGAGCCACCACCATCCCTACCCTCTCGCTCAGGCCAAAGGGTCTGGAAGCACTGGAACAGACCCAGCACAAGGAAGAGGGAACGGAGCACATCCAGAATGATAGTAGAGTTGGCCTGAGACCCTGAAAAGTAATTGTGTAGGAACTGTGAACCCAATAGCTGGGGATGTGCAGGGATTTTAAGCACTACTTTTCGTTGCTTTGGGAATCTCTCCTGGCCTCCATTTTCCCTCTCATAGCAGCAATAATTAACCAAGCACCTACTATGTGCTGGCAGGGTGAATGCTCTCGGCTCCTGTGACATAGAAACATCACACCTATATTTTTAGCTTCACTATGTAGTTGAGGAAACTGAAGTTCAAAGATGGGAAGTGATTTGAATTCACACAGTTGTTCCTGGACTCAAAAACAGTCTGGTTGCAACCTAAAAAAAAGCTGTCAGGTATAGCTGGTGTGGCTCAGTGGTTGAGCATCAACCTATGAATCAGTTCACGGTTTGATTCCCAGTCAGGGCACATGCCCAGGTTGTGGGCTCAATCCCCAGTGTGGGGCATGCAGGAGGCAGCGGATCAATGATTCTCTCATCATTGATGTTTCTCTCTCTCTCTCTCTCTCTCTCTCTCTCTCTCTCTCTCTCTCTCTCTCTCTCCTTTCATCTCTGAAATCAATAAAAATATTTTTTTATAAAAAGTTGTCAATATTGGCCGGGACGGGTTTGGCTCAATGGATAGAGCGTCGGCTTGGGGACTGAAGGGCCCCGGGTTCGATTCCGGTCAAGGGCATGTACCTTGGTTGCGGGCATATCCCCAGTAGAGGGTGTGCAAGAGGCAGCTGATCGATGACTCTCTCTCATTGATGTTTCGAACTCTCTATCTCTCTCCCTTCCACTCTGTACAAAAATCAATAAAATATATATTTTTTTAAAAAGTTGTCAATATTGGAAGCTGAGAGCTCCCAGAGAGGAAGGAGTAACGAGTCTAGGTCCACCCCTCTCAGTCCTGTGCAAGGAGGAGTTAGTAAGATCAGGAAACTCAAACCCACCTCTTAGCCTAGGTACACAGCCTTACTAGGTCCTCATATTTCTGTGTGTCTTTTCCTGCCCCCTGACTGTGAGCCCAGCAGGTGCCTAGTCTCCAACTGACCCCTGTGCTTTGAACTGCAGGTCTTACCCGTAGCCCCCACCTTGTTTGTGTCTCAGGGACTTCCTCCTCCCTGCCCTAGGAACCTCCCAGTCCCAGGCCTCAATCCCTTTTCTGCATCCATCCTCTGCTTTCCCGGGGCCCATCTTGTCCTTGATGTCCATGCAACCCCTGGATGGTAACTGCTCTCAGATCTTTACACCTCCACACAGCACTCCCCACCCACGTGTCCTTGGGCGTCCCCCACCCCTTCCACACCTGTGCCTTTCGACTGGAGACATCGGACTCCCGAAACCCTCTCCGACGACCTTGGTGCCCGGGCTCCCTCTGCCCCCTCGAACCCTCTTACCCCCAGACAGGAATCCTCCAACTCCACGCCCCCGGTGCGCTGCCAGCCCCCCAGGACCCCTCCGCCCCCAGCGCCCCCTCGCCCACCTTTGATGCTGATGCCCAGCCCGCCGGCGTCGGCCTTGCGCACGGTCACCCGGCGCCGCTGGAGCAGCAGCGCCTCGGGAAGCTGCGGGGCGGCCGCGCCGGGCTCCGCGGCGCCGTTGAGCTGCGCGGGCTGCGCCTCCCGCGGGGCGCCGGGCTCGCCGCCGTCGGCGGGGCTCACGGTCAGCGAGTCCTCCGCCAGGCTGAGCAGCACCCTCTGCCAGCGCTCACCGCCGGCGCCCGAGCCCGCCCCGGTGCGCAGGTCCAGCAGCCCGGTGCGCGGGGCGCGCCTGCCGGACGCCATCTTCCAGCCCCCGGGCCGCCGCGATCGCCCGGCCCCGCGATGCCCGGCCCGCTCCCGCCGAGCGCCCAGGGCAGAGGGCAGCCGGCCCCGCCGGGCCAGCCGCCACCAGCCCAGCCCGGACCGCTGGGGGCGGAGCCTCCGGGGGCGGGGCCCTGTGGGCGGGGCTAGCGGAGGGCGGGCCAGGACCAGAAGATTGTAAAGCGTGCGGACCCCATGGAGGTTAAAAGGGCTTCTGAGCCGAAACCGGTTTGGTTCAGTGGATAGAGCGTCGGCCTGCGGATTGAAGGGTCCCGGGTTCGATTCCGGTCAAGGGCATGGACCTTGGTTGCCGGCACATCCCCAGTAGGGGGTGTGCAAGAGGTAACTGGTCGAAGATTCTCTCTCATCGATGCCTCTCACTATCTGTTCCTCTCTTCCTCTCTGTAAAAAATCAATAAAATATATTTTTTTAAAGCGAGGGTGGGGGATGGGGGGGCGTCTCACTGGCATGGAGCCAGTGAGGCGTGAGAGATCGGCGGGGCCATAAGGGGGCGGGAGGCCTTCGTGTTGGGAGCGGAGCTCTAGGATCCTGTGGAGGAGACACGGTTATAGGTCCAGGACCATAGCTCACGTACGTAGAAACAAGAAAAAGACACAGGAATCCTGGTGTGAAGCTTTGGGATGCTGTAGCAGAGCTGCGCTTGTAGGGCACTGGCCTCCAGGCTCAGGGTTGGATTGATGAGCTAGGAACCGAGCTGCGAGTTCTGTTCTAGGGCAGCAGATTTGGGAGGAACTGGTTTCCCACGCTGCTGGTCTGGAGCTTTGGTCGGTGGGCGTGGTTTGGTGTGGGCGTGGCGTGTGGCGGCCACGCCTGCTGGAATGAGAGCTCGGCTGGTTCCGTTTAAGGTTCAGGGGGATACAGTCCCCCCACGTCCGAGGGAGTTCAGAAGATTAACTCCCTGTTCTGTTCACAGGCGAAGACAGATAAGCCTGAAGTCCCACACTGAGAGACCTGTGAGACCTGTCTGGATAAGAATCCAAAACTAGTCCCGGTGTGAGGGGAGACGGCTGGAACGTGGGCTATTGGGTATGGATGTCCGGAGACCTGGCTTAGGATCCCTGCTCAGACATTGTTAGTTCCATGTCCACCTTGGTCTCATCACTTCAATTCTCTAAGCCTCGGTTTCCTCATCTGTGAAATGGAAGTCATAATAATGTCTATTTTCACAGGGATGTGTCAGGATTAAATCTATGTGAAGACGTGTTGAATCTCAGAGGGAAGGCAGGGGTGTGGGTGGGTGGGTGTGGAGAGATTAACCAGGGGAACGTGTTTGCATATATGCATAGCCCATGGACACAGACATAGTGTGGTGAAGGCCTGGGAAAGGTGAGGGTGAATGGAGGGTCAATGGGGAAAATTGTAATCTTTTAACATCTGTAATACTTTTAACAATAAAGATAAAATTTTTAAAAAGAAAACTATCAATCCTATAGAATCAATATCATTTTCATTTATTGAATGCTCACTACTGGCCAAGCCCACGTCAATATTTTTCATGTGTAATCTCATCTTTACAGTAGCCTCACAGAATAGCTATGAATACCCCGACATACAAAAGGGGAAATCTGGACTGAGAAGCTCTAATTGGCCCAGGTCACACATTTGTGAGTGGGAGCAAAGCTGGGATTCAAACTCATGCCTATCTGACACCAGTCCCTGGAGACTGACCCACTCTGCTTGACAGCTGCCAAATATGAAGTGAAGCGTATCAGAAAAATCTCACCATGTCTGCACACCTGCCCGGGTTGTGGGCTTGGTCCCTGGTGGGGGGCATGAGGGAGGTGGCTGATCGATGATTCTCTGTCATCACTGATGTCTCTATCTTTGTCTCCCTCTCCCTTCCTCTCTGAAATTAATAAAAACATATTTGAAAAAACATGAAGTATAATTATTGTGGAACACAAGCATCAGTCAAATAGTTTTATAGTTATAAGTGTCAAAATAGGAGAGACACAAGTAAAAAATAAAATGAATCCAGGGCCCAGTGTGTGTTGCTCAGTGGTTGAACATCGACCTATGAACCAGGAGGTCACTGTTAGAATCCTGGTCAGGGCACATGCAGGCTCAATTCCCAGTGTGGAGCATGCAGGAGGCAGCTGATCAATGATTCTCTCTCTCATCATTGTCTCTCCCTCTCCCTTCCACTCTGAAATCAATCAAAATATATTTTAAAAATAAAATAAATAAAATGAACACAGGGTCTGGCATACACATGATATTCAACAACTATATGAAAGAGAGAGAGAAGGATGGAAGCATGTAGGAAGGAAATATAGCATTACTTATGCATTGATGTTTTAAACGTATGATGGTGCTTAAAGATTGTAGAGCAGCTTAAGAAAAATGGGGTGAGCACTTGTGATAAATGAGAATTACAATCTGCTTGGTTTTTGGAACTTCGGGAGGGAGGAGGGATCGGGCAGGACAAGGGGCCAGGGGGAGGTTAGTGCTCTTTCCCAGGACCAAAGCCTGGAGCCAGATCTTTAAAAGTCCCCCCACGTACTGCCCTGCTTAAAAAAGACTTAACGAGCCAAACTTGGTGAGAAAGAGCCCTAATACAGAGTTTCTCCCCTAGGGGACTATTTTCTGTGATTGTAATGTGAAGAGAGGGATGAGAGGTGTGATGTGAGCAGAATGAAAGGAGGCTAGCAGAGAAGGATGTAGAGTCAAAGAAAACAGTGTTAGGTGTGTGTGTGTGTGTGTGTGTGTGTGTGTGTGTGTGTGTGTGTGGTGTGTATGTGCAAGATCACATGATATGGGCGGTGCCAATCAGCTGTGTCCCTCTCGGCCCACCCACAGGAACACTGTAGCTGGAAAAATGCTCTTCTTCTCCCTCCACTCTGGTCAGCTGATGCCACCCCTCTGTGGCTCAGAAATTGTCCTCCCAGACACATACACACACAGGCCTGGCTTCCCACCAACCTCAGGGCAGAGCTTCCAGAGGAAACCAGTTCACTACCAAGGGACAGGAGAGTGGGGAGGAAAGGAAGAAGGGAGGGGACTTTACAGCTCACCGGTTTTGAATTCCCCACCGAAGGTCCTGCAGGCTCAAGCCTTTGGACCAGGAGTCCAGGAGAGGACTCTGGTCAGACAGCGAGGCCTCTATGCACAAGCTCCAAGGCAGGGAGCAGAGATTCTTTACTCTCCTGGCCTTCTAGACCCTAAGATGGCAGCAATAATGAAAGTTAACAGGACTAACTGCTTGGATCATCTCAGTTAACCTTCCAGACAGTCCCAGAGCCCAGCTGATGTGGCTCAGTGACTGAGTGTCCACCTACGAACCAGGAGATCGGGGCATATGCCCAGGTTTTGGGGCTTGATCTCCAATAGGGGGCGTGCAGGAGGCAGCCAATCAATGATTCTCTTTCATCATTGATGTTTCTATTTCTCCATCTCCCTTCCTCTCTGAAATCAATTTAAAAAATTCTTTTTTAAAAAAGTCTTCAGAAGTAGATCCTGTTATTGTCTCCACTAAGCAGATGAGGAAACTGGGGCTCAGATACATGATGTAATAAGCCCAAGCAATCTGGCACCAGAGGTCACTGGGACACCATACTGCACTCCAGGTGAGGTTTGGATCTCAGTGGAGGTTGGGAGGCTTCCCAAGTCTAAAACTCCATGGTGTCCTGAGGGATGGAAACTAAACCAGGTGCTTCTCTAATATGTCACCTTTAAACCTTCATTGCAGCCTTGTAAGGCAGGCACTCAAATCTCCATTTTGCAGATGAAAAAAAACAAGGTCAGAGAGAAAACGTGACATCCTAGGTCAGACAGGCAATAAACGACAGAACCCGAATATGAAACAGGTTATTTCTGATTTCTTAGCTTTAGCCCCTTCTACTGGGCTGCTCAAGATCCTAGTCAAAATCAGACTCTCAGAATGTCAGAGAATTCAAGTTGTACGCTTGTGAAAGTCAGAGAAAAGCAATGCTAGTATCATACAATATTGGTGTTTAAGAGGGGACCCACCGAATGTCCCTAAGTCTAATTGCCTTACCCCAAGCGAGAAGGCCCTTTTGAGCACCTCCAAGAGCTTTCCCTCTAGCCTGAGCTTGGATGCCTCCAGTTACAAGGAGCTCACCTCTCCACAAGGCACTTGTTAAGAGAGTCATCGATCAGCTGCCTCTTGCACACCCCCTACTGGAGATATGCCCGCAACCAAGGTACATGCCCTTGACCGGAATCGAACCCGGGGCCCTTCAGTCCCCAAGCCGATGCTCTATCCACTGAGCCAAACCAGTCTTGGTCCAATCCAGCATTTGATGAAGGAGGAACCAGAGGCCCTAGAGGGTTTCCCTACCCCTGTAACCCTAGCCCACTATTAGTCACTTGAAAAAGATATTTGTCAATGAGCTGGAAACAGCCTGATGCTGGAGCCATGTAGATTCAGCATCCTAGCACCACATCTGATAGATGGCAGCAGAGGGCAGCAGAGAGTCAGGGCTGCGGGGCCCTAGGTAACTGGCCATCCAGCATCCATAGAAGAAAGATGGGAGTCTAGAATGGTGTGGCAAGTGGGGATCCTTAAACTTGCCACTTCTGAAGCACTTTCTTCCCTTCCTTAAATGAGGATTACACATCCATTTCAGAGGTGGGATTATTATTATGGTTACCATTATTATACCAGCTACCATTTACTGAGCCCATCCCATCTCAGCACCTGCACCCCCTAGTCACAGACCCAGCCAATGAAAAGAGAACCAGTTTTGGGGTCAGGCAGATTTGGCCTCCAATCCTGGCTCTTCCATTGACTCAAGTAACTCACTTCCCCTTTCTAAGTCTCACTTTCCACATATATGAGAGGGGGGTAATAAAACAAAAGCCTGGAGGACTCTGAAAGAATTTTTAAAATTATATTTATTGGAGTAATCCGGCCAGAGTGGCTAAGTGGTTGAGTGCTGACCTATGAACCAGGGAATGATGGTTCCATTCCCAGTCAGGGCACATGCCCAGGTTGCAGGCTCGATCCTCAAGTAGGGGGTGTGCAGGAGGCAGCCTATCAATGATCCTCTCTCATCAATGATGTTTCTATCTCTCTCTCCCTCTCCCTTACTCTCTGAAATCAATAAGTATATATTTTAAAATGTTTATTGTGGTAACATTGGTTAATAACATTATAAATTTCAGGTGTATAACTTTATACTATGACCTAAGAAAATTAAAGGGCCCCAACCCCCCCACCCCCCCCCACACACACACACACACAGAGCCAAAGTTGGGAGTTCTACACATTACCCCAACCCCCTAACCTTAACTGATTCCAGGAGGAATCACAAGTTGTGGAGGGAGCACCCCTGGGCCCAGAGCTCACCTACCCTCATGTTGCATTCAGAACAATCCTTGATTCATTTCTTCCCAGAGATGTTTCACGCACGCTCTTCTCTGCTCTGAAATCCCCTCAAAAGCATTTATCAATAATTTTTCCAAATCACAGTAATTATCTCATTACTTTGATATTAATAGATTTCACCTGTCGTCAAGGAGCCACCTGAAAAGTTCCCAGACCCTCTGTGTGGGGAGGGACTCCTGGAGTCAGCTTTGCATGAAAGCTGGCCTGGCAGCAACCCTGCAGTTCATTCACCCCAGCTCACTTCCCTACCACCCGCCTTCCCTCACTCATGCTCTTGCCCATGTCAGAGACAAGCCTGACTCCTGAGAAAGGTAGAAATCAAACCGAACAGTCTCCAGAGGACTAGAGTCATACAGCAAAATACACAGTAGAGGCAGCACCTAGAAGGGGATCTAGGGTTGCTGGTCACCCAGGGACTTCCCCTCAGCTACACGTCCAGACAGATCTGACTTGGAGACACTACAAAGCTTAGCTAGAGGAGGAACGTCACAGATGACAGGTGTTAGGGGTATCCAGGGCCCACCTCCAAAAACTCCTTGGCTGACCTTCCCCAAACTCCTCCTCTTACCTCCCAATAATAACTAATATTTATTGAGTATGGTCCATAACCATTTTGGGGGGGATAACTTACTTAATCCTCATAGTATTATTGTTATTGGACCTATTTTACAGGTAATTTTTTTTTTAATTTAGTGATTGATTTCAGAGAAAGAAAAAGGAGGAGTGAAAGAAACTTCAATTTATGCATTCATTGGTTGCTTCTTGTATGTGCCTTGACCGGGGGTTGAACACACAACCTTGGCATATAAGGATGATCCTCTAACTAACTGAACTACCTGGCCAGGGAAGGACTCTTTTCTATGATAAAGATTTAATTAGCCCCATGTTAAATGAGGAATAAGAGTTTATGTAATCTGCCCAAAGATTTACTCTCTCAGTATCAGATCTGGAATGAATTCGTGTGGACCTGACTCCCAATCATGAGACTCTTCTGCAAGCACCCTCCTCTTTAGGCCTCAGTTTCCCTATCTGTAGTAATCACAGAGACCATTCATTGATGAGAGCTCACTGTTTGCCACATACCAGTCTGCCACAATCCTTCCTGGCCCATTGCACTTGATCTTATTAATGAACTAGAGGCCCAGTGCATGAAATTTATGCATGGGATGGGGGGGTTCCTCAGCCCGGCCTGCACCCTCTCACAATGTGGAATTGCTGGCTCCTAACTTCTCACCTGCCTGCTTGAACACCCCTAACCATTCAACTGCTGCCTGATCACCCCTAACTGCTCACCTGCTACCTGATCACCCCTAACAGCTCACCTGCTGCCTGATGGCTCCTAAACACTATGCCTGCCTACCTAATCGCCCCTAACCATCTCTGCCTCAGTTCCGCTGCCACAATTTCACCCAGAAGGGTGCAGAACGATGTCTGGAACGTCGTTGGGCTATCTGGTCTAATTAGCATATTATGCCTTTATTATTGTAGATTTAAATCTATAACCATTATAATCACGAAGTAGCACTGCTTTAGTCATATCCACTCTCAAGTGGATGAGTGGGTTTCCAAGTCCAAGGCTCCCAGGAATATTGCCTAGGATGGGAGAAGGGACAGCCTCGGCAGAAAGGCTGTCCACAGCAAGACAGGCCAAGGCTGACTGACTGGGCAATCAAAGACTAGACTAGCCAAGCTGGTCAGGGTGGGGAAGCAGAATAGAGGATCTTTTGTCAGGCCAGAAACTGCAAGCCTGCCCCATCCCCACCATCTGGCTCCAGCTACAGCCCAGTGATGCATGATAGGGAAATGGCGGGAGGCGGGTGCTGGAGGCTGCCCACCTGCTCTGCCTCCTGGGATAAGCCAACCTAAGACCTCCCAGTTCCATCTGGTCAACACATCCCTGAGCCCTGACCACCCCTAGGGACTCCTTTCGACAGGCTAAAATTGGCTGGGAGTATGGCCAGCCTGTTGGGGTCACAGGTCACTGTTAATCTGCTAGAACAAGGGAGGACAGGCGGGTGGGCAGGCAGCCGGTGTGGGCAAAGCCCTGGCAGTTCCTGCTGTCTGGTCTGGTGGCCCTGGAGGGAAATATTCCTCTTCTGGGAGTCAGGGAAGTGAGCTAGAAATACAGGCCTCGAGGAAAATTGCAGATGCTCACATCTTGCTACTTTCACTTCTATACTGGGACTTCAGAGAAAGTTCACCCACACGTTCAAGGTGTCATTGCAGCCCTGTGTGTGATGGTGAAACACTGGCAATGACATGACGCCCGTAGAGGCCTGAATAAATATGGACCTAGACCATGTTTCTTTTTTGTTGTTGTTGTTAATAAATATATTTTTATTGATTTCAGAGAGAAAGGAAGAGAGAGAAAGAGATAGAAGCATCAGTGATGACAGAGAATCATTGATAGGCTGCCTCCTGCATGCTCCTCACTGGGAATTGAGCCCACAACCCAGGCATGTGCTCTGACCGGGAATCAAATCATGACCTCCTGATTCATAGGAGCACACTGAACCACTGAGCCAAAACGGTTAGGACTAGACCATCTTAGTTTCTTTCTTTCTATATTTCTTAATATATTTCTTTCTTTCTCTTTCTTTCTTTCTTTCTTTCTTTCTTTCTTTCTTTCTTTCTTTCTTTCTTTCTTTCTTTCTTTCTAAATAATTTTTTATTGCTTTCAGAGAGGAAGGGAGAGGAGTGCCCTTGACCAGAATCAAACCCAGACCCTTCAGTCCACAGGCTGATGCTCTATCCACTGAGCCAAACCAGCCAGGGCTAGACCATCTTTTTTTTTTTTTTTTTTTTTTTTTAATATATTTTATTGATTTTCCACAAAGTGAAAGGGAGAAGGATAGAAAGCTAGAAACATCGATGAGAGAGAAACATAGACCAGCTGCCTCCTGCACACCCCCTACCGGGGATGTGCCCGAAACCAATGTACATTCTCTTGACCGGAATCGAACCCACCTTTCAGTCAGCAGACCAACGCTCTATCCACTGAGTCAAACCGGTTTCGGCTAGACCATCTTTCTTAATAATACTCAATTATTGGGTCTAAGAACTGAAGCCTCCATGTCAACATGACTTGATTGTTTGTTCAAGGAAATTCTTACCCTAGATAGAAGGTAAAATTGTAAACCAATAAATAACTTCACTATTTGTCTCAGGAAATTCTTGTAAACCAATTTGTTTAGGCAAATACTTTGCTTACCTTGGCAAACACCTTTCTTGCAGTCATTGCTATTATTAAAAGCTAGAGGCCCAATGCATGAAATTCGTGCAAGAGTATTCTTTCCTTCCCCTGGCTGCCAGCACTGGCTTCCCTCTGGCACCAGGACCTGGGCTTCCCTCCGGCCACCAACAGGCACCCAAGACCCAGGCACCCCTCACAGTCCCAGCTTCTTCTAGAAGTATGTGTGGTCTAATTAGCTTATTATGCTTTTATTAATAATAATAATAATATTGGAAAGAATAATAAATGTGTGGTGGGGAGAAGAAAGAGTCTAGGACAATACCACATTATAGCTACGACTCAGAAGGAGAAGAGGTAGAACTGAGGCCCAGACTCAGCCACTCCAGAGTCCTCTGATTCCATGCAGCGAAGAGAGGACTAGGCAGGTCCCAGGCCTGACTGGAAGAAAATCTGGAAGTAGGACTGACTCGGCCCAGGTGTGCCTTGGAGCGTTACATTTCCACCAGACTGTCTGCTGTTGAAACTCTGGTGTTAGCACTCAGAGGTAGAGAAATGGACCCTCAAAGGTTGTCTAACCAATTGAATGGCTGGGTGGAGGACAGGTTCCAACTCCCAACCTCTCCATCTTCTTCAGCAGTACCCTTGTGCATGCTACTTATTCCCCGCTCCTGGGCATTCTTCCTCCCTTACCTGGTTAACCCCTCTGAGTTATTAGCTGCTTCCACAGGGAATCTAGCTGCTTTCACAGGGAAGGTTCCTGATTAATTAGAATTTCATGGCTTCAGAGTTCAATTAGTTGGAATTCACAACCAGAGAATTCTATTGATTAGAATTTTATGGCACCAGGGAACTATTGATTAACATTACATGGCCCCAGAATTCTATTACTTAGAATTCTATAAGTTGAGAATGCTATTGATTCTAATTTCATGGCATCTTAGTGCTACAGCGATGCATGCCTCCCCCAGATAGCCACACAGGACAAGTAGCTTTCAACTCAAACTGCGACCAAGAAAGAAAGGAAGGGAAGGAGGGAAGGAAGGAAAGAGAGGGGGATGGAGGGAGGGAGAGAGAGAGAGAGAGAGAGAGAGAGAGAGAGAGAGAGAGAGACTGTCACCTTCTCACCCTCATCTGTTTCAAATTGTCTGTCTGCCACCTGCTCCTGCTTTATTTTACTCCATGGTGGTTATCACCATTTCATATCAAGTACATTACTTACTGCTTCCTACACTTGAAGAAGCTCCACTTGAGGGATTTTTATCAGCCTTGTTAACTGCTGTAACCGTACTTGTCACACAACAGATACTCAATAAATATTTGTTGAATATTTGCAAATGAATGAACTGGAGAATCAACTGTTGCAATTATTACATAAAGGTACCATATGATCATTTTTTAAAAATATATATTTTATTGATTTTTCTCAGAGAGAAAGAGAGAGGGATAGAGAGCCAGAAACATCGATGAGAGAAAAACATTGATCACCGGGGAACATTGACCCACCGGGGATGTGCCCGCAACCAAGGTACATGCCCTTGACCAGAATAGAACCCGAGACCCTTCAGTCCGCAGGCCGATGCTCTATCCACTGAGCCAAACCGGTTTTGGCCCATATAATCATTTTTATACTTGTTCTAATCATTTTTATTTATTTATGATGTATTCCACTAATGCTTTAATTTTAAAAAATTTAGCCTGGCCGGTGTTGCTCAGTGGTTGATCATTGAGCTATGAACCAGGAGATCACAGTTCAATTCCTGGTCAAGGCACAGGTTGTAGGGTCAACTGATCCCCATTTGGGGGTGTGAGGGAAGCAGCTAATCAATGATTCTCTATCTTTACTGATGGTTTCTATCTCTCTCCCTCTCTGAAGTTAAATAAAATATTTTTAAAATTTTTATTTTAGAGAAAGAGGAAGGGAGAAAGAGAGAGGGGGAGAGAGAAAGGGGGGAGGGAGAGAGAGAGAGAGAGAGAGAGAGAGAGAGAGAGAGAGAGAGAGAGAGAGAGAGAGAGAAACATTGGTCAGTTGCCTCTTGCATGCACCCTGACTAGGGATCAAACCCACAACCTGGATATGTGCCCTGACTGGGACTCAAACCCAGCACCTTTGGTATCGATATATAGAACGATGCTCCAACCAACTGAGACACACCAGCCAGGACTCTAATCATTTTTTAAAAAATAGTGAGTGTCACCCTGGCGGGGTTGCTAGATTGGTTGGAGCCTTGTCCTGTACAACAAAAGCATTTTAGATTTGATTCCTGGTCAGGACACATACCTAGATTGTGGGTTCAGTCCTCTGTCAGGGCTCTACTGGTGGCAACCAATAAATGTTTCTCTCTCTCTCTCTCTCATCAATAAACATATCTGCCAAAACAGGTTTGGCTCAGTGGATAGAGTCAGCCTGCGGACTGAAGGGTCCTGGGATCAGTTCCAGTCAAGGACATGTATCTTGGTTGCAGATACATCTCCAGTGGGGGTGTGTGTGTGTGTGTGTGTGTGTGTGTGCAGGAGGCAGTTGATTGATGTTCCTCTCTCATCAATGTTCCTGACTTTCTATCCCTCTCCCTTCCTCTCTGTAAAAAATCAATACACTGTATTTTAATAATAAATAAATAAATAAATAAACAAATAAATAAATACATAAATAAATAAATAAAATAAACATATCCTCAGGTGAGAATTTTAAAAATTAAAAAATAAAATAGTGATTGTCAACTTATGCATCTACCTTCTCTAGCATGCTCTGTCTCACTCAATGGTTCAATTCATACTCATGCCGTAAAAAGGACTCTATCTCCCCTTTCTCAATGAGCCTCTCTTCCTTAAACAGAGAGATCTCAACTGAGTTAAGATCTAGGCAAAAAAAAAAAAAAAAAAAAAAAAAGGATCTAGGCTCCTAGGAGAAGGAAAGAAATTAAAATGAAAGGGGTGCCGAAACCGGTTTGGCTCAGTGGTAGAGCATCAGTCTGCGGACTGAAAGGTCCTGGGTTCGATTCCAGTCAAGGGCATGTACCTTGGCTGCCGGCACATCCCCGGCAGGGGGTGTGCAAAGGCAGTTGGTCGATGTTTCTCTTTCATTGACATTTCTAGCTCTCTATCTCTCTCCCTTTCTCTCTGTAAAAAACTCAATAAAATATTATATTTTTAAAAATAATAATAAAAAAATAAAATAAAATAAAATAAAATGAAGGGGGTGAGGGAAAGGTGAGTCTCAAAGAATTGGAACCTACTAATTTTTCAGACTTCCAAATGTTGCCATCCTATAGGAAGCTCTCTCTGATAGCCAGATTAACTTGACTCTCCTGTCAAGTGCTCTTTAACTTCCAACATCCCTGTTCACAGCTTTCTCTACCTTTTGTATTTAGAGATGTGCTGGATGATTGTTTGATATCTGCAGATAAGGACCCTATCTGCTTTATCCCTCATGCCTCTACCAGTGTCTAACACACAGTAGGTGCTCCAGACCAATTTGTGGAATGAATGCATGAATACCATTTCATACTCCTGCTGACAGGATGGATCAGGACCTGCTAAGGGAAAGAGCTGCCCAGAGTCAGGAAATGCTAGAGAGAGGACCCTCAGGGGACTGTAAGTGTGGGTCCCCAGCCTGCCCTGGAGCCATCTCCAGGTTAAGAGGTAGGATAGGGATGGGCAACTTCTTCTATAAATGGACAGATAATAAAACATAGTCTGCCTGCTGTTGGAGCAATCAACTTTAGACAATATTTAAATAAGCATGGCTGTGTTTCAAAAAAAACAAAACACACCAATCCTTACTTAAGGATGTTAATGCTTAAATTTAATGTTTCACACGTCACAAACAACATTCTTACTTTGATTTTTCCAACAGTTAAAAAGTGTAAACACCTCATAAATTTCCAAAATCCCAAAATAAGGCTTTGTTAAGTAAGAGAGTAAGAATGGGAAACTGAGGTGAAGAAGTTTGCTCTCTAGTCCGTGATGATGGGCAAGTCACTTGACAACTCGGAGCCTTGGGCTTCTCCAGTGGAAAAGGGAAATAATAAAACTCTAGTTCCTAAGGTAGTCTAGAGAATTAACTAAGATAAAGCCTTTAGCTCCAGCCAAGCCAGGCCAGCCTGAGCCACTTGATTACTACTGTTGGTAATCATTATTATTATTATTACCAGGGGAACTTTGGGAGGAGCAAATGGAAGGATGCAGGCAGAATCCCCAGCTCCACATCTTGCACACCAAGAAGACCTCCAGAAACTTTCTAACCTTCCCTGTCTCCTGCCCTAAGTCACTCCAGACAGACCTCCCCAGCATTCTCCACCAGCCCACAGGCCTCGGCCAAGACCAGAGACGATGCCAATGGCAGCTGGCCAAGGTGGGAGGAGAGGGCCTGGTGTAGAGGAAGAGGGTTCTGACCAGGCCCCCTCATTGTCTAAGCCTGCCAGACCATCAGCCCGCCAGCCAGCTGATGTCCTCAGTTGTCGACACCAGCTGGCCAGCCCCACCCTCACCCAACACCCTTTTCTCCCAGATCTCTCCCTGTCATTCAGCCTCCGCCCCCACCCACCCACAGCCTAGAAAGACTCCAGGTCGGCCAGAGGATCTGAGCTTTTGTCCCCCAAATATAGGCTGATTTGCATTCTTTTAGCAATTTGCACACCTCATTCATTTGTAGAGAGCTAGATGCCGCAGAGCCAGCAGGGACTTTTGTGTTTATTTTATTTGAGTGGCTGTTTTAGGATGTGATTTTGGGCGTTCCCTTTCACCTTCAGCACTTTCTTATTCTGGGACCTTGGCTAAGTGACTGCCACTCCGATCCTCAGTTTCCTCGTTTGTAATAATAATACCTTTCCTCTAGAGGGATTGTGAGAAGTAAATAAGAGAACACATGCAATGTACCTGGCACAAAGTATGAGCTCAACGGATGATAGCTGCTCTTAAACATATTATCAGCATCCTAATGTCCTCCACATCCAAGTGTTAAAACCTATGCTGTCCAACAAGATAGCCACTAGGTGCATGTGGCTACTTAAATTCAAATTAAATTAAATTAAATTAAATTAAATTAAATTAAATTAAATTAAATTAAATTAAATAGAACTTTAGTCCTTCAGTAGCACCAGCCACATTTTAAGTGCTCAATAGCCACCTGTCCTGGTGGCTGTCCTACTGAGCAGCACAAATATAGAACAACTTCAATTATCCAATAAAATTGTATCAGACTATTGCTGATTCACACTCTGGATTCCCTTGAGCTTTTCTTCCTTTCTCTCCCATCTGCAGCCTTTTCCCCCACCCCCATCAAGGTAATGACCTTGGTGAGTGGGTGTTCTTTTGTTCTCTGCACCTGGGCTGGAGGGTGGAGAACAGGTGTGGAGCTGTGCGCCCTGGGGCACGTAGGGGGTGGGCGCAATTGTCTGTGTTGTAAAGCAAACAGCTGCACCCAACTCGGCTGCCACCAGCTGGAGCCTCCTTGGGCCCGGATGTGGATGAGGGCCCTGTCCTCACCACCTCCCAGAGGCAGTTTAAGGTCACGCTACACGTCTGGGCCTGGATGAGCAGTTTCCAGCACAGCTGACACCTGGGGAAGGTGTACCAGATGGGAGGCCCCGTGTGGAGCAGAGGGGAAGATTAGCAACCTCTCAGTGCCAAGGCTTAGCTGCAGCAGAGGCTGAAAGGAGTAAATGGGTCACATTCAGACTATTTCAATTTTTATACACCAAACTTACTGCTGGAGTTTCAACCACCACAGCAAGAATTGTAAAACATTCCCATGTGATGGTCTATTACAGTGAAAAAATATATTTTTGGTGTGCTGAAGAATTTAGTACATAATCAGTTTATGTGTGCCATTGTTACACCCAGACTTCGTGATCCCCAAGGACCACCAGGGAGCCGAGTCCGATGCAATAAACAAAAGAGCCTTTTCCATGCTAGCATGGGCTCTGTCCCACTCACGCCGGCAGCGTGGCGGAAGAGCCAGAATTTCGCCAAGTCCTGGGGTTTTACTCCGGTGGTGATGTCACTGCTTTGGCTGACCCTGATTGGGCTAGGGTCCAGCTAATGGAGGATAACTCCGCCCTGCCCCACAGTGGAGTCAGGAGTTTTATCCTCGCCCCGCCCTGCCCTCTCACCTATAGATGAAAAAGGTTGAAAATCGCTGGCCTAGCCCTGACCGGTTTGGCTCAGTGGATAGAGCATCAGCCTGGGGACTCAAGGGTCCCAGGTTCGATTCTGGTCAAGGGCATGTACCTTGGTTGTGGGCACATTCCCAGTAGAGAGTGTGCAAGAGGCAGCTGATCAATGTTTCTCTCTCATTGATGTTTCTAACTCTATCTCTCTCCCTTTCTCTGTATAAAAAAAAAAATCAATAAAATATATTAATAATAATAATAATAATAAAAGAAAATCGCTGGCCTATTGGCATCTCTAAACCTGAAGTCTTGGTGTTGCTCCCAGGATGTCTGTTAATCCCACAGTTATTCCCTTCTAAAGGATGGCTTCCCCATCCTTCCAGCTGTCCAGCCCCAAACCTTAGAATCATCCTTCACCTTTCTCTTTACCATACTCTAAGGAGCCATCAGCAAATCCTTTTGAGTCCACCTTCAAAATTGTGGAAGAAAAGGCGTCACATGCTAACCCAACTAGCTCAGGGAAGGCCTGTGTGGAGACCCTGCAAACTCAGAGACCTAAAGTAACCACAAAGGATGATCTGAAATGAAAACTTTTTATTTTATTTTTCAGGACCCTTTTTGCTTTTATTTATTTTCAGTATTCTTATGTTTTTCATAGGTTTTATCTTACTGTCCTTGCATAACACAGTAACAAATCATCTATACTAATAAAAGAATAGTATGCTAAATATACCGAACATCTTCCAGACATCCTTCCGGACAAAGTCATGTTAGTGGGAGGCCAAGGCAGAAGTAGTTAGGGGCGATTAGGCCAGAAGGGGACAGCAGTTGGGGTGATCAGGCAGGCAGGGCAGGGCAGTTAGGGACATCAGGCCTGAAGGCAGAGGTGGTTATGGTAATCAGTTAGGTTATGGTAATCAGGCCAGAGGTGGTTATGGTAATCAGGCCAGCAGGGAAGGGCAGTTGGGAGGGACAAAGCCTCCAGGGGAGGGCAGTTAGGGGTTACCAGGCCAGCAGAGGAAGAAAGTTGGGGGAGACCAGGCCTGCAGGGAAGGGCAGTTGATAGAGTGGCTTTGTGTGCTAGTTGTCCTATAGAGCCCAGTGGCTCAGCCTCCCCAGTTACCTGAGGTGAACAGTCTTGGTGCACCCCTTTGTGGGCTGTGTGCACAGTCTTGTTGTAGTTAAGCCTTGATTGTTGTTGGTATCACTGGGAGAAATTGACCTCCAAGCCAACTGGTTGTAAGGATCAGATGTGTCTATGATGGGAGAACTGCTGTGCTGGAGACACCTTTAGGAGATAAGACTTGCTTCAGTGGGGCTTTGGTGCTTGTGGAGTTTGCCGCCTGAGTGTGTTCCTTATGGATCTGAGGAGCTGTAATCTGGATGGTTCTACTCTGACCTCTGGTACACTGGCTCAAGGACCTCTAAGGAGATGCTAATTTAGCCTCTGCCTGAGGCCATCCAGCAGAAGCTATGGAGAGATCTGCAGATTCCTCTTCTTTGTTTGGGTTTTGGCAGTGCTCAGATAAGGCCTAACTGTGAAGCAATGCAGTGGGGGCCTTGGGCCTTCTTTTGAATGCTTTGGGTCTCTCTGACTCAGCTGCAGTTTGTTAGGTAATTTTAGATTTCAAAGGACCAGGCCATTCATATGCAAAAGCCTCTGCACATAACTTGGATGGGGAAGGGTCTTAGGGAAGAGTAAACAGCAATGGCTTCCTGCCCCCCCTGCCAGCCTGGTTGCCCCCAACTGTACCCTCTCCCCCTCCCCTGCCAGCCTGGTCAACCCTAACTGCTCCCCACCTGCTTGGTCGCCCCTCACAGCTCCTCTGCCAGCCTGGTCATCCCATGCAACCTGCTGTTCAGTCATTTGGTTGTCCCTCACTAATCTCCCTGCTGGCCTGGTGGCCTCACACAGCATGCTTGGTCATAGGCAGCTATCTTGTGGGGACATGATGGTCAATTTGCATATTACCTCTTTAATATATAGGATGGAGTTTATATATACTCTTTTGTGTCAGCATCTTTCACTTAATATGTGAGTTTCATGTCTATTGTCTCTATAGTTTATTCATTTTCATTGCTAAGTAGTATTCCATTGTGTGAGTATATCACAATTTGTCCTCCTGTTGACAGACATTTTGGAAATTTCTGGTTTGGCCTTTGTAAATAATGTTCTTTGGAATGAACTCGAAGAGTCTGGAGACTTTGGCTAGAAATAAGTGATAAAGATTTGTTCAAGGGTCTTAGAGTTTACAACTGGGAAGTGCTCAATAAAGAAAAATTAAGAGTTCTTACAGTAAACAGTACATGCTAAAGAAATAGTCTTGCATTCTTAGCCCTAAGGTTAGTTCAGAATGGTTATCAGTAAAATGTCAGGCAGGCTGGAAGATGGATGCCAGGTGGTCTGGTCACATCCAGTGGCTGGAATAATAGATGTCAGGTGGATGTCTGTTGGCCTGAATGCCTGAGTCCTTCAGGGGCAATCAGAAGGCTGTCTGGAGGTCTGGTATATGTCCAGATATATATCCAGGAATTGATGCAGAACTGGGAAGTTCAAAAGTTTAAGTTCCCAGGCTAGTTAGAACAAGAATAGTCTTTCTTCATGCCTCACCCTTCAGATGTTAATAATTTTAGCAGCTTGGTTAAAGTGACTCCATTTCATATATCCTCTATCTTTACTCATTCTTAGCTCCTATAAACTATTGTGTACATGTGTTTTCATGCACACATGGTATCATTTCTCTCCAGTATCTACCTAGAAGTGGAAATGCTGGGTCATAGAATGGGCATGTGTTTAGCTTTACTAAATACTGTTTTCCTAAGTGGTTGTACCATTTATACTCCCACCATCAGAGTATGCGAGTACATGAGGATTTTAGGCAGAGAGTGATACAATCTGAATCCTGGTCTACCATCAGAAATATCAAATGTTTATTGAGTGACTGAGTGAATACACAAGCACAAGCTGAAAAGGGAGACCGTTCTGGCTGAGGCTGGCCGAACTCTCCTGAGTGGCACTTTCTTATCAGACCCATCCTGGGCCCAAAGACCAGACATAAACAAGAAAATGTCCCTGATGCTAAGAAACACAAAGCCTATGTGTGTTTCTTTTTTTCTTTTTTCTTTTTTAAAAATATATTTTATTGATTTTTCACAGAGGGGAAGGGAGAGAGAGAGAGAGTTAGAAACATCGATGAGAGAGAGTCATCGATCAGCTGCCTCTTGCACACCCCCTACTGGGGATATGTCTGCAAGCAGGGTACATGCCCTTGACTGGAATTAAACCCAGTACCCTTCAGTCTGAAGGTCGACATTATCCACTGAGCCAAACCGGTTTCGGCCATATGTGTTTCTTTCTTTCTTTCTTTCTTTTTTCTTTTTTTCTTTCTCTCTTTCTTTCTCTCTTTCTTTCTTTCTTTCTCTCTTTTTTCTTTTTTAAAAAATATATTTTATTGATTTTTTACAGAGAGGAAGGGAGAGAGATAGAGAGCTAGAAACGTCAATGAGAGAGAAACATCGACCAGCTGCCTCTTGCACACCCCCTACCGGGGATGTGCCCACAACCAAGGTACATGCCCTTGACCGGAATCGAACCCGGGACCTTTCAGTCCTAAGACTGACGCTCTACCACTGAGCCAAACCGGTTTCGGCCCTATGTGCGTTTCTTAAATCCATATAAAGGATTTAAAATTGTGTTCCAGGATGGTGTTGCTCAGTGGTTGAGCACTGACCTAAGAACCAGGAGGTCACAGTTCAATTCTCAGACAGAGCACATGCATGCCTGGGTTGCAGCTACATCCCCCGGTAGGGGATGTGGAGGCAGGCGATCAAAGATTCTCTCTCACCATTGATGTTTCTCTCTCTCCTTCTCTCTTTCTGTAATCAATAAAAATAATAACAAAATGTCTAAAGGAAGACAAAAAATTACTATATATAGAGAGGCAACAAGAACCTCACCCTGGAGAGTGGAAGTCAATATGAGGAGTAAGACATGAATTCTAGTGGTATTTATCAGTGAAGTCACTGAGATGATGTGGCACTTCTGAGTCTCATGACTTTACTTAACCACGAGGGAACATTATTGGCTATTAGCAATGAGCCATATTTTCATCTATAAATCTGGAAATGTAAAATATTTTTAATACTCATTGTTAAGGTGTTGGGAGATGAGCATGCTCAACTAGTAGAAATATGATTTGCTGAAACTGAAAATGTTGTTATAATTGACCCAATAATACTGTCGTAAGCAGTAGGCATGAACAGAGTAGGAACCATAGGCAAGGTAAAGAAGGTCACCAGAGAGGAAAGCCCTGTGTGCCTAGCAACAGACTACTGTAGGAAGGGACCTCCTCCCCAGGATGACCTTTCCTCCCCATCATATTGCTGGTCATGCGGTTTAGACCCCCTGACCTTCCATATTCCTAGTCATGTGGTAGACCCTGTTAGAGTTGGAACAAAGAGACTGGAGAATAGGCTTATATGACGCCCTTGTACAACTACTCCCTTACATTAAGCCCTAGAGATAACATTTGGGCCTCAGTTGTGTTTCAGCTCCAGGCCCAGAAAAACAGCAAGGCCAGGTGGAGTGACATCATGGCTGGCATCAGGAGCAGCTTCGATGACTAATGAACCCCCTTCCCTGGTGTGGACCAAGACCCTGAAAGTACACCTGAAAAGCTGATGAATAGTCTATTGAGATCCTCCCCTGAGATCTCTAGATAAAACCCCTGAAGAGGAAGGACCCATCACTGGAGCTCCATCTCTCTCTGTCTCTGGAACATACCCATGCCTTTCCCCTCTCATTCCCTCAGGCACATTTGTTTTCTGTTTTTCTTTTTTCTATGTTCCAAGGGCCCTTCTTTTACCTCTGTAACTTGTTTCCTGAGCCCATTTCTTCTATAATACCCTTCTTGCACCTCTGTGACTTTCTAAATAAACTTGGTCTTTCATTTTGAGTCTTAGCTCTGAATTCTTTCTTAGCCAGATCTCAAATTCTGAGGTTGCTGGACTGAGGTCCAGATGCTGGTAACATTCCGGTACTGTTTTGCCCCTAACAATACCATTTTGAAAGCCTACTGAGACCAGCTAGCGTGGCTTAGTGGTTGAGCGTTGACCTATGAACCAGGAGATCACGGTTTGATTCCCAGAGAGGGCACATGCCTGGGTTGTGGGCTTGATCCTCAGTGTGGGGTGTGCAGGAGGCAACCGATCAATGATTCTCTTTCATCATTGATGTTTCTATCTCTTTCTCCCTCCCTCTCCCTTCCTCTCTGAAATCAATAAAAATATATTTATAAATAAATAAATAAATAAGGTATATAAAGTATTATTTTTAAAAAGCCTATCGAAAGAACCAGAAGAGGAAAGTGTAAGACATAATTTATAATATTAGAAAAAAAGGAAAAGAAAAAAGAGCCCTAATGGTTATTCATATCAGATTCTACCAAAAATAGAATGTCATGTGGCCATCTATCAAGTGATATTTATGAATAACTTTTAGTGACACAACGAAAATGCTGATATCTATAATAGTGAAAAAAGAAGCAAGGCAGGATGCAGAAATGTATTATCAGTATGATCTCACTTATATAAATACCCATGAATAAAAAATAGCTGAGCCCCAGCATTGTGGCTCTGTTGGTTGGAGCATCATCTGGTATACCAAAAAGGTTATGGGTTTGATTTCTGATCAGGGATCATACCTAGGTTTCAGGTTCAATCCCCAAACCCACAACCTGGGCATTGCATACAGAAAGCAACCAATCAATGTTTCTCTAAGAGGATATTTCTCTTGTTCGCTTTTTCTTTCTCTAAAAAATCAATAAACATATCCTCAGGTAAGGGTTAAAAAACAGTTGATAAAAAGTATCTGAGGAGACTCTTTCCCCCTCTGCGTGTGGGAGTCTGTGCTGTGAGATTCTGCCCCCCGCCCCGCCCCAACGTGGGAGTCTCTATTTGTTTTTCAATAAATTTCCACCTTTGTTATAAAAAAAAAATAGCTGAGAAGGATATTTAGTAAAATGGGAAAGCAATTTATTTATTCATTTAGATTTTTAAATCGATTGTTAGAGAGAGAGGAAGGTAGAGGGAGAAAGAGAAACACCCATGTGTGAGTGTAATATAAATCCAGTTGGCTGCCTCCTGCATGTCCAGTACGGAGGATCAAGCCTGAAATGGGAAATTGAACAGGTAACCCCCAGGTGCACAGGACAATGCCTGCCCAACTGAGCCACATTGGCCAGGACAGCAATTTATTTTTTAGTGTCAAGAATTAAGAGCGGTTTTCATTTACTTCTTAATCTTGTTGTGTAGTAACAAATTCCTCACCATTAGTATGCTCACATTCCTCTCATAATCATAAGCAATAATGGATTTTAATAATAGAACCTGTGGTCAAGAAAGTCAACGTGTTTATCTCTCCCTCTAAGCTCCTGTGCTCTTCAGACTCCTGGAGAGAAAAGGCCTTGCTTATTGGAAAAGTCCCACCCATGCCAAATACTGCTCTGGTCACAGAAAGGCTTTCTAAAGTGCCATCGCCATTACAGGCCCCTATTTACTCAATACAGACCATACACCTTTAAATTAGCTTTCCTTACACTCAACTGGCTGGGCCTTGTGTTTACCATTCATTAGCAGAAGGAGAATGGCCAGGGCAGATGGCAGGCAGCATGCACTTCTCCCTGCCACCCATCTTTATCCTCTTTGTTACTGAAGAAAAACAATTACTTGGTTTGAACAAGAAACAGCCAGGGCTCTGAGCAATTTCCTTAGGTCTATGGAGATGATAATTTCTTTACAAGGTTGTGAAAGGAATGTCAGAATTCAATTTTGTCACCTGATACTAAACTTCTGACACAGGCAAACTTTATGGTAAGTCTCTGAGTCTCAGTATGATCATTATCAGTATGATCTTAGTGTCTTTAGCTGGAAAATGGAACAATTGCAAAACTGAAGTCAAATTGAGTTTGCAAGGCACCCAGCCCTGTCTCTGACTCTATTTTTTTGTTGTTAATCCTCACCTAAGGATATTTTTCCATTAATTTTTTTTAAGAGAAAGTGGAAAGGAGGAGGAGAGACACACAGAAAGAAACATGGATGTGAGAGAGACACATTGATAGCTGCCTTCTGCATACACCTGGACCAAGGCAGGAATTTAGCCTGCAACTGAGATATATTCCCTTAACTGGAATCAAACCTGGGTCCCTTCAGTCCAAGGGCCAACACTCTATCCACTGAGCCAAACCGGCTAGGGCATCCTGTCTCTTACTTTTATTTTTATTTTTATTTTTTTATTGATTTCAGAGAGAAGGGGAGAGAGAGAGAGAGAGAGAGAGAGAGAGAGAGAGAGAGAGAGAGAGAGAGAGAGAGAGAGACATCAGTGTAAGAGAAAATCATTGATGGGCTACCTCTTGCAAGCCGGGCAATGGAGCCCACAACCCGGGCATGTGACCTTGCCCAGAATCAAACCCGGGGCCCTTCAGTCTGCTGGCCAATGCTCTATCTACTGAGCCAAAGTGGTCAGGGTCTGTTTCTTACTCTTAAATGTTTTGGTTACCTGTAGGCCTTAGGTAACCAAAGCATACTTGCAGTGAATGGAGGGATGGAGGAAGTTTTGGACAACTGGAAGACTGGACATTTTTTGCTATTACTATTACCATCTCTCTCTTTAAAAAATAAATAAATAATATAAATAAATAAATAAATAAATAAAATATATATACAATATATTATTGATTCTTTACAGAGAGGAAGAGAGAGGGATCGAGAGCTAGAAACATTGGTGAGAGAGAATCATCGATCAGCTGCCTCCTGCACATCCCCCATTGGGAATGTGCCCACAACCAAGGTACATGCCCCTGACCAGAATCAAACCTGGGACCTTTCAGTCCGCAGGCCGACACTCTATCCACTGAGCCAAACCAGTTTCGGCTACTATCTCTTTTTTAAATTATTGATTTCAGAGAGTGAGGGAGAGGAAGAAACATCAATGATAAGAGAGAATCATTGATGGGCTGCCTCCTGCACGATTGAGCCTGCAACCTGAGCATGTGCCCTGACTGGGAATCAAACTATGATCTCCTGGTTCCTAGGTCGATGCTTAACCTCTGAGCCATGCCAGCTGGGTTGTTGCACATATTTTATCCCAATTTTTTGCTTTTAAAAGAACTTTGTCATTGTACATAGAGGAGTTTGGCATTTTTAACTTTTTGTTTTCATTTTAGTTCCTATTTTTGAGTCCTTGGAGGCAGACTAGTTCAGAGTAGCTCAAAGTAGCTGTGCACATGCTGGCTAATGGGAAAGCCCTTCTTCCCATTTGTGCAAAAAAATGCAAAAATAATACCTCTTTCATTTATTGTGAGGGTTAACCTGATGGAATGAATAAAAACAGGACCTGAACAATGATAATAATGAAAACTAAACGATATTAATATAATGACGATGCCATTTTGCCCTTTTGGAACACAGTAGGCCAAAAAGAAGTGACTTAGTCAGCAACCAGCTCAAAGGCGACCGGGCCTAAACGTGGAGAACTCAGGTGAGACGCTGTCTCCTTCCCTTGCTAAGCCCCGCCCCTAGGACTCCGCCTCTGTCCCGAGAAGCTGGGTACAGTACGGGAGAGGGAGCCTAGGGTGTGACGAGCGCGAGTGACGCAGGAGGGGCGGGTTTGAGAAGCAGGATGCTCCGGGATAGGGCGATAGGTTCGCGCGGAAGGGGTGGGGCCAACCAGGGGGCGGGGCTTAACGGATGCTGCTCTTTGGGCCGGGCTTCTGCGTGCGTGGGTCTGGCGGGCGGGAGCGCGCGTTGGGGGCGTGGCCGGTGGGCGGGGCGGGCCAACGGAGGGGGCGGGGCGGCGCGCGGCCTAACGGCGGCGGTAGCTGCGGGCGAAGCGGCTGCGCTGGGGTAGGCGAGCTTGGCGGCCACAGGTCCCCAGGCGGCGGCGGCGGCGGCGGCGGCGGTGAAGGACCCTGGCTGCGGGTGGCGGCGGGAGGCTCGCGGCTGAGGCCCCCGGCGATGGTGGGTGTCCCCGGAGCGGCCGCCTTCCAGCGTAAGTGGGACGGAAAGGCGGGCGGCTGGAGGGGGGCGTGTGAGAGGCCTGTGTTTCCACGGGCGCGAGCTCCGCCGAGAGGCCCCCGGCGCGAGGCCGCGGTGGGGAAACTGAGGCCCGAAGCAGGGCGGCAGACCCAAGGTCATGCGGCGGGCGGGGCCTTCCTGGCGCCCCGGGCCGCCTGGGCGCTTCCAGCGCCTTCGGGAGGGCTCGGGGCTCCCGGGGAGAGCGGAGCGGTGCGGACCGCGGCCTCGAAGCCCAGGCTGGGCCGGCGTCCCTCGGACTTGCCCACGGACAGGGATTGTTTTGTTCTCCCGGCACTGGGGCCACCAAGTCCGGCTCCTGGGGGAATATGGCACACTCCTGATTTCGAGGGGCATGGGGCCTAGGGTGGAGGAGATGAAGATGGGTCTTCGGAGGAGCCCGTAGCGTGTGCAGGCTTGTGGGGTCGGACTGCAGGGATTCACATCCCGACCTTGGATCTGTCTCTACGAGCCTCACTTCTCCCATCTGTGAAACGGGGGTGTGAGGATCGTCTCCACTACCTCATCCGACCCCGGTGGTTGGGTTTTGGGAAGCCAGTAGAGACTGCTTCGGCACACACAATCCAAGCGTGAAAACTGTCATTGTGATTACTAATAAACCTCATCCTGGGTGAACCTTATTCCAGAAAGCCCGGGATCAGGCTGTGGGTTGTGTATTTAAGATTTTATTTTGTTTTTGCTTAGTCCTGTTTTACAATCCAGTTGATTTTCTTATCTCCATTCTCCCATTCTACCATTTATCTAGTGTTCCTCCAGGAATTGTTGAGATCCTTGGGTTAGGGGTGGGGTCTCTTAATACAATAACATTTTAATTGTTTCTCGCCAAAGTGTTTTCTTGAGCAGCAGGCATTTTGCATTTCATTCATTTAATATTTATTAAATAATCTATTAAGCAAAAAGTACCCTTCTTGGCCCAGAGAATATAGCAGCAGACTAGATAGCTCTTGGCCTTTGAATTTACTAGTAGTTGGGGGTGGAGGGAAGACCTTGGAAAATGAGGAAACAAGTCCATTTTGCATGCTTTCTCTCATTTAATCCTGGTGACTTATTTATGAGTTAAGTACTTGAAAATGCCCATTTCGCAGAGGATGAAACTGAGGAACAGAAGAAACCCTGCAATCTAATGTAATCAATCTAATCTCAGAGCCCATCTTCTTCAACACCTAAATAGGAGGTTTTACTGAGCCCCTCTCCTCCTTTGTGTGATACCCATTCAGTGCTGGATGGAAGAAATGCAAAGTAGTTGCCCCCAGCTGACGTCTCTTCATAGTCAAGTTTGCAGTTGCAGCTTTTGATAGTTTAATTCCTTCCTCTTGGAGCTTATACCTAAAGAAAGGCAGACAGAGGTGACCTTTAGGTCTGACAAAGGTGCACCACCTCTGTAGCGAAAGAACCTTTAATCTGAACTTAAATTTTGTATGTCCAAATCTCTTTCATGCAGTTTTGAGTTTAAATTATGCCCCAAAGTACAATTTTTGGTTCTATTATGTAACTAAGGAGGACATAATATTTATTTATTAAAAATTTTTTTGGTGTTTCTAAGGAAATTCTATATTCCTAGGCAGTGTGCTTAGTATATACTTTCTTTTAATCTGGAAGCATATAGCATGGTACATTAAGATATTGAGAGGATTTTTTTCAGTGAGATTCTCATGATACAGTTAGATTCAGCATTGACCATCTGCTAAGCACCAGGCCCTGTGCTGTTGTAGGGCTTCAAAGATGAATGAAAGAGCAGACTCTTGCCTCTAGAAGCTTACCTATAGTCTAAACATTTGGCTAATGTTTTTAACTGAAGTACTGGGCAGAGAGAATGTAGGAGCGCAGAGTCCCTGGGGAAGTAATCTAGAGCAGTGGCCTCAAATGTTTTTAGTGTTCTCTCAGTAAATAGGGTTGAATATTTTACTCACATTAGTGAATGTTTGTTTTAAATTACAATTATGGTGTTGACTGTACTCTGTATTATGTACATTTTTTTATCCTCACCTGAGGATATGCTTTGTTGTTTGTTTATTTTTTAATTTATATATATTTTTCTTATTGATTTTAGAGAGAGAGGAAGGAAGAGGGAGAGAGATAGGAACATCAGAGTTTGAGAAGAGAAACATCAATCAGCTGCCTCCTGCACACTCCCTACAAGGGACTGAGCCCAAAACCCAGGCATGTGCCCTGACCAGGAATCAAACTGGTGGCCTCTTGGTGCATCGGACAACGCCAAGCCATTGAGCAACACAGGCCAGGTAGGAGGATGAAGATACATCTTATTGATTTTTTAGAGAGAAGGGGAGGGAGAGAAATATTAATGTGAGAGAGACAGAATTGGTTGACTCCCATTATGTGCCCCAACCAGGGTCGAACTCAAAGCCTAGGTATTTATGTGCCCTGATGGGGAATCAAACCCGAGACCTTTTGGTATATGGGGAATGCTCCAACCAGCGGAGCCACACTGCCCAGGGGTTATTTATGTATACTTTATAATGTGCAAAAATAGACATTTTACAAAAGGCTGAGCTAAAACAAATATGGTTAGCGGTTCCAATATTGTCCTTACATCCCTCAGCGGGTAAATAGTAACTATGCCCTCTGTGATGGAAAGGATTGGTCTTGTAGCGAGACCTCCTTAACCCTGTTTATATTCAATTCTGGAGTTGTGGCTAGGTTGAAATCTTGGAGTCTAATTCTTATTAGCTTCGAGACTTTGAGCACTTTAGTTACTTAACCTTTCTGTGCACTTTATTTTCCTCATCTATAAAATTGAGATGAGAATTCTAACCTCATTTGCAGTTTTACTGTGATAATTGATACTATGTATATGTTAATATAATGTATTTTGGTATTACATGTAAAGTACTTATACTGTGTTTGACACATTCTATTTTGGGCGCTGTGAGTGGCTGAGGATACAAAGCTGCTTTAAAGATCTCACAGTCTAGTCCTGGCCAGATAACTCAGTTGGTTAGAGCAGATGTCGCCAATCTTTCCGCCCTCACGGACCACCAGTGGTCTGGTTGCCAACTGGTGGGTTAGAGCATCATCCCAAGGGCACGTACAAGGAGCACCCAATGAATGCTGAGTAAGTGGAACAGAACAACAGCTTGGTTGGTGGTGTTCAGTGATTGAGATTCAACCTATGATTCTGGTCAGGGCACATGCTCAGGGATACGCCATCGATGATTCTCATCGTTGATGTTTCTACCTCTTTCTCTCTCTCCCTCTCCCTTCCTCTAAAATCAATAAAAATATATTTTAAAAAAATTAGTGGAACAATTAGACGTTTCTCTCTAAAATCAATAAATAAAAATCTAAAAATAAAAAGATTTCACAATCTTGTGGGGACTCTGCACAGGTACACCTGGATAATAAGTGCTTTAAATGCTTGAAGCAAAGGCTTTTGGGATTGCAGAGGAGGTGTAAACTAATTGTTCCTTGAGTGTCTAAGTAAGGTTCAGGTGACATTTGAACCATCCTTAGGAAGCAGAAGGGTTTTTTCCAGGAGGTGGAAGGGTTGATCTTATTGGCTGAGGGTACAGTGGAAATTTAGAGGCTGATGGAGGCTTGATGAGTAGTACTCCAGACCTGGATCTGCAGGGAGCCTGATTGAAATGTCTATAGTTTGTTAGTAGGATAACAGTGAATTCTGGTTGGAGTTGTGTCTGGCAGGGACCAGATGGCTAGAGAACCTATTCCAGAACTTTTCACATTACCACAGCTCTTTTCTCTCTGTGGCACTTACCTCATTCTGCCTTCTTAAGAAGTAGAGGGTCCCTAGGCCTAGCCTGCGATCAGGGCTATCTTCCGCCCAATCACCAGTCCCCAGTCCTGCCTCACCACCCACCCGGTTCCCCTTACCAGTCCCCAGTCCCACCCCCTTGCCATCCATCCCGGTTCCCTGTTTGCCAGGTTCCCTGTTTGCCAACCGGCGATTTGAGTCTGTGGTCCGGAGGGGAGGGACCAAAAGGTGGTCCGTGTACCTCATAGCGACTGGTCGTTATGCCGTTATTGCGGATGGGCTTTTTTTTAATAGGATATAATCCCTTAAATGTAAGTTCCTTGTGGGTTCTGATAGTATCTGCATTTTTGCGATTTTTATTTTGCCTAGCAAGGTAAGGGAAAGTTCATAAGCATGGGGAAAGTCCTATAAATCATTGGATCTTCAAAGAATTCTGAACAATTACGAATGGAGTGATAAATGACAATGTTTACTACTCAAAAACATGCTTACAAATATTTTTTTAAAATATATTTTTATTGATTTTACACAGAGAAATTGAGAGGGATAGAGAGTTAGAAACGTCGATGAGAGAGAAACATCGACCAGCTGCCTTTTGCACACCCTCCACTGGGGATGTGCCCGCAATCAGAATCGAACCTGGGACCTTTCAGTCTGCATGCCGACGCTTTATCCACTGAGCCAAACCGCTTTATCCACTGAGCCAAACCGGTTTCAGCTGCTTACAACTATTTTATGGTAGATAGGCTCTGTGCATTACTATTTATTTTTTTATTTTTTTTAAATAAATTTTTATTGTTCATATTATTACAAATGTTCCTTCCCCCCACCCCCCTTCTCTCCTTCCTGCTTGGGACCGCCACCCAGGCACTCGGCCTCCCTCCTCTCCGGCTCTGTCCTCTCCGCACGCACCGCGTGTCTCCGTACCTTGGGCTTTTACAGCTCCTCCACGCTTCCTTCTGGTTTTCTCCTTGCTTCTTGTTGTAGAATTTCCAGTCAGTCGACTTTCCTGTAGTTCTGGGTAATGTCCATTTTATATTTTAGTTGTATTTTGTTGAAATTGTTGTGTGCGGCTGAAACAAGTGCCTACCCGAGCAGCCATCTTGGATTCTGTGTGCATTACTATTTAAAAGGGTGAGAGCCCTAGCTGATTTGGCTCAGTGGATAGAGCTTCAGCCCAAGGACTGAAGAACTTGGGTTTGGTAGTGGTTAAGGGCACATACCTCGTTTGCAGGTTCAGTCCCAGGCCCCAATCGGGTTGGGGCATGTGCAGGAGGCAATCAATCGAAGTGTCTCTCTCACATAGATGTTTCTCTCTCTAGTCCTCTCGCTTCCACTCTCTAAAAATCAATGGAAAAATATCCTCAAGTGAGGATTAAAAAAAAAAAAAAATGAGAAATGCCCTGTTCAGTAACTCTTCCTTGCCTGGCACTTACCCATTAGGATAGAGACGTGAAAGTGCACCAGAAAGGCCTCTCTGAGGCTGAATTAGGTGCCTTCCACTTGCTCCTTTAGATCCACTCTTCTTCCTTTTTCACCCTGTTCTTTGCCCTGGGATGCTGACTTACCTACATGGACTTTTACTTCAGTGGGCTTCCTTTCCATCTGAGGTCGTGGAATTTAATTACCCTGCTTCATTTTTATGGGTTTTGTCTTTGGCTGGCTATGACCCTTGGTTGAAGATTGCTGTTCCACTAAAGGTGGTTCTTTCCATATGACTCGCTCCTGGTTTGTTTGGAAAGTTCTGTTTCCTTTGTTCCTTGGGTTTAGAGGGGCTCTAGTCCCAGGGTACCAGAACTGTCCCTTGTGATTATCTTATATCCTGCCTGCCCACACCTTTCTTTAAAGTAACCTTTTTAAAGCCTCCGTGAATTATCCTTACTAGAGTATGCTATCTTTCCTGGTGGACCACAACTAATTGAAACCTATATCTTGTTAATAGGATAACTCCTCAAACTTTCACTCAAAGCTTGCTTTTATTCTGCACATACTTTAAAGGTACTTGTTTCAGCCCATCTTAAAGCAACAAATCAGATGGAGAGGAGAGGAGCTATCCCAGATAAGCATACTGACAATGAAAGACATGGTCTCATTCTCTCCTGTGGTCCTTACTTACTGTGCCACATTGACGTGTTTAGTCACCAACTCCCCCAGCCCTCACCATACTATTGGGTAAGAAAAACAATGAAAAAAAGAAAAGAAAAAGCAAAACAATGAAGTAAGAATAAAAGTATTATAACCTGTGACTATACAATCAAGACAAGTTAAATTGCAGTTAGTAGCCTATCAAAAAAAGCAGATATGTACACGACACAAGTGGTCTGGCATAATGGAAAAAGAATTTGGAAGCAAACCTAGCAAACTAGGTTTGAGGCCTAGTTCTACTGGGAAGTTATTCAACCTTTAAGACTCAGTTGTTTGTTTAATCTATTGTTGGGGGTAATTCCTGCCTGGTAATTATAATGACTAATATTAAATGTTTATTTTGGGTCTCATTGTGCCTTTTAATCCTTCACTCTTTTAGTTAGGTATAAATCCTTATTTTACAAATTAGGAAATTGATTCATATGTCAAAGAGGTAATAAATAACCAAGCCTTGATTAAAATCTAGATCTTTCTGACTACAGAGCCTGAACTCTTAACATTAAGGTAGCTCTTATTTAAAAGGTGTTGCCCTTGGCCTGGTGTGCGCGCGCGCACACACACACACACACACACACACACACAAAAAAAAGGTGGCTGGTTTGATACCCAATCAGGGCACATAATTAGGTTGCAGGTTCAATACCCCAGTCAGGGCTCTTCCCTTCTTCCCTGCCTCTTCCTCTAAAAAAGACCCACCAAAAAACAAAAATAAAATAAATTGTGTTGGGCAGTCAGTAAATGAGAAAATCCAGTCTTCATTCCTGTACTGTGGCACTGTGAAGTTCCTAATTTTATTTTTTGTTGTTCATTTTGTTTTTTTGAGGTTCCAACATTTTGAAAGGTCACTTAAGTTATAAAAATATGGTGTTTATAAGGTGGAGTACACAGTGCTTATAGTTATCTATTCATTACTGTATTACAGAACCTCTCCTGTCTGTTTTTCCCTTTTAGGAAGGATATTCAGAATCTGTTGCCTCATGTGTTATACATCCCACCTTCACCCCCCCGCCTCTCACATCTACCCTGTGGTAGAGTTGAGTGAAATGAACTGGAGGCTTTCAGAGTAATATTGTTACAAAACCTTAATTACTTAATTACCTGCTGTCTGCATATTAATTTAGAATTGACATTTTAGTGAGTTCTTGTGTAGAATTGGGCATAATTTTTCCTATTAGGAACAAAGTTACCCTTTGAGGGTTTTTTAAAAAATTAAATTTTTTAAATTTATTGGAGTGACATTGGTCATCATGAATATATTAGGTCTAGTAATAATTAATGTTGTTTTCTAATACTTTTTTAAATCGAATTTATTTAAACAATACGATAAAATTTAATCAACAATATAGTTGCCGTTGTTTTCTACTACTTGTGCCCAACGCTCAGGAAGCATTTTAATCCCTCTGTTGTAAAATTCTTGTGATTTTGATGCAAAAAATTCGGTCAATGCATTTTTGAGGCATTCTTCATTATTAAATTTTTTTCCAAGAAGAAAGTTTTGCAAAGAACGAAACAAATGGTAATCGGAAGGGGCAATATCAGGAGAATATGCTGGTTGAGGGAGAACTTCCCATTCCAACTGGCACAGTTTTTCAGCAGTGATTCTTGCAGTATGCGGTCGTGCGTTATCATGGTGAAGAATTACGCCCTTCCGATTAATCAGCGCGGGTTCTTTTTCTCTTAAAGCTTGGGCTAACCTTTCCAATTGGGCATTATACACTGCACTTGTAATGGTTTGGTTAGATGGTAAAAGTTCATAATGAAGAATTCCTTTAAAATTCCACCAAACACACAACATCACTTTTTTCACATGCAAGTCAGGTTTTGGCGTGGGCTGCGGAGCCTCATTTTTGTCCAACCATTGAGGCCGCCTTTTCAAATTAACATACAGCACCCATTTTTCATCTCCGGTAACAATTTGCTCTAAAAACGGCAAACGGTTTTGACGAGAGAGGAGCGAACTGCAAATTGTGACTCTTTGATTACAGTTGTTGTCGGTCAACTCATGAGGAACCCATTTTCCAAACTTTTGGACTTTGCCAAGTGCACGCAATTGATTGGAAATTGTTTTTTTGTGAACAATTTAAAGTTGTCGCAAGCTCTTGTTGGGTAATTTGAGGATTTTGCACCAAAAGAGCTTGAAGAGCTTCTTGATCAAAATTGGACACACGGCCTCGACCACTCTTGTCATCTAACGAAAAATTTCCCTCGCGAAATTTCTCAAAACAACGCTGGCATTTTCTGGCGCTAACTGCATCTTGACCAAGAGCACTACAGATGTTTTTTGCAGCCTCACTTGCTTTTCTTCCTAATTGGAACTCGTAAAGCATGCAGTGCCGAATATGCTCTTCATCTGCCATCTTCTTAGCCCTAGTTTTGCAACAAAAACCAAACCAAACACAAACTTTTTCAAGCAAAACTTGTTAATTGCACTTCACACTTCTGTAGATACCACGTGTTTGAAGGTTATGTCAATACAAGTCAACGCCAAGCAAGATTTTAAACGAATGTTTTAAAACGACATTAATTATTACTAGACCCAATATATGTTTCAGATGTGTGTTTCTATGTTACAAGCTCTGTTTATTGCACCTTGTATTCACCACCTTAAGTCAAACTTCTACAATCTTCTATTATATATTAGGATCCTCTTCTCCCCACCCCCTTCCCTCTGCCTTTGATGATGTTTTGAAGGTTTTTGACTTTGCTTATTTTGAAAATTGAGACTTACTAAATGGAATCATGTTTTAGACACTTGTAATGCTTTTTGGTCTTTGTCTTTTACTTTATTATTATTTTAAATATGTTTTTACTGATTTCAGAGGGGAAGGAAGAAGGAGAGAAACATCAATGATGAGAGAGAATCACTGATTGGCTGACTCCTGCATATCCCCTACTGGGGATCTAGTCTGCAAACTGGGTATGTGCCCTTGACTGGAATCAAACCCAGGACCCTTCAGTCCGCAGGCTCATGCTCTATCTACTGTCCTAAACCAGCTAGATCCGTCTTTTACTTTAGAATACATTTATGCTGGTTTGAAACTGATTGGCTTTTCTACATAGCAATAGATTCTAAAAATAAGCAGAAAGGCTGACTCTTAAGCTTGTTCCTGGCGAAACCAGTTTGGCTCAGTGAATAGAGCGTCAGCTTGTGGACTGAGGAGTCCCAGGTTCGATCCTGGTCAAGGGCATGTACCTTGGTTGCGGGCACATCCCCAGTGGGGGGTGTGCAGGATGCGGCTGGTAGATGTTTCTCTCTCATCGATGTTTCTAGCTCTCTACCTCTCTCCCTTCCTTTCTGTAAAAAATCAATAATATATATATATATATATATATATATATATATATATATATATATATATATATATAGCTGTTCTTGAGGATTAAGCCTGTTGTGTATGGTATGTAAATCTAGACTTTATGATCACTTATTTGAATAAGTACTTTTAGACAGGAAGGTTCATTTAAATGAGTTCAATGAATGAATGCAGCACTAGGATAAAGATGAGTTAATACAGCCAAAACCGGTTTGGCTCAGTGGATAGAGCCTCAGCCTGAGGACTGAAAGGTCCCAGGTTCGATTCCGGTCAAGGGCATGTACCTTGGTTGTGGGCAATCCCCAGTGGGGGGTGTGCAGGAGGCAGCTGATCGATGATTCTCTTTCAATGTTTCTAGCTCTCTATCCCTTTCCCTTCCTCTCTGTAAAAAATCAATAAAATATATATTTAAAAAAATGAGTTAATACAATAAACTTATACCTCTTCCAGGTTAAGGAAAAAATAGGAGGAAAAAGATGGGGAAGAAAGGTTTCTTGCCTACCAGTTTTATCCTTATTCTTTAGTTTTAGAGTATTGTTTTGAACCTCATATTAAAGATAGCAATTACTTGCCGAAACCAGTTTGGCTCAGTGGTAGAGCGTCGGTCTGTGGACTGAAAGGTCCCAGGTTCTATTCCGGTCAGGGGCATATACGTTGGTAGCAGGCACATCCCCAGTAGGGGGTGTGCAAGAGGCAGCTGGTCGATGTTTCTCTCTCATTGGCGTTTCTAGCTCTCTCTCTCCCTTCCTCTCTGTAAAAAATGAATAAAAATATATGTTAAAAAAATAAAGATAGCGATTTCTCAGTTCTAAGATTCACTTTAAGTTCCTGAAAGTTTGAACGTTAACGAGGGTATTCTTGGTAAGAATACCAAGAGGGGTCTCACTAGCACTGTACTGACTGGCCCCATATGCAATATGAGCTAGTGTAAGTAAATGTGACTGAGCCTGTCTCTGGGTTTTATTATAGTTGGTTAAGTAGCTTTTTGCCTCTGTCTCTGGTTTCTGTCTCTGGCCCATTGAAAGCCTTGAGGCTATCTAGAATTATAGGGGTTGGGACACCATAAATTAAACTTGTGAACTGAATCTATTGCAGATATGTCAACTGAATCTAGCTTTTAAGTCCAGTTGAATTCTTTTAAAAAAGAATCTTTGCTAGATTTTCTGCTGGGTGCTTTTCACATAAGTCATTTTATATAATTCTTAGAACAATCATGGGAGGAAGTTAGTATCTCTGTTTTACAGATGAGGAAATAAAGCTCAGAGAATTAAATAAATTGCCCATGGTCTCATAATTAATCAGTAGCAGATGAACTGTATAAGCTTAGTTCAATCCTGATGTTGAGTTCATTCATTATACATTGAGATCTGAGTCCAGAACTCACTGTGTTTTTTTTAACTCTCTATCACATGGTTCCTTCCTTTTTACTAACTAAACAAGAGGTTTTTAGGCCTATGTTCAAGAGGATCCCAGAGCTCCCTGAAGATATTTGATTTTCCATCTTTGACAACTTTGCCTAACATGCCACTCGCATGCACTGATGGTGCCAAGTGATCCGGGCCACTGTTGGGTGCCGGCAGCAGGTGCAAGCAGCAGCTCTGGCACCGGGAGCAAAGTATTTTCAGTAACTACCAGAGGCTTGCCCCAGTTACAGCAACTGGCCTTGCTCTGGTGTCCTAGCTCACCTGCTCCACCATCCTGTTGAGGCCGACGCCCACCATGTTCTGTGCTCTGTTGCCTGCTGCTGACACCCATCATGTTTTGTGCCACCCCCTAGTGGTCAGTGCATGTCATAGTGACTATATTCTGTGGCTCTGGCCAATGTGGCTCTGTTGGGCATGGTCTCATGCACCAAAATATTGATTTGGTCAGGGCACATGCCCAGGTTGCTGCTTGATCCCAGTAGGGGGCATGCAGGAGATAGCCATTCAATGTTATATTCTCACATTGCTGTTTCTCTCTCTCCCCCTCTCCCTCTCTAACAATCAATAAAAAATCTTTAAAAAACCCTGTCCAGCTTTGCTCAGTGGTTGGAGTGTGGCCCTCAGACTGAAGGGTTATGGATTGATTTCCTTGAGGGGCACATACCTCAGTTGCATGGTTGATCCCTGGCTGGTCAGAGCACATGCAGGAGGCACCAATCTTGTGTCTCCCTCACATAGATGTTTCTCTCCCCCTCCTCTTCCCTCCACCTCTCCTTTTCCCTTTCTCCCCTTCCCATATCCCTCCCTCTTCCTCCTCCCTCTCTTCTACTCTGTCTGAAAATCAGTGGAAATAATATCCTTGGTGAGGATTTTTTAAAAATCTTTTTTCAAAAGTCCTGCCCTAGCTGGTTTGGCTGAGGGTCAGCCTTTGGTCTGAAGGGCCTCTGGTAGACGGTGTGTGCCACGGTTACAGGCTTGATTCCTGCAAGTGGGAGGCAGCCAATCTCGTGTCTCATATCTATCTCTTTGTCTCTGCCCCTCCCTTTCTGGCTCTCTAAAAACCAATGGAGAAAGTACCCTCAGGTGAGGATTAACAACAAGAAGTTTAGGAATGGGGATGTGATTTTTAAGTCTTGGTCTTTGTTCAGGGGTGTCCTGAATTGGTCTTAGAGATGAAATTTTTAAAAAAGGTAGAAACTCTTCAGAGCCTTTACCAGTGCATCCTGTGTATTTACTGATCTTAGAAGTTAAGCAGATAGATGATGGCAATGAACATCGAAAGCCTAGGAAATGTCCCTGCTAATTTTGTTAGGCCTTGTGAGGAACTGTCAGTGGATCATCAAATATACAATAGTATATGGAATATGCAGTGAACCTTTTACTCTGTGTCTCTTCAAATTTGATTCTACCCCTCTATTTTGTATTGCTTTAATTAAATGCAGAAATCAAAGTAAAATTTAGAATAATCCAGAGTTAGGTATCCTTTTGTCTGAATTTATAGCTTTGGAGTTGGCTAGATTTTTCAATTAAATTAGTTGATGGTAACAAATATGTAATCTGACTTCTCCAGCAGCTCAAGTGAAATGTTAATACCAGGCATTGCACAGCTCCCTTGACACACTACTTTGACCTTTTCCTCTCTTAAAATGTTTCCCTTATCCTTTTGTTAACTTAGCCATCTCCATGCAGACATTCTGCTTTTAATTTTTTGGGGCCACTTGAGAATTCTTTCAAACAGCACAGATGTATTTTTTACCTTATATCCCTAGAGCTACACTAATCATGCCATTTCCTCTAATTTACATAGTAGTTTTTACCTAGTTTACTGTCTCCTTACACTACCTGTTCCTCCCAACCCTCTCAGTAAAAGCTAAAATAACTATAGATATTTTCCTCCACCAAAAATACACCAGGTTTTTTGTTTTGTTTGGTTGTTCTTAATATTAAGAAAGTGACTATCTTTTATTTTGTTTTCCTCTGGAGAAGTGGAGCCAAGAGGAGAATGCAGGCAGAAAGCAAGTCCTCTTTATGGCTGAGATTAAAGGTAGACGTAGTTTAGGAAAGGGAAGTTCTGAGTGGTGATGGGGAAGTAGGGGAAGAAGGACTATTATCTAAGCTCCTCTGGCATTCATTCTCCAGCTCTAGTTCTCAGAAGCTCTCCTTTAATCTTCCCTTGGTGGGTTGGTCTGGCCCAGTAGTTTAAACTATACTCTTATTTATCTCTTCTTAAATATATTACCTAGTGCCATAAGCTGCTTTAGGAAAACAAATATATTGGAAGATTGTGATCTGCAATATAAAAAATACTTTTTATACTCCTTTTTTAAAAAATATAAATCTCGGCCGAAGCCGGTTTGGCTCAGTGGTAGAGCGTCGGTCTGTGGACTGAAAGGTCCCAGGTTCGATTCCGGTCAAGGGCATGTATATTGGTTGCGGGCACATCCCCGGTAGGGCGTGTGCAAGAGGCAGCTGGTCGATTTTTCTCTCTCATCGACGTTTCTAGCTCTCTGTCTCTCTCCCTTCCTCTCTGTAAAAAATCAATAAAAATATATTTAAAAAAAATAAATCTCAGATTATTACAATTGTTTCTCTTTTTTATACTCCTTTTTCTTTAAACTTTGTATTTTGACATTTCAAACTTAAAAAGTTGCAAAAATAGTGTTAAAATTCCTATATGCCATTCTCCTTGAGTTCCCAAATGTCAACATTTTACTATATTTTATATATTCTTCTTAAAAATTTTTATTGATTGATGAGAGAGAAAGACAGTGGGAAAGAGAGGGAGAGAGAAAAAAACATTGATTTGTTGTTTCATTGATTCTTGTATGTACAATGAGCAGGGATCAAACCCACAACCTTGGCTTATCGGGAGTATCCAACTGAGATACCTGGCCAGAACTTTATATTTTTCTCTTTAGATAAGTACTAGAGGCCCGGCACACGAAATTTGTGCACAGGTATGGCCCTTAGGCCTGGCCTGTGCCAGCAGCTGGCCCTGCAACCCCATCTCCCCCTCTTCCACCCCACCCCCCTGTTCCCCATTCGCTTTTAGGTGATCAGAGCCTGCTAGCGGGAGGAGGGACCAAGAGGTTGGCCGTTCCTGCCTGGTCATCAGCCCCACCCTCACATGGGTCTTCCTCTGTGTGTGGGGTGATCAGCAGGGCGGGGGGCCTTGGCCTGGCGCCACCCACATCACCTGCCACCCACCCCTGGTTCCCTGTTCATCATTAGGTGATCTGAGCCTGCCAGCCGGGAGGAGGGACCAAGAGGTTGGCTGTTTGGCCCTTTCGCTGACCCCAACCCCACCCATCCCTGGTCCCCCATTTGCCATTGGATAATGGGAGCCTGCTGGCCGGGAGAAAGAACCAAGAGGTGATCAATTTACCTCACAGTGACTGGTCAAGCAGTTGTTCTGCCATTAGGGTCAATTTGCATGTTACTCTTTTATTATATAGGATACTAAAGGCTTGGTACACGAAATTCATGCACTAGAGTGTGGAGTTTCCTCAATCCAGCCTTTACTCTCTCCAATCTGGGACCCCTCGGGGGATGTCTGACTGCTGGTTTAGGCCTGACCCCTCCCACAATTCGGGACTGCTGGTTCCTAACCGCCTGCCTGCCTGCCTGCCTGTCTGCCTGCCTGCCTGCCTGCTTGCTTGCCTGCTTGCCTGCTTGATTGGCCCTAACTGCTTTTGCCTGCTAGCCTGATCATCACTTAACTGCTCTCCTGCTGGCCTGATTAACACCTAACTGTTCCCTGCCAGCCCGATTGCCCCCAACTGCCCTCCCCTGCCGGCCTGGTTGTCCCCAACGGCCCTCCCCTGCAGGCCTAATCTCTCCAACTTTCCTCCCCTGCTGGCCGATCTCACCCCAAATTGCCCTCCTCAGCCAGCCAATTTGGTTCTGATAGGTTGGTTTCTATGCCAGTCAGCGTAAAAAACTCTACCTCTTAGGATGGATGTCTTGATTGTTTCCAGTTTTTGGCTATTAGGAATAATGCTGCAAAGAACATTCTTCTATGTCATTGAGTATATACCTTGGAGTGGAATTGGAGGATAATTGAATGTGCATATATCTAACTTTAATAGATAGATAACTGCTTGAATTTTTCAGAGTTGTACTAGTTTATACTTGTATCAGGAGTCTTAACATTTTGCTGAGCCTCTACTTTGTACAAGGCAGTAGTAAACCAAACACAGCCCTCTCACAGATCTTGAAATTTAATGTGATGAAAAATATATTTTATACACCGTTTTAATATTCAGGTGGTGATAAAGTTTTAAGGTATGTATATAGAGAGGAGGGTGATGGTTAAAAAAGACTGATCAAGCCCTGGCTGGTTTGGTTCAGTAGATAGAGTGTTGGCCTGCTGACTGAAGGATCCTAGATTCGATTCTAGTCAAGGGCATATGCCCAGGTTGCAAGCTCGATCCCCTGTAGGGGGCATGCAGGAGCAACCAATCAAGGATTCTCTCATATCATTGATGTTTCTATCTCTCCCTCTCCTTTCCTCTCTGAAATCAATAAAAAAAAATATACACTGAGTGGCCAGATTATTATGACCACCCCATCAGTACTTTGTTGGGCTACTTTTTGCCTTCAATACTGTGGCAGTTTTTCTTGGCATTGACTCCATGAGATGTTGAAAGGTGATGCGAGGAATCTGACACCATGCCTGATGAATAGCACTGTTCAGTTCTGTGAGATTTGATGGTTGTGGAACCAGCTGCTTGATGGCTCTTTTAACTTTGTCCCACAAATGCTCAATTGGATTGAGATCTGGTTATTGTGGGGGCCACCTAAGCAAGGTAAAGTCTCCCTCATGTTCTTGAAACCACTTCTGCACAATATGAGCACCGTGGTATGGCACATTATCTTGTTAGATGAAGCTATCTCCATTGGCATACGCCATCAACATGATAGGATGAACTTGATCAGCAATGATACTTAGGTATGTTGTGCTATTCAGATGTTCCACACAAATTAAGAGCCCAAACCATGCCAGGAAACATGCCCCAAACCATAACACTGCCCCCACCAGCTTGAAGGGTTGAACTCATGCATGTGTGGTGCCTGTTTTCATGCTGTTTCCTCGAAATTCTCACTCTGCCATCTGCATGATGCAACTGTAATTGTGATTCATCGAACCACATGACTTTTTTCAATGCTCGACTGTCCACTCCTTGTGTTCCTATGCGAATTAGAGACATTTTATCTTGGTGACTGCAGACAGCAAAGGTGTTCGAACAGGCCTTCGGCTTCCGTATACCATATGATGCATTGTACGGCTAATTTGCCTACAAACGTCAGGTGATCATACAATAATAATCTGGCCACTCAGAGTGTGTGTGTGTGTGTGTGTGTGTGTGTGTGTGTGTGTGACTAATCGAGTAACATTTGTGCAAAGATGTGAAGGAAGTTAGCTAGCCATGTGGATATATGAGAGAGGAACAGTCCAGGCAAAGGGTCAAAGCTTGCTTGATATGTTCACAAAACAGCAAGGAGGCTAGTATATCTGGAACACGTTGAGCAAGGGTAATAGTAGCTGATCTGAGGGCGGTAAGTAGGGGCTAGAACATATAGGACCTTAAGAGTCAAGGGACGGATTTGGGGTTTTCTAAATGAGATGGGAAGCCATTGGAGGGTTTTGAGCAGAGTGACATTATCTCATTTACCTTTTAAAGAGATCATTTTGTTCTTGGAAAAAATACTCTAGTGGGACAAAGATGGAAACAGGTGAATTTAGAAATTATTACTGTAGGCCAAGAGTGGGAGGTTGGTGGTTAGGTCAGAATGTTAATGGTGGAGGAAAGGAGAAATAGAGGGAATCAAGCTATTTTGAAGGTAGAGTTGATAGGATTTGCCTAAGTGGATTGGATATGGTAGTTGTGTGTCAAGGATGACTCTTAAGTTTATTGGCTTAAGTTGCTAATTTACTGGTTTGAGAAAGACTGGGGAGAGGTGAAGGCCCTATGTAGGTTTGGACTAAGAGTGGTAACCAGGAATTTGATATGGGACTATGAGATATCTGTTACATATCCAATTAGAGATGTTGAGTAGATAATAGGATACAGAGTGGAAAAATTGGTTTACATTTGTTCCTATGGAAATTAATACAATAAATAACAATACAGGAATGAACTCTTGTGTTTCGAGTATTCACAAGTGTAAACCTACTTTGCTACCCTGTATAAATGACATGGTGAGTGAAAATAGAGGGTGGGTCTAACATGGCCTTTGGAGTGATACAGAGGGAACAGGTAAGTTCTCTTCGTCATTTGAACACTTTTAAAGCTCATTATTTAGAATTTAAATTGTGTACACTTTTATATTTTTTGTGAGAGCTATTTAACATGGAAGTAAAATATCAAGAATTTATTTATCGAGAAAGTTTTGGGCCCTGGTCCATGTTGCTCAGTGGTTAGAGTGTCGGTTTGGATTCCTGGTCAAGGGCACATACCTGGGTTACAGGTTAATCCCTGTCCCATAGTGCATGCTGGAAACAACCAGTCAATGTGTTTCCCTCACATTGATGTGTTTGTGTCTCTTTCTCCCCACTCCCACTTTTCCACAAACAAAATCATTGGGACAAATAATTTTTGGTGAGAATTAACAACAACAAAAAAGTTCCTGGGTTCTTCTTTGAATTATTCGTTACTGAAATTTACCAGACTGTATAGGTACATTTATTCTAGTCGTTTCTATTGTTATTTTGTGTAAATGATCATTGCTGTAATGACTTAGGAAGCTGAGGAAATCTTTAGCTCTGAAGTGTTTCACATTGTATTTTAAAGTATATATGTAATATGTAATTTTAAAAATAATAGTTTACACGGGGATTTCACATAAATTATTTTATTCACTGCTTACAACATCCTGTGAATTGAATACTATTACCATCTTCACTTTATAGTTGAGGTAACAGACTGCATCACATGGGTGATTGACTCTTGGAGAACATGTCTCTAAACCAGATTTTAACTCCACAGCACTACCATGTTCTATTTCTCAGTTATACTGAATGAGTTGTAATTTATTGTAGAGTATCCTGCTTTGATGCTATGATTTTTATGGAAAAATATCTTTTACAAAAGTAATATGACATTCATATAAAAATTGCAAATAGAGTAAAAAGTAAAAAATCCCTTTTATGTCATTACTGAAAGTTGGTATATTTTTAGACTTTTGGATGCCTTTATACTTCCATGTAATACACAAATAGTGTTTTTCACAAACAAAATCATACTGTACATAATTTTGTGCAGAGTCTTTATAATTTTCAGTCAGATGGAAAGTCCTCCAAATTGTTCCGACAGGTCTTTGTTTTAAACAAGAGTAAAGGCATTTATCTCTTCTGTTGTTTTAAGTACCTTGGAACAGATTTTATGAATGACAGCAACTTTCAGTATTGATTTGTTCAATGTTAGTAGTGAAAGCCCTTTAAAATGATCACACTTTTCATTTCAGAGAACTTTCCAAATGCTCTGTAAAAAGACAGATATATGATTGATGGCTTCATGGAGCTGCCAAGCACTATTTCAAGTCCTTTTCCCTCTTCCAGAAAGTGCAAAGTTGTCCATTTTGGAACATGTGATGCACCTATTACCTGTGTTTGTAGGAGATGATGTTTTCCCATCTGTCTGATAGGAATTAATGAGCCTGTAACTAACTACCAAACTGTCCTGGAAATGAAAATAGGTATTTTCTGCTATTGATGCCATAGAAGAAGAAAAGCTTCAGGTGGATCAAACTCGCCAGATTTTTTTTTTTTTTTTTTTTACTTCAGATATTTTGGTGATTATTTCCACCACCGTAAACTAATACATATGACAGATAATGCATTTTGCTTTTAATGTAGCTTTTAGTGATGCAACCACCAAATATTCATGCTGAAAATACTTTCCTCAGAAGGAAAAAAAAAATTGAACTGCTATTGTGGGATAAGTTCAACATTTACGCAAAACCTGCTCTGGAGGAGAGAGTAGACTAGAAATTAATATAGGAAAGATAACGAAGTAGGTAGGTTCTTGATTGGAAGTGATTGTATGTATCTCAGAATTCCAGAGTAATGAAGGTGAATTAATGTCAAGTAACTGGCAAATGTAGGCTGATATTAAAATAGTGGTTGAGGAGTGAAAAATAACTGTATTCAGTGTATACTTTCGATGTGCATTTGGAAGCTTGTTAAATGTCTAGGATTTTACCTCCCAGAGGTTTAAATTCTGGGAGAGGGCCCAGGAATCTGCATTTCCATCAGATTTTCTAAGTAATTATCTTCCATATAGCCTATAGACTAATTTGAAAACACTGGTTTAGGGTGTCTGCACCACCTAAATCTAATCGGAGGAAGAGTTACAGGGAGGAAAAACTTTCTATACAGGACTCTGAGTAGAGTGATAAATGGAGATGTCTGAGAACATATTAGGGAGAGAGATATTAGTTAATGCTGACTGAGGTAGGGAGGAGAGGGAGGAGGAACTAATGTTTGATTTTTAAAAAGTATGTTCTTAATTTTTAGAGAGAGAGGAAAAGGGAGAGGGATAGAGATATAGAAACATTGATGAGAGAGAAACATCTCTTGGTCTGCCTGCTGGGGTTCGATTCCAAAATTGGGCATGTGAATCAAAACCTGTGACCTTTTGGTTTATGGGGCAAATCTCAACCATTGAGCCACACTGGCTGGGCTGATGTTTGATTTTAATTTTCACTCGAGGAGTGTATCTTTAATTTGATTGATTTGTCTTCTATATATTGTATATTAATGTTATGTTGTCTTTTGGTAAACAAACTCTCCTATCTATAGTTTACTATATTCCTTGAACATCCTTAATTTCCAGTATTTCATACCATTTTCTCCATAAGCCTTCAAAATATCCTCAAAAATATGACCTCAACATTCAAACTATTGCATAAAATAATCACTTCATGAGTGTTTTTGTTTATTTGCTCAAGAAATAATCATTGGCTTTCTTTACCAATACTGATGAATCCTCTTTAATGGGGAGAAAATTCCTGAGGATTTAAGCAGAGGTTAAGTTAAGGTTCCATGTGGAGAATAAAAAAATTCTGGGTTATAAAGTTTCTTAGGTATAAAACTAGGAAGAAATTCTTTTTTCTCACACATTCATTCAGCACATTTACTGGTATTGATATTACCATTCTTAATATGAAGCACTGATTGTTGGGCAATAATAAGACCATTTTACTTATCTACATACTAGAGGCCCAGTGCACGAATTCGTGCACCAGTGGGGCCCTCGGCCTGGCCTGTGGGGTTGGGCTGAGACTGCCTCTCCGACATCCCCTGAGGGGTCCCAGATTACAAGAGGGCACAGGCTTGGCGAAAGGACCCCACCGCTACACGATCGGAGCTGGGGAAGGACCACAGGAGGGCTCCAGGGCATGTCTGGCCCATCTCACTCAGTCCTGATTGGCCGAACCCCAGCAGCAAGCTAACCTACCCGTCAATTACCCTCTGGTGGTCATAATGATATGCTCGGGCCATTCAACCACTCGCACATCCTAGCGAGTGGTTGAATGGCCCGAGCATATCATTAGCATATTATGCTTTAATTGGTTGAACGGCTGACCAGACACATTATTAGCATATTAGGCTTTTATTATTTATACTAGAGGCCCAATGCACAAAGATTCGTGCAAGAACGGGCTTCCTTCTCCTGGCTACTGGCACCGCCTTCACTCTGGCCGGAGCTGCATTTTTACCTTCCCAGGCTGCCCAGAGGCCCAGAGTGGCTGGGGTGGTGCAGAATGCAGAATGTCACCATGGCGACAATGCAAGTGTCCCACCTGCCCCTGGCCACTCCCTCCATCTTTGTTGGGTTAATTTGCATACCCACGCTTGATTGGCTGGTGGACATCATGTATGGTCAACTTGCATCTTACTCTTTTATTAGTGTAGATAATAAAGAGATAATATGCAAATTGTCTATTACAGTGTCACAGTAATGACCAATTTACATATTGGCAGACAAGCAGGAGGTTGCATGCACAGCAGGGGTACTTGCATGAGGCTCGCTTCCCTGCCCCCGGTGCTGGGGTCCTCTTTTTCTCCTGGGTACATGTGCCCAACAAACACCACTGAGACACCACACCCTGTCCGAGAACACTCTGGGGACGCTACCATCCCCGCCACTGAGGTGGGAGTAGCCAGGGGGATACACCCACATGGCAGAAGGCTGATTCTTGGGGCACAATCGGCAGATGCCAACTGGGGGTGCATGCACCAGCGGTTACCCCCAGGAGGGGTCATGTACTCAAATCAAGAGGATGTGGACCCAACACCATGAAGGAAGGGCCTGGCACAACAACAAAGAGTACACAGGTGACCCTCACACCACAGGGAAGCCACCACAGCTTTCTTCAGCTGTCCATTCATTTGCCCAGTCCGACCCGGATGGGGGCTTGCATCCTGGGTGGAATGCCCTCCACCCAACTCCCCCCGAGGACAAGCCAGGTCTACTGTGCCTGTGCAAGCATGCCTGTTGCCTTCAAATTCCAGAGGGAAGTGGATGAAGAGCTGCTCGAGGTGTGGAGAAGTCCCCTGCTTCAGCACTCAACAGGAGAAAAACCTTGTGTGCACATGAATGCACATGTGTGTGCACATAACTGCAGTGGTCCCTGCAATGGACACTGGCCTGGGCCGCTGGACCCTCCCCCAACTCGGAGCGGGGAGGCACAGGCCACAGTAGACAAGACACAGCTGCGTGGTTGCTCAGCCCCTCAAAGCCAGTGGGAGAGGGACCTGAGTGCCCAAACAGAGGCCGCTACAGGTCCCAGAGAGGAAAGCAGTCAGTATTAAGGATGAAAAGCATAAAATTTTTAATTAGCCTGTAAAAAGAGGAAACGAGTGAGGGAGGAGGGGAATGGTGAGGAAGAAGGGAAAAAGGGAGGGAAGAACTTTATAAAGAGTCAGTAGAGAACAGAGTTAAAGAAGGAAGAGGATGTATGAGTGAACTGTAGGAGCTACAATGAAAACCAAGTATAGTTGTGTATTAGGGACAGATTTTAAAAGTAGGAGTCAGAAAAGCAAAAGATAAATGATAGTGTATAATTAGGCAGGTAGGTAGGTAGATGAATCTCAGAGGGAAGTGGGGAGGGGGAAGGAGGGAGGGCAGGAAGAGATTAACCAAAGATCTTAAATGCATACCAGAGGCCCTGTGCATGTATTCATGCAACGGTGGAGTCCCTTGACCTGGCCTGCAGGGATTGGGCCGAAACCGGCAGTTCAACATCCCCTAAAGGGTCCAGGTTGCGAGAGGGAGCAGGCAAGGCCAAGAGACCCCACCGGTGTACGAATCCATGCACTGAGCCTCTAGTCTTCCTATAAATGTTCTAAATTAAATAGTTTAGGAAATGATTAATGACAATCATATTTGTAACCTAGGATTCCCACTACTTATAATAATTTTTTTTTTAAATCTTCACCCAGGGATATGTATTTTATTTGATTATTTATTTATTTGAGGGAGGGAGGGAGTGAGGGAGGGAGGAACAGACATACATGGATGTGAGAGAGAAGTGTCAATTGGTTGCCTCGTGTACCCACCCAGCTGGAGATCAAACCTGCAATCTTTTGATCGACTGAGCCACCTATAGCTATAACAAGTTGTTTTTTTTACATTTTTGTGACTTTTGTTGTTAATCCTCACTTGAGGATATTTTTATCCCCCTTAAATTTTTAGAGAGAGTGGAATGGAGAGGGAGAGACGGAAACATCGATGTGAGAGAGACGCATTGATCGGTTGCTTACTTCATGAGCCCCAACGAGGGTCTGGGGCCCAGGGATCAAGCCTGCAACCAAGGTATGTGCCCTTGATCAAAATCGAACTGGAGATCTTTGAGTCCTCGGCTGACACTCTAACACTGAGAAACAGGCTGGGGCTATTATTTTAACTTCTTTGACATTGTTGTATTGGGAATTAAAGGCATATTTTACCATCCAATCCTTAAAAATTATATTGATTTTACTCTGGACAAAAAAAAAAAATGCTGACTTGGTCTTGCCTGATGTGTAGTTAGCATTGTTCTAGCAAGTTTCATGAAATGGATGTACAGGAAGCAGGTGTTTTACTTAAACTGCAGCTGTACCATCTGTGGGAGCAGGTGGACAGATTCTTTGTCCTCAGGAAAACACAGCGGATGAGACTTAAGAGACCTAATTGATTAGTTTTTGCCAGCTAAGCACAACTTTTACTTATGCACAAGTGTTGACACTGGTGAGGACAATAGCAAAGTGAACAAAAAAGGTGTAAGTTTGGCTGCTTATGTATGTATGTGTATTTTAAATATATTTTATTGATTTTTTTACAGAGAGGAAGGGAGAGGGATAGAGAGTTAGAAACATCAATGAGAGAGAAGCATCAATCAGCTGCCTCCTGCACACCCCCTACTGGGGATATGACCACAACCAAGGTACATGCCCTTGACCGGAATCTAACATGGGACCTTTTAGTTCTCAGGCCGACACTCTATCCACTGAGCCAAACCAATTAGAGCTGCTTGTGGTTTTATTGGATTGGCACTGAGAAAGATAATTTAAGGGTTTTTAAAGTTTAGTTTTTATTTTTGTTTTTAGTTACTTCAGGATATTTCTAGCTCATATTAACTTTTGAGAGAGTTCCTTTAAGGATAGTTAAATATGGATAGTAATATGTATATATAATTTATGGTAGTCTCTTCTCTCTGGAGAGCTGGGAAGTAAGCAAAAGGGTCCTTTCAGTAGGCAAAACAGGAAGTAAAATAAAGGTCCTTGATTACATGCACTGAATAATATAAGGAAAACATAGACTGTAAGTCATAGATTCTTGGAAGGAGAGATTAGAGTGCATTCATGACCTTCATTCCTATTTCACAAATGAGAAAACTAAGACATAGAGAAAATACTTCCCCCTATACCAGGGCTTGGTTCCTTGGAGAATTGGGTTAACATTCTAAATAACTTTAATTGTGAAAAGTTGGATCAAATCCAGTGATATTTTAAAAAGAAATAGCAAAGAGAATAAGCTAATTTAATATAGTGAACAACAAGCTATGTACATAATTTCAGCTCATCTGGGACTACACACTAAAAATGAGCCTGCCCTAACCAATTCCGGTTTGGCTCAGTGAATAGAGCATTTGCCTGGTATTCAAGGGTCCCAGGTTCGATTTCGGTCAAGGGCATGTCCCTTGGTTGTGGGCATACCCCCAGTAGGGTGTGTGCAGGAGGCAGCTGATTGATGTATCTCTCTCATTGATGTTTCTAACTCTCTATCCCTCTCCCTTCCTCTATAAAAAATTGGTACAATATATTTAAAAATAAAAACGAGCCTATGTTACAGTGTTGTTTCAGAAACAGTCATTGTACTGGGCTGAGTGATGGAGCTGAGAGTTTGCTCAATCATACTTAAGGTTTAATTTCATGTTTATGTACCTCAGTTTAGGAGATATATGTGGACAGCAATTGAAACGGTTCAAAGAAGATCCCCAAATATAATTAAGAAAAAGAAACTCCAGTTGAGAAGTTTAAGAAGCTGTTGAAGAGAAAGCCTAGAGGATTGATAAGCCTTTAAGGATTATTTTGCAGAAACTAGCTAGATGTAAACTTAGTACCTTTGGAACTAGCCAGGCAGGAGCAGCACCATCAATTTTACCTTAGCCATAAGGAAAGTAGATACACGTTGCGTATCTAAGAAACAGCTGCATCTGTGTCACCTAGGAGCTTGTTTAAAATGCAGCTCTAAGACCCTGTGAGGCCTTGGGTCCCAGGGTCATCATGAGAGTCAGGGTGCCAGGGGTTCTCATGAGACGTCAACCAGCCTCTTCCGGTCATGTTCCTCTCTCTTTCCACCTCAGTAAGTTTGGCATCATTGCTCCCACACCCACACCCAGCAATTTCAGAAGCGTTTCCAACTGCCCCTTCCTCTTGGAAAGGGAGGGGGTGGGAAGCAAGCTCTGGCCCAGATCTGCTGAATTTACATTTTAATAAGATTTCCCCCAGTGATTCATGAGTACATTAAAATTTGAATTGCCTCTGCTGGTTTGGCTCAATGGATAGAGTGCCGGCCTGTGGACTGAAGGGTCCTGGGTTAGATTCTGATAAGGGCATGTATCTTGGTTGTAGGCTTCTCCCCAGGCCTGGCCCTGGTCAGGGCTCATGCAGGAGGCAACCAATCGATGTGTTTCTCTCTGTCTTTCCCTCTCTCTTTTACCCCCTAAAAATCAATGGAAAAAAATATCCTCAGACGAGTATATGAATATTAAAAAAAAACATAGAGCTGTTTGGAGTTAAACCATAGTCTTTATAATGAATTAAGATGATTAATTCTCATTTTTCAAGAGCATTTTAAAAAATGGGGATTCTTACTTGGATGCTCTCATTTTCCAAGGACATTTTTTAAAAATGGGGATTCTTACTTGGATGAGAGAAATAAGAAGCCCTTGACTGGGAATTGAACCTCTTACTCTTCAGTGTATGGAATAATGTTCCAGCCCACTGAGCCACACCATCCAGGGCGTCTTTAAAATTCTTAACCCATTATTGCTCAGCCTCCTAAAGGCCAATGTTATAGATTCATTTTAGAGTTCAAGGTCAGGATGAGCTGGTATTGGTATCCTTGCTTGGAAAAAGACAAACTGTGTTTATAATCCATAGTTTTCACAGTAGTTCCTACTCTGCCTTCCCTGATTAGAATTTTTTGTGCTTCAATGTAATTATTGTATTTTTGCCCAGACTAATATTATTTCCCTTTATCATCTCAATCTACTACTTTATCCTTCAAGAAAGGTGTAAATATTAAAAATTAAAATTCTTAGGTAGGAAAGAAGATTGTGAAACCTAGGTAGACTATGTGACCTTTAGATGACTCTTTGAAGTTCCTTCTTTTGTTCCCCTTTTCATATTATTGTGACTTTTGGATCCTTGAAAAGGGTGTTGGAATCCAGAATTTGAGAGTTTGAACAGAGAAGTAGTCCCTCACTCCTGTTGTTTAAGGAACTATCTATATGACTATGGCTTTGGGATACTAAGGGTTTTCAGACTGGGTTTTTGAGTGATGGGAAACATTTCTCTTCTTTGTGCTCATTTTCTTCTGGAACTTGCCTAGATGGGCAAGCTACCAACTTGAAATGTTCTTATTTTCAAATGATGTCAAAAGAATCATGTTGCAAATTTGTTTTTAAGCATTTTTTTCATTATTTAAATGTTTAATTATACACCTTTAATTTTATTTCTTATCTGGGATTAATTTAATTTTAAAAAAATAGAAACTATCAGTCACTCCTCTCAATTTAACCGGATAGTCTGTCTACTTGTGATATAATATACATCTTTACAACTTGGTGGTCCCAAGTTTTTTTTAAAGTCATTTTACAGAAAGGAAAGAAATACTATAAAGAAATATACTAATAAGTGAAAATATATGGGTAAAGAGGAACATATAGCTTTGACACAACTCAAGAAACTGGTCTACATGGGAAAATGTGCATCCTGGAAAGTCAGGTATGAAGATTTTAGAGAGAAAAAAATTTTTTTTAATTAATTTTTTTTAAATCAGTCTTTATTGTTCATATTGTTACAAAGGTTCCTCATTTCTTCCCCGCTCCACCAGGTTCCCACCCCACCCTCCGCCCCCTCCCCATCTCCCATTGTCCTCATCCATAGGTGCAGTTTATGTTCAGTCTCTTCCTCCCTCCCTTTCCCCGATAGTAAATCCCTTTTCAGATAGTAAATCAGTTACTTAGCATTTTCTCATATCAATAATACCACCACATGCCCAATGATACATTTCGCACAAAAGACATTTCCAAATAGGTCAACCAGCCTCATCCAGGCCCCACCCAAGGCACTCACAGATCAACCCCCCAGCCCAATACTAACTCAACACATCCAGATCTAAGCCTTCATCACTTGATTCAGCAGACCCTCAAGTTCCCACAAAAGTTTCCAGCCATGTCTGAGAGGCGGCCGTGGGGCAGGGGCAGGCGAGGAGCGAGCTGTTCCTGGCCTGGCTGCTCCAGGCCTGGCCTCTGTTGCTCTGGTTTGTTCCACAACCAGCTGTTCCGGGTCTGGTCACCACCGCTCCCCACCTAGTTGCTCTGGACCTGGCTGCTGCTGCTCCGCACCCGACCCAGCTGCTCTGGACCCTGCTGCTTCGGGCCCAGCCGCTCTGGGCCTGGCGGCTCCCAGTCTGGCAGCCGCTGCTCCGGGCCTGGCCGCACAAGACCCGGCCGCTCCAGGCCTGGCCGCTCCCAGCCTGGCAGCCGCTGCTCCGGGCCTGGCCGCACCAGACCCGGCCGCTCCGGGCCTGGCCGCTCCCAGCCTGGCAGCTGCTGCTCCAGGCCTGTCCGCCCCCAGCCTGGCAACCGCTGCTTTGGGCTTGGCCACACCAGACCTGGCTGCTCCGGGCCTGGCTGCTCCCAACCTGGCAGCTGCTGCTCCGGGTCTGGCCGCACTAGACCCGGCTGCTCCGGGCCTGGCCGCTCCCAGCCTGGCAGCCGCTGCTTTGGGCCTGGCCGCACCAGACCCGGCTGCTCTGGGCCCGGCTGCCCCCGGCCCGGCCGCTCCCAGCCTGGATGCTCTGGGCTTGGCTACTGCTGTTCTGGGCCTGGCTGCTCCCAACCCGGCTGTTCTGGGCCCGGCCACTCCGGGTCTGGGTGTTCCTGGACTGGCCACCCTGGGCTTGGCTGCCTCCGCCTCAGGCCTGGCTGCCACTGCCCCAGGTCTGGCTGTTCCAGTGCTGGCTGTTGTTGCTTTGGTTCTGGCTGCTGCTGTTCTGGGGCCTGGCCATTGCTGCTCCGGGCCCGGTTGCCATTGCTTTGTGCCTGGGCACTCTAGGCCTGGCCGCCGCTGTTCCAACATTCTGTCCTTATTTATTTATTTTTTTAAAATGCATTTATGTTGCAATGTTGGCTGCTGAGTTGAGTTCTGACTTAGTCTTCGATTTTTCAAGATCTTCTTTATATTCTTTCTTAAGTAATTTTACTATCTTTTGCTCTCACTTGATTTCTTCACATTGAAAACTTCTTCAGTTTCTTCCTCCTTGTCCTGGAAGCTCAGCAGGTTGGCCTGTGGCGCCCCTTTGTTCTCCGCGGGCTCCTGTGCTGCTTCAGCCTGTTGCCGGGGTCGGCACCGCCCAGGAAGCAGCCTCCGGCCTTGGCTCCGTTGCCCGCGCTCAGAGGTTGATGGCTCAGGGCACCCCCTCCTGGGGGCCCCGTTGCCCGGCTCCCTGCCGGCGCCCGGCTGGCTGGTGTCCAGCAGGGGCTCCTGCTCCCTGTCGCATTCCTCCAGTCTGGAGCTTTTTTTTTTTCTCCTTTCCGCTAGGGGAGTCTAGGATCAGAGTCAACAGACTGTCCTCTGCGCGCAGTGCGCGCGACTCTGGGGGCCCTGTTTTTCGCTGCTCGCTTGGGATTCCGCCTCACAGCCCCGTCTCCCCCGCCGGAGCCTGGGTCCCCAGGGTCCCCAGGGTCTGGCCCATAACTGGGGGTCAGCGCTGCCGGTTCGGGGGTTTAGCCCAGGCTGGGGGTTTTATTTCCTTCCTGCTAGGGAACGCCAGGCAGCACCCAGCCCTCTCCTCTCCGGCTGCGACCTCTCCGCGCACGCGTGCGTGCGTGTGAGTGCGCAGCATGTCTCCGTACCTTAGGCTTTTTTTCAGCTCCTCTGATTTTCCTTCTGGTTTTCTCTTTCCTTCTTGTTGTAGAATTTTCAGTCAGTCGACTACCTGTAGCTCTGGGCGATGTCCACTCTACATTTTAGTTGTATTCCATTGAAATTGTTGTGTGCTGCTGCGGTTAGGTGTCTACCCGAGCAGCCATCTTGGATCCTCTCTAGAGAAAAATTAAAAAAATATATATATATTTTATTGATTTTCTTACAGAGAGGAAGGGAGAGAGATAGAGAGCTAGAAAAATCGATGAGAGGGAAACATCAACCAGCTGTCTCTTGCACACACCCCTATCGGGGATGTGCCCGCAACCAATGTACATGCCCAGGCCGGAATCGAACCTGGGACCTTTCAGTACACAGGCCAATAATGCTCTACCGCTGAACCAAACCGGTTTCCGCGAGAATGAATTTTTATTACTTGAATCTCCACTAGCAACATCCTGCAATACTTATACTTCATGGCTCAGATACCTACCTCACTTGGCTCTATTTCTTTCTTACTTCTAGCCTTTACTTAAAGGAGTCTGAAAAACTTGAGGATATAGCAAAAGAAGAAAAATAAGATAACCACACACAATATTCCCCTTTTGGTGGCTACTTTAGATCTTTGTTACTAGAACATTTTTTTAGGTTCAAAATTATTATTATTATTATTATTATTATTATTGATTATGGTATCACATAATTGTCCTCATCCCCCCATTTCCATCCCAAACCCCTCCCTACGTATGCTTTCACCCCCCTGTTGTCCATGGCCACTGGCTAGGCTCATATGCATGCACACAAGTCCTTTGGTTGATCTCACTAGAACATTTTTTTAAAAAATGTATCTTTATTGATTGCAGAGAGGAAAGGAAAAAGAGAGAAAGAAATATCAATGACGAGAGAGAATCATTGAGTGACTGCTTCCTGCATGCCCCGAGCTGGGGATTGAGCCTGCAACCTGGGCATGTGCCCTTGACCAGAATTGAACCTGGGACCCTTCAGTCCACAGGCCAAACCAGCTAGGGCACTAGGACATTCTTGAAGAAAATTTAAATATAAGTCTGTGACTTTGCTGAATCAAGTCCCCCAGTTAATATTTAGAACCCTCAATTTGGGCTAATAGCATTATTGATGCTATCTATTATAGAGGGATAACCGAACAAAGTCTGGGTCTTAAAACTAGTGTTAAATCACTATCAGGGTTGAGAGGGGAAAATAGGAGAGTTTAAAATCACAAGAAGTGCAGATGTAGCTAAGACCACTATCTTTCTGGATACACACTTCTTCAGAGCCTTAAAAAATAAAAGTTAAAAAAAAAAAAATAGAGGAAGGGGCCCTCAACCCGGGCATGTGTCCTGACCAAGAATCAGACTGTGACCTCCTGGTTCATAGGTCACTGCTCAACCCCTGAGCCACACCATGGGGCCCTTCAGAATCTTCACCATTATAAAAGTTCTCTGCCATTTGATACTCTAGCATGACATTTTCTACTGACACAACAGATCACCCGAAGGTTCATTGCAATTCTGGGAGAAAAGATACCTTGGCAGTGTGACTACCATGAGTAAACAACTCTAGTGGCCAGTCTTCTGCATCTTCCAGGGATTGTTTCTCTCTAATTTTACTTAAATCTCAGCCATTCAGTCTGCGATCAGTACCACTGGAAGCCAAAATAGTCTCATTTTGATATAACCACTGAACCTGGAAATTTTATCCTTATATTATGCAAAGGCAAGCAATTAAGCTTCACATTTCTCAGATCCCACAAGACAATAATCTTATCAGTTGATCCTGTGGCAAGAATGATTTCACTGTAAGGCAGTTCTTCAGCTAAGTCTCTGGCTTGGTTTGGAGGTATTGTTTGAACGAGTATCCCAGATCATATGTTTCTGATAATCAGCAACTGACTCAAGACTCATGGAGCAGATGCCAGGAAACATCAACTGCTGTATGCCCTGTAAAGATGGTCTTCACATCCACAATTCTCCTTCTCTTTGGAACAGCACTGATATCCCAAAGGCAGATGGGATAGTCATCTGAAGCACTAAATGCCCACTGAGACTTGGGGGGTCCAAGAAAGCCATAGCCTTCCTTCTAATGTCCACTGAGATGCAAGTCTGGGTTGCACTCTCCAGGAGGATCTGGTTTACAAGGCTGTTTGTTTTTTTGTTTTTTTTGTTGTTGTTGTTAATCCTCACCTGAGGATATTTTCCATTGATTTTTTTAGAGAGAGTAGAAGAGAACAAGAGATAAAGAAACATTAATGTGAGAGAGACAAATCAATTGCTTGCCTCCTGCATGCACCCTGATCAGGGAGGGTCAGGGATCGAGCCTGCAACCGAGGTACATGCCCTTGACTGGAATAGAATCTGTGACCCTTCAGTCTGAAGTCTGATGACACTCTATCCAACTGAGCCAAACTGGCTAGGGCTAGAAAGTTGTTTTGTATACTCAAAATCAAGACCATCATTGGATGGAGTTTTTGTTGCAATAATGCAAGAGTTCTGTGGCATATAACAGGTCCTGTTTACTTAGTTTCTATTTCTTTTTTTCTTTTTTTTTTCCTTCACTAATAGCCAAAACTTCCAAATTCTCCTTTCTCACTGTCATAGTGTGAAGCATCAAACTGAGCATTGTAGTTAGGGAGCTGCACACTGGCTATCACAAGGTGGGGTTTTGTTTGTTTTTAAAATTATTATTTTTTTACTAGAGGCCTGGTGCATGAAAATTCATGCACTGCAAGGGGGAAGGTGGGGGGAGGGTGTTCTTCAGCCTGGCCTGTCCCCTCTCACAGTCCAGGAGCCCTCAGGGGTGGGAGGTGACCCGGCAATCGGGAAGGCAACACCGCATCACACCTCTGCTGCTGCCACTGCTGGCAGTGCAAGCCTCGGCCCCGGTTACCTGAGCCTCGGGCAGCCCTGGGCAGCTGGGCAACAGACATCCAAGGCTTGCCTGCGCCTTGGGCTGGCTTTAGGTGGCTGGGCAGCCAACATCAGAGGCTTGCCTGCACCTTGGGCTGGTCCTGGGTGGCTGGGGAGCTGAGGACTAGGTGCCACCATCTTGTGGCATTTCATATCAAGTGTTAGAAATATTGCTTCATTGCTTTTTATTTAACTGCTTCTGAATTAATTGTCAATATTTAAAATGGGGGGGCGGATACAATATGTCTTTTGGTATTGACTTCTGTCACTTAGCATAATGTTTTTGAGGTTGTCCCACATTATTGTATGTATCAGTACCTTATTCTTTTTTATGGCTGATAATATCTTTTGTATGATACACAAATGATCCTTATTTAAAAAAAAAATGTATTTGCAAGCCCTAACTGGTTTGGCTCAGCAGATAAGAGTGTTGGCCTGCGGACTGAAGGGTCCCAGGTTCGATTTCAGTCAAGGGCATGTACCTTGGTTGCGGGCACATCCCCAGTAGGGGGTGGGCAGGAGGCAGCTGATACATGTTCCTCTCTCTTCGATGTTTCTAATTATCTTCCTTCCTCTCTGTAAAAAATCATTAAAATATATTTTTAAAAATTGTATTTTCAAATTTGCCTACTTGCTAAAATTTATTTGTAATCCCAAAATCAATGTGTAGTGGTCATATGTGAACATAAACAGTGCAGTGAAAATTTTCAGTCACCCAACATTCACATTCTCAGCTAAAGTTGAACAAGGTGTTGCTCTGCCTTCTTACTTCAGCTCTCAAGTCCTTTTTGTTTTTAATCCTCTCCTGAGGACACGCTTTCATTGATTTGGGATAGAGGGAGAGAGAGAGATAGGGAAATATCCATCAGTTGCCTCCCGTACATGCCCCAACTGGAAATCAGACCCACAACATTTTGGTGTACAGGACAATGCTCCAACCAACCGAGCCCCCTGGCCAGGGCTCAAGCTCTTTTCATGGTCTGTTTAGTGCTACGTTTTTCACATTTTTGTGCTTTTTGTTGGTGGTTTTGCTGTTTGGAATGGCCCCTAAGTATGGTGCTGAAGCACCGTCTAATGTTCTTAAGCACAAGAAAGCTGTGATATGCCTTAAGGAGAAAATATGTGTGTTAAATAAGCTTTGTTCAGACATGAATTACAATGCTATTGGCCATGAGTTCATTGTTAATAAACCAACAATATCTATTAAACCAGAGGCCTGATGCATAAAATTTGTGCAAGGGGCTCAGCTGTGGCAGTGGCGGCTGCCTTTGCCTTCACTGAGGCTTTGGAAGGTCGTCTGGTTTAATTAGCATGTCATACTTTTATTATTATAGACTAGAGGCTCCATGCACGAAATTTATGCAAGGAGGTCAGCCCCCACAGCCACTGCAGCTTGCCTTGGCTTTGTCTGGAAGGTTGTCCGGCTGCCCGGTCTAATTAGCATATTATGCTTTTATTATTATAGAAAGGTGTCTTTAAACAGAAACATAAAACAAGACAATGTTTATTGATCCATTGATGAAAATGTGGTGACTAGAAGCTCGAAGGAACCTACTCCTATATTTCCCCTACGAGCAATGATTCAGTATTTGCTAATTCAGTGTTTGGGGCTACTTTATGGAACATAAGTACCTTGAATAATAACATTCTGCTATACCACATTTTACTTAAACATTTATCAACTGATAGTATTTGACTTGTTTAAACTTTTTGGCTATACTACTATAAACACTTCTGTACAAGTTTTTATATGGACATATGTTTTCAGTTCTCTTGGGGATATAACTGGGAATGGACTTGCTGAGTTATATGGTAATTCTGCTAGATTACTTAGAAGAGTGACCGACCACTTTACATTCCCAGCAGCAGTATATGAGGGTTCCAGTTCTCCACATCCCCAATATTTTTATTATCTGTCTTTTTAAAAAAATATTTTTTATTGATATTTAGAGAGGAAGGGAGAGGGATAGAAAGATAGGAACATAGATGAGAGAGGAACATCATTGATCTGCCGTCTCCTGCACGCCCCCCACTGGGTATATTGAGCCTGCAATCTGGACCTGTGCCCTGAGCAGGAATTGAACCATTGACCTCCTGGTTGCTGGGTCAATGTTCAACCACAGATCCACACCAGCCAGGCTAATAACTGTATATTTTATTATAATCATCTAGTGGGTGGGAAGTGTTATCACATTGTGGTTTTGATTTTCATTTCCACAGTGACTGATAATGCTGAGCATCTTTTCCCATGCTTATCATTTGCATATCTTCTTTGGAGAAATTTCTGTTCTTTGCCCAGAATATAGCTTTTTAATGTAATCAAAACATTTGTTTGAATAAGTTTTTTTTTTTTTTATGGCAAAACTATAAATTTTAAGTTGTCAGAAACCCAAATTCAAAATTATAAGTTAGCTTATTATTATATGATGCTGATATATTATCGAGGGTACTCTTACCTCTTTTCACTAAGGCCAAATAAAAATTTTAAATGGATTGTAATAAAGGAAGAATATGTTTGAAGCTATATTTCCATGTGGGGAAGTCTGTGCTCTGAACACCACTTGGAGAAAAATTTATCCCAGTCTGCTTATTTTGTAGTTGGAGGCCTTGAAAGTTCTAGTTTTACATCTTATTTACTGGGTTTGAATTGCAATATTTAAGATAAAAGTTGGGCCATGAAGCCACTCAAGTGAGGGCAGGTAAGCATTTGAATGATGGTCTAAGCAGATCTCTATACCTATCATTACCTAAGTGTGTGATCATTCTAGTATTTCCTAATTTTATTTACTTACTTATTTTAAAATATATTTTATTGATATTTTTAGAGAGAGTGGACGGGAGAAGGAATAGAGACATAGAATCCTCCATGATGAGAGAGGAACATCATCTGCTACTTCCTGCACACACACCCCTACACACCCCCGAAAAAAAAAGGGGATCAAGCCTGCAACCTGGTTTGAGCTCAGCAGCTGAGCTACACTGGCCTGGCTCTAGTGTTTCCTAATTTTATAGGATCATTTGACAGTAAGCTGCTTTTGTTAAAACCCTCAGCTACTTTACCAGTTTTGTGGGACCATATTGAGCTCTCTTTATAAGGTTTACTAAATCCAGGAACCTTATTAAAAGTATTGGTCTCCTTGATCTCCTAGATACAATTATTATACACCATTTAATTTATATATGTTTTATAATAAGTGTTTGGTTCTGGTTATTTAAATTTTATATCACTGAGTTCTGTATGTTGTGATTTGTCAAAATTTCAAAAACCAAAGAAAAATATATTTAGCATATATTTCCTGAAAGGCAGAGAACTACGAATTCTGCATAAGTTTTCCAGATATTAAGCAACTTGATACCTTGTCAGAGGTGTTATGGTCTGTGCACTCAAGTAACTGAGTAAGACAGGTTAAGATGAGTACATATGAATGGAATAAAGGAGATGATTAGTAAAGGTTGCATGTGGAAAATGTCATCTGAACCAGGCCTTGAAGGATAACTTTCTAAGTGATCTAAAGAAGAGCAGATCACCTTCAAATCCAGACATTTTTTATTGGCGTGATTTGTTTAGTTGGCTGTTTTACCCTTTTCTCTGAGTCAGAGCATCTCAGATGAGGCTTTTGTTATCAAACTTTGACTCAAATGTCATTTATTTCTGTTCCCTATTCTTGTGTGTTGTGGAATCAGGCATATGACTTAACTACAACTTTTTGCCAGAGTTGTGTGTATAACCTTTAACATGTCCACTCTTTTGAGCAAGAATCAAGGCTATCTGACCAAGAACCATCATAATCAGTCTCTTCCATCCAATATCAAGTCCTGGGGCCAATGGTGCCACCAGTTGGCTTGTTTGAGAAAATTTGAATCTTTTCCTTTCCCCACTGGGTGTTTGTACTGCCTGTGGCTCATTATTTTCACATTATGACATTTCTTTCATATTCACGTTTTGTTTTTTGTTAATAACCTTCTATTCCTCTTTCAATTTTAGTTTCATTACTGCACGAGATCTTCCCATCTCTCTCTCTTCTTTGTTCTCTTTGTGAGTTAAGAAAAAGAAAAACAGACAGCTAGGTATAAGATTGCTCCCAGGCCAAAACCGGTTTGGCTCAGTGGATAGAGGGTCAGCTTATGGACTGAAAGGCCCCAGGTTCGATTCCAGTCAAGGGCAAGAGGCAGCTGATCGATGTTTCTCTCTCATCGATGTTTCTAACTCTATCCCTCTCTCTCTTCCTCTCTGTAAAAAATCAATAAAATATATTAAAAAAAAAAAAGATTGCTCCCAGTATCTTTGGATCAAGAAAGAAATAAGTAATACTTAAAACTTTTAAAAATGAAAATAGAGATTCAGATATGACCCACAGTTCTAAGTATAGAGGAGAATGCTAACAAAGACTCAGAGGTGGGAGAGCACAGGATATGCTTTTAAGATGGTAAATGTTCTCATTTAGGCCAGAATGCATCTCACATACTGTTATTGTATGTATATCCTCATTTTGTGCCCAGGAATTCTGAAAATACATTTTTTTTGTTGGATTATTGCCCCACTAGAAAAAAATTCTCATCTGTTGCAATTTCAATTTGAAACTGCTTCATTCTGGATTCCTTATCCTTGGACCTTCCCAATAATTTATGTGGTCACATTGGGTCTGATCTGTTCCTGCGCTAAATGAAAGCACACAAGCACAAAACTGTGTAGGCATAAATGAGAGGCATATGGCAGTGGTGTAAAAGGAAGGAGTCTTCATATGCCTGGGTGGGCGAGCTGAACTAATAGCTCCCAGCAGTTCTTTTGAATCAGACATTGTGGAGCCAAGAGTCTAGCATTAGGAATTCCACTGCCTGTGCAAAAGGTCTGTCTTTTATCCTTCAAACCACCATTTGTTAAATGGCTAATGACCCAGCGGACCTGTTGACAACAAAGGGGAAAGGCTGGCAAAGATCAAGTTTAAAGGGAAAAGGAAAGAAAAGTTCAAAAGTAGGAAAGTAAGAACAAAAACAGTTTGATCACCTACTCTTTATTATTATTTTTAAACAATTTATTGTGGAGAATTTTGTACATACACAAAGTTGACAGAATAATGTAGTGAACTCCTATGTACTTTGCCCTCAGCCCCAGTCAACTGCAGTTACCACACTTAATGATGGGAAACCAGAACTCTGGTGAGCCTTGGGTTTGGTTTCTAGACCTCTCTAGACCTTGTCACTTCTGGCCTAATGCTGTCACACTCCTATTTTTCCTGTTTCGCACCTGGTGTGTACAGAACACTGTGTTTAGGATTTGTGATGAGTAGATCAGTACTTCTAATAGCTTAAGGAACTAAGTGCTGTTGTTCAAGTATAGTTATTCTATCAAGGGAGCATAGTGAAGAGGGGACTTAGGAAGGCTTTACTGAGAAGGTGGTGTTTGTGTTTACTACAGGAGAGTGCAGCAAGGAAGTAGGATACAGATAGCAATGTAAGCTATATCAGCTCTTTTCTTTAGAACGTGATATTTTTGTTACATTTACAACACAAAATATATTTTATACTAGCCCTTCCTCCTTACTTTTTAGAAATACAAGTCAGGTTCAGATATTTTCTGCTAAATTGTGTATCTCCTTGAAAGCTTATTATCAAGATGAATTCTGCAAGGTGTATTATAGATTTTTTGAGCAATACCATTTCAAAGCAAGTTGAGCCACATTTGATTAGATGCAACCTGTGAGAGGATGTGGGCTTTGTCCGCATCTCTTGTTTCAGATGGATTTATCACTGAAATAAGCCAGGAGAGCAGTCTTTTGTATTTTAAAAAGCAACAGGCCAAGGGGAATATACCATAAATAATGTTATAGATTAATGAGGTATTGAGTTAACTTGGTACCTTCCTCTGCCTTGTGCTCCGTCATCTGCTATTTCTCAAGGAATTATTCCTTTTTGTATTTCAAGCCCATGTTTCTCACTGTCTACAGATGATGTTTGTTTTGGTTCACTGTCTTCTCATATCCAGCTGTTTTAGAGTGCATGTGTCTACTCACCCACTCCTGAACAAACAGTGCTTCTTCCTGACTCTTTCTTAAACCTTTATCACTTTTCCCTTGCATATATTTTGTTTTGTTCTATCACTTTTTGAGAAATTCAGGTATCATGGACACACAATAAACTATATATATTTAAAATATACAGTGTATGTTTTCACATGGGTATATACCTGTGAAACCATCACCACAATCAAGATATCATGAACATATCACTCACTCCTATAAGATTCTGTTAGATAGGAAAAGGGTCTCAAGGTCTAGACAGCTTTATGTATTATGTCTTGCTAAATGTTAAAATGTGGAGTAGTATTTTATAGATGCACTGTAAACAGGAGGAGTTGACAGGAAATCAATCTGATGCAAGTAGCCAACTGCAATCAGTCAATCAATCAATCAATCAATATAATTTCCCAAATAATGTGTATAAGCTTTGGCTGAGGCTCCCTTCCAAGACAGAGCTTTGGATAGGAATCTTCTGTCTCCTTTACTTGCTGCAAGTAAATGAAGCTAACTTGTGATAACCATGTATTATTTTTTAATAGAGCACCCCTAAGTGGCAACCCCCTTAAGTTTGGTACCATTTCCCTGTACCCTTTGTAATCCCTCCCTCTCTGAACATGTTCATTCAATTCCCAATACCCCTTTCTCCCTTCCTTTGGCTTTCATTCATCAAACTATTTTAAGTTTTGTATATCAGTAGTTCATTGCTTTTTATTGTAGTATTCTACTGTATGGATATATCTCATTTGATTATTCACTTGTCGATAGATGCTTGAGTTGTTTCCAGTTTTTTACTATTACAAATAAAACTACCTTTGTGAATACATAGGAGTTGCATGGCTGGTTCACATAGTAAATGTATAACTATTTAAGAAGTTGCCAACCTTAATATTTCCAAAATATTTTCTTTTAAAAAATATATTTTAGCCGGGACCGGTTTGGCTCAATGGATAGAGCGTCAGCTTGGGGACTGAAGGGTCCCGGGTTCGATTCCGGTCAAGGGCATGTACCTTGGTTGCGGGCATATCCCCAGTAGGGGGTGTGCAAGAGGCAGCTGATCGATGACTCTCTTTCATCGATGTTTCTGGCTCTCTATCTCTCTCCCTTCCTCTCTGTACAAAATCAATAAAATATATTTTAAAAAAAAATATATATATATATATATTTTAATGATTTTTACAGAGAGGAAGGGAGAGAAATAGAGAGTTAGAAACATCGAGAGAGAAACACCGATCAGCTGCCTCCTGCACACCCCCCCACTGAGGATGTGCCCGCAACCACGGTACGTGTCCCTGTACCTGGGACCCTTCAGTCTGCAGGCTGATGCTCAAGCCACTGAGCCAAACCAATTTTGGCCCCAAATATTTTCTTATTTGGCATCCCTATATCTTATCTTCACTGGTAAAATGTCTGGTTAAGTCTTTTACCCTTTTAAACAAATTGGGTTGTTTATTTTCTTAAAGAGTTTTGAGAGTTCTTTATATATTCTGGGTATAAGTTCTTTATCAGATATTTTCTGCCAGTCTGTAGCTTTTAAAAAAAAAAATATATATATTTTTTTTTATTGATTTCAGAGAGGGAGAAATAGAAACAGCAATGATCAGAGAGAATCATTGATTAGCTGCTTCCTTCTTGCCCCCTACTAGGAAATCCAGCCTGCAATCGGGTGTGTGTTCTGATTGGGAACAGAACAATGGCCTCCCGGTTCATAACTCTACGCTCAACCACTGAACTATATACCTTTGGGCCTTTTTATTTTCTTAGTCATGTTTTCTGAAGTATAGAAACTAAAAACTTTTTATAAAATATAATTTATCAAATTTTTCTTTTATGGGTTGTGCTATACTTTTTTTGCGTGCTATACTTTTGTTGTATCTAAGAAATATTTGTCTAACCCAAGGTTGCAGAGATTTTCTATATGCTTTCTTTTAGGACTTGTATAGCTTTGTTTTTACATTTAGCTCTTTTGTCCATTTTTAGCTCATTTGCATATGTTGGGAGAGAGGCATTCAAGTTCTTTAAAAAAAACAAAAGGTGTTTTTTTTTTTTTTTTTTTTAAGCCCTAGCTGGTTTGGCTCAGTGGATAAGAGCATCGGCCTGTGGAACAAAGGGTCCCAGGTTTGATTCCGGTCAAGGGCATGTGCCTTGGTTGCAGGCTCCTCCCTGGCCCAGGCCCTGGTCGGGCCTCATGTAGGAAGGCAACCAATTGATATGTTTCTCTCACATCGATGTTTCTCTGTCTTTCCCTCACTCTTCCACTCTCCTTAAAAATCAATGGAAAAATATTCTCAGGTGAGGATCAACTAAAAATAAAAATAAATGGTTTTTAAATATATTTTTCAGAGATAGGAAGGGAAAGGGAGAGAAATAAAAACAACAATGATAAAGAGAGAATCATCTATCAGCTGCCTCCTGTACACCTCCCCCCCCCCCCCCCCCCCCCTCCCCCCCGGGATTAAGCCTGAAACCCAGTTTTGTACCCTGACCTCATGGTTCATAAGTAGATGCTCAACCACTAGCCAAACCGGCCAGGCTGTTTGTAGTACCTCCTGTACCACGCAGTTTGATTTACCATAATGTAAGGTCAGGTAGAGTTAATCTGACTATATTCTTCTTTTTTCAAAGTTGTTTTGGCTACTTTAGGTTCTTTGTATTTCCAAATAAATTTTAGAATCAGTTTGCCAATTTCTACTTAAAAAGCATGCTGGGATTTTATTGGGACAACATTGAATCTTTTGGGAGGGGGAATTAACATAGTAATATTAAATTTTCCCATTTGTGAACATAGTACATCTCATCATTTATTTAGGTCTTCATTAATTTTTCTTAGCAATGTTTGAAGTTTTGAAGTACTTATATGTCTTTATCAAATTTTCCTCTTAAGTATTTCAGTTTCTGATACCATGTAATTTTAAATTATTTTTAATTTACTAATTTAAGAGAGGGAAAGAGAGAGAAACATTGATTTGTTGTTCCTCTTATTGATACATTCATTAGTTGATTCCTGTATGTGTCCTGGCTGGGAATCAAACCCACAACTTTGGCATACCTGAATGACGCTCCAACTGAGTTACATGGCTAGGGCTCTGTGTTTTTTTAATTCTTGAAAAAAGGAAAGGTGGTTTGGGTTTTTTAAAAATATATTTTAGTGATTTTTAACAGAGAGGAAGAGAGAGGGATAGAGAGTTAAAAACATTGATGAAAGAGAATCATCGGTCAGTTGCCTCCTGCACACCCCCCACTGGGGATGTGCCTGCAACCAAGGTACATGCCCTTGACCGGAATCGAGCCCGGGACCTTTCAGTCCGCAGACAGATGCTTTTATCCACTGAGCCAACCTGGTTTCGACTCAGCTGTTTTTGTTTTTAATTTCAACTTTGATTGCTCATTGTAACTATGTTGCTTTGTTTTTGTTTTGTTTTTGTATATTGATCTTAAATGCTGTAACTTTGCTAATAAATTCACTTATTTTAATAGCTTTTTGTGAATTCTGTCTACACTATCTGTAGTTTTACTTTCTAATTATCAATTATTTTACTTATTTTACTTAATACCAATATTGTCTCTGTTGTCACTACTTCAGAGATTCTGTCCTCTTCCATTCCCTCTTGTTATCATCTTGGTCCTAGCCATTATCATATCATATCTTTTTATGATATGATGAATTACTAATCACTAAATCATTAATTAGTCTCTCTTATACCAGACATTCTTATCTCACATCTGTCTTGCTTGTGGCTATGAAAATTTGTCTTCAGAAAACTCTGATTTCATTCTGTTTAAGGGCACATTGTGGTTCCCAGGAAGTCCTGACTTATTTATTCCTCCACATTGGGATCTTTCCCTTCCTGCTAATAATTGACCTGTGTTCACCTGTCCAACTTATTCTAATCTAGTCCCCACCTAACACAATACATGAGAGTGAACATTAGAGTTGAGATTGAGAATTTGGTTTAAATTCCTGCTTTGCCACTTAATATCCATATAATCTTTTTGTGTGTATGTTAATTCTCACCCAACGTTATTTTTCCATTGATTTTTAGAGAGAGAGAGAGAGAAACATCAATGTGAGAGATCCATCAGTTGGTTGCCTCCAGCATGCAGGGACTGAGCCTGCAATCGAGTTATGTGCCCTTGACCAGAATTGAACAGGCAACCCTTCAGTCTGCAGACAGATGCTCTAACCACTGAACAATCGAGTAGGGCCATGTGATCTTTAATAAGGTCCTTAATCTCTGGGTACTTACTGTATGCTCATCTGCAGGAAGACACTACATGAGAAAGTCCTCACAGTATGGTTTTGAAGATTAAAAGAAAGAACATAGAAATTCTGGCTGTGTGCCTGGAACACAATGTGGGTTGTCATAAATATTTAGTCTGACACTATTGTGGGCACTAAGTGAATGAATGAATGCTTGCTTGCTTATCTTGTTTCTGTAACAGTTGTTAATCATGTTATCCCATCTCAGAATACCCCTTCATTTTTCAGATCCTTTGAATTCTTCACATTTCAGGGTTAATGAAGTCTACTTCAGTTACTCATTTTCCTCCATTCTTTACATCGCTGTTGACTTGCTTGCTATCTTATTGAATTAAGGACTGGAATTTTTTAAACATTGTATTTCTCGAAATGCGTAGCACAGGCATATCATAGTTTCTAAAATAATTAGTTGGAAGATAAATATCACATGATCTCACTCTTGTGGAATGTAATAAACAATATAAACCGAATAGATCCTGAGACATAGAAGCATTGAACAGACATGGAAGTATCAAACCTTACCAGAGGTAAGTCAGGGGAGAGTTAGGGAAGGGAGTGAGCAAGAGATCAATCAAAGGGCTTGTAAGCATGCACATAAGCATAACCAATGGGCACAGTCAGTAGAGGGGTGAGGGCCTGTGCTGGGGGACAGAAGCGGGCGGGGAGAGGTCAATGTGGGGGAAAAGGAGACATGTAATACTTTCAACAATAAAGAATTTTAAAAAACACACCAAATACACACAAAAAGTAATTAGTTGGTTCTATCAATATAATTAATTTAGAAGCAACTTTATAAAGTTTGGGTTTTTGAAGGAATGAGATTAACATTTTAGGGAAAATAAGTTGAATTTTATATGATATAATGGAAAAGGTAGGAATATTTTCTCATCTACTTAATGGTTAGCTTTAAAAGAATAGTAATTAACTTTTTAAATTTTAATTTTGGTCATCACATTGAGTTGTCATGCAACAGGATGCAAGGTTGTGGTAACTAAACCATTTCTTCTCTTGTGCCACTTTGTAAAATATTATTAAAAATCACAGTTGCTTGAATGTTGTCCCATGCACTGAAAGGTCATCATTTTGTTCCCAGTCAGGGCATATTGCTCAGGTTGCAGGTCCAGTCCCCGAGTCCTAGTGCATACAGAAGGCAATCAAGTAATGTTTCTCTTCCACATCAATTTTTCTCTCCCTCTCCCTCTCCCTCTCCCTCTTTACTCTCTCAAATCAATAAAAGCATATTGTTTTTCAAAATCACATGGTTTCAGCTGAAATAGACTGTGCAGTACTTTAAAGGTTACATATACTGTATATTTACAGTTTAAAAATAGTAATCTAATTAGTATGCACATAGAAACTTCCCTTATAACATGCTATTTGAAAAACAGTTTAAGACTTTTCAGGTTCCTTTAAAAGTTCTGGAGTGCCCAGCCTCTGTGGCTCAGGGCACATGCCTGGGTTTCAAGCTCGATCTCTAGTAAGGAGCGAACAGGAGGCAGCTGATCAATGTTTCTCTCTTATGGATGTTTCTGTTTCCCTCCTTCCCTCCCTCCCTCCCTTCCTCCTTCCCTCCCTTCCTCTGAAGTCAATAAAAACATTAAAAAAAAAAACCCACAAAAAACTTATGTGGTGCCCTAGCCAGTTTGGCTCAGTGGATAGAGCATCAACCTGTGGACCAAAGGGTTCAGTTTCGGTCAAGAGCACATGCCTGGATTGAGGGTTCAGTCCCTAGTGTAGGGAGAGCAGGAGGCAGCCAGTCAGTGATTCTCTTTCATCATTGATGTTTGGGTTTTTTCTCTTTCTCCCTCTCCCTTTCTCTCTCTGAAATTTTTTAAAGTTCTGTGGTAAGACTGCTTATTAGGAAAAGATTTATTGGACTATTTAATATTACAAAATAAGGGACTTCAAACACAGATAATACAGGTTACTTTTATTTGTTATGTTAAATATACACAGTATTCATTCTAAAATGTTAGAATTTTCCTTAGTATTTAGCAAATAAAATATGGTACTAAAATCTTGACATCCAGGATACTTGTTGAAACATCTAATTGCCATACAACTGGCCAGTAACTCCTGATCACTGTTCACATTGTATTCTGAAATTGTGCTCTAGGGAGTGTTGTTCACATAGAATATAATGTGGAAAGTAATCTTTAAGAGTTGTGCAAGTAGCACGTATTAACGTAATGCCTTTAGCTCTGATAAGTCAATAAAGTTTGAATATTGCTGAGAGCTAGAATTCAAGATGCATTGATACTGGAAAGGGTAATTTTCTGACATCTTGGAGGTCTGGGTGCAGGAACCAAGTCACCAACTAACATCTAGCCTTCTCCATGGTACCATGAAGAACTTGATTAGATGTCTCTTTCATGGCTGATTTTTAAAATATATATTTTATTAATTTTAAAAAGGAAGGGAAAGGGAAAGAGAAATAGAAACATCAATGATGAGAATCATTGGGGATCAAACCCGCAACCCAGGCATGTGCTCTTGACTGGAATTGAACCCTTGACCCTTCAGTCCACAGGCCAACGCTATATCCAGCTAGAGCAGGGTGATTTTACAGTTATTTTAATATTCTAGTTTCCATCTGTAATCAAGATTTTTACCTAGACCGCTCCTTCTCCACCTATCCTATGGCTCATTTTTTCACTTCTTAGTGGGGCTAAACAGGGAGAGAAACATTGATGAGAGAGAAACCAATCGGATGCCTCCTGCATGCCTCCTGCATGCCCTCACTGGGGATCGAGCCTGAAACCTGGCATGTACCCTGACCAAGAATTGAACCAGCTACCTCTTGGTGCCTAGGTTGATGCCCAACCATATTCAGTACATTTAAAATTGCACCTTGCCTTTCTTATCCCCCTTTACCAGCTTATCACTTTCTAACGTACTGAATATTTTACTTATTTTGTTTATTGTCTGTCTCCTCTTGCTATAAAGTAAGTTCCAAACAGGACAGGGATTTTTGTTATTTTAATTTATTGACTTATCTCCATTGTCTAGAATAGGGGTGTCGAACTCAATCAGAGAAGGGGCCAAAATCTAAAATCCAGCCTAAATCGCGGGCCGAATGGTTTACTGAACAGTCATAAACTGTCATTGTGATGGAAACGCAGCGGAGTGCAGTGATGACAGCGCGGTGCGGGCCACATTGCAAGGCCTGGCGGGACGGATTTGGCCCGCGGGCCTTGTGTTTGACACATGTGGTCTAGAACATTGTCAGGCATGTGTAGATGCTCAATCAATATTGGTTGAATGAATGAATGAATGAATGAACAGAATAGGAAGCAAAGTAGACATATTGTCCCTGATCTCATAAAGTTTACAATTTATAGTTTGCTTTTTCCTAATGAAGTTATCCATACTTTTTTTTCTTTTGTTTGGTTTAAATATGTGTAAATCAAAATATTTGTCAAATAATAAGCATTTAAACTTTAGAAAAAACACTTTCTATTTTTTATGTGTTTTTATTAATTTTAGAGCGAGGAAGGAAGAGGGCAAGGGAGAGAAACATTGATGAGAGAGAAACATCACTCGGCTGCCTCCTGCATGCCCTCACTGGGGATCGAGCCTGAAACCTGGCATGTACCCTGACCAAGAATTGAAGCAGCCTAGGTTGATGCCCAACCATTGAACAATACTGACCAGACTAGAAAACACTATTTATTAAAAAGAATGCTATCTTGTGTTGTGCTTTTAATCACATAAGAACTATAAAACATTAAAATAGAAAAACCATGTGCCAGAAAAGGTGATGACATGACAAGTTTTTGAAAAATATTGTTAGGGAGGGATCCAAGATGGCGGCTTAGGTAAACACACCTAAACTGCTGCCATGCACAACAATTTCAAAACTACAACTAAAAAACAAAACGTCTAATAACCTTGCTGCAGCACAGCAGTTCTCCCATTATAGACACAGTGGGTCCTCACAGCCAATTGTCCTGGAGGTCAATTCCTTCCAGTGTACCAACAGCAAGGCTTAACTAAACCAAGACTTTGCACTCAGCCCACAAAGGGGTGTACCGAGAGCAACCACCTTGGGTGATTGGGGAAGCTGAGCTACTGGACTCTATAGGTCACCTACCACACAAAGCCACTCCGTCAACACAGGGAGGCAACCAAAATGCAGAGACACAGAAGCATGTCACGAATGGGGGAGATGGAGGAAAGTAAATACTGGACGACACAGAGTTCAGAATCACATTTATAAGGTTACTCAAGAATCTTCTAAAAACCGCTGAGAAACTTGAAGAGGCCTTCAAGAACTTAATGAGAATACAAAAAAAATGGAAAAGGACCAGTTAGAAATTAAGCATACACTGTCTGAAATAAAGAATATACAGAAACTCAACTATAGATCAATGTACCCCAAGAGTGAAACCAAAGATCTGAAATATGAGGAAACAAAAAACACCCAACCAGAAAAACAAAAGGAAAAAAAGAATCCGAAAATATGAAGATAGTGTAAGGAGCCTCTAGGACGGCTTTAAGCTTACCAACATCCGGATTTTTGGGGTGCCAGAAGAAGAGAGAGTAGATATTGAAGGCCTATTGAAAAAATAATGACAGAAAACTTTCCCTACCTGGTGAAAGAAATAGACTTATAAGTTCAGGAAACACACAGAACCCCAAACAAGAGGAATCCAAAGAGGACCACACCAAGTAACATCATAATTAAAATGCCAAGGGCAAAAGACAAAGAGAGAATTTTGAAAGCAGCAAGAGAAGAACAGTTAGTTACCTACAAGGGAGTACCCATATGACTGTGAGCTGATTTCTCAACAGAAACTATGCAGGCCAGAAGGGAGTGGCAAGAAATATTCAAAGTGATGAACAGCAAGAACCTACAACCAAGAATACTCTACCCAGCAAAGTTATCATTCATAATTGAAGGCCAGATAAAGAGCTTCACAGACAAGAAAAAGCTAAAGGAGTTCATCACCACCAAACTAGGATTATATGAAATGCTGAAGGATATTCTTTAAGAAGAGGAAGAAGAAGGTAAAGGTAAAAATTATGACATCAAATACATACCTACCAACAAGTGAATCTAAAAATCAAGTGAATAAAAAAGATCTGAAGAACAGAATGGACTGGTGAAAATAATAGAATCAGAGACATAGAGAGTGGACTGACAATTCTCAGGGGGAAGGAGGTCTGAAGGGTACGGGGAGAGATTGGACAAAAATCTTACACCTTGCCAAAACTGGTTTGACTCAGTGGTAGAGCATCGGTCTGCGGACTGAGTGGTCCCAGGTTCGATTCCGGTCAGGGGCATGTACGTTGGTTGCGGGCACATCCCCGGTGGGAGGTGTGCAGGAGGCAGCTGGTCGGTGTTTCTCTGTCATCGACGTTTCTAGCTCTCTATCTCTCTCCCTTCCTCTCTGTAAAAAATCAACAAAAATATATATTTATTTAAAAAAAAAATCTTATACCTATGGATGAAGACAGTGGCAGGGGGAACAGGGTAAGGACATGGGGTGGGGTCGGGGAATCAGGTGGAGGGGAGCTATGGCCAGGGGGTGGGGGGGGAGAGGAACACTTGTAATCTGAACAATAAAGATTTATTATATAAAAAAATACTGTTAGGTTACCTTGGATCTTAATTTATTGCTGTGGAGCAGTTAATTACAAAATGTTCTATTTCCTTGCAATGAAAAGCAAATTTTTTGGCTGACAGGTAGGATTCATAAGCCAAATGATTTTAACTCTCATTAGGGTTCTTTTATTGATTTCTGAGAGGAAAGGAGAGGGAGAGATAGAAACATCAATGATGAGAATCATTGATTAGCTGCCTCCTGTATTCCCCCCACTGGGATCAAGCCTGCAATCCAGGCTTGTGCCTGACCAGGAATCAAACTGACTGCCTGGTTCTTAGATCAGTGATCAACCACTGAGCCACACTGACCGGGTGGGTTCTTTATTTCTTTATCTTTTTGCAGTCTACCATTAAAAATTATCCTAAATTCTATTTAAACCCCAAATTTTATGGCAGAAATCAAATATGGAAGACTTTTGAACAAATATCCAGTGTTGAAGCAAACAGAACATAGGTAGATAGATATCATATAGATGCCAACTGAGGTAATATGACTAGACTTAGTCAATAAATAAATCTGTTAACATAATCTGCCATGTGCCAATTTAAATAATGAAAGCATTACTGCAGAAAGCTGTTCTGTTAAATGTCCTATAAGGCCTGTGTATTCTGTGCAAGCCTAAAACTTAATAATAATACTATATAATAAAAGGCTAATATGCAAATTGTCCCCTCAACTAAGAGTTCAACCGGGCATTCAACCAGGGGGTGGGGCTAGCCAACCAATTGCCTGCAGCCCCTACCTCCCCAGCTGGCCCACCCCGATCAGCCCGCCCCACTGCAATCAGGGGTGGGGGCGGCTAGCCAACCTTCTGCGCCGCCTCCCCCCGGCCGGTCCAAACCAATCAGCCCCAATCAGAGCGGCCAGCTGGACCCCACCCATGCATGAATTTATGCACCGAACTTCTAGTCTTCTATAAAAGCCTAATATGCAGTGTCTCTTCAGGAGTTTAACCAATCAGGAGTTCGATTGCTCCTTATGATGTTCACTGACCACCAGGGCTTGGTGCGGAACAAAGGAAGGCCCTGGTCAGCAGCTGGGGAAGGAAGGCCCTGGCTGGTAGCCAGCAGCCACTAGGGACCATACCTGTGCATGCATTTTGTGCACTGGGCCTCTAGTTGGGAAATAATAAGACTGAACTTTCTGCCTCTTCACTTGTTTAGTTGAGGGAAGAGATATTTACTTGTACATGAAACTTTAATGGGACTGCTAATATATATCCTCTATTTGTGACTGACACTTTTTTCTTTTTTCTGAGTATTTGCCATGATTTCATAATAAACACTTCTGTGATGGCTTTTATATTTTAAGAAATTAAGATGGCACTAGCCTGTGTGGCTCAGTTGGAGGGGCGTTGTCATGTACACCAAAAGGTGATGGGCTCATTTCCTGGTCAGGGCACATACTCAGGTTGCAGGTTTGATCCTTGGTTGGGGCATGTGCGAGAGGCAGCCAATTGAAGTTTCTCTATCACACCTCTTCCCAAAATCAATTAAAAAAATTAGGTAGTTAAGGTTATAAAGCTTTGCTTTAGGGGCCATACTGTAAAAACCAAACAAAATAGATTTTGAGTGTATATGAATTTTGAGTTCCTATTTGTTTACTTTGAAAAATTACTTTAGCTCATTATGGCCTTTTTGGATGTATTTCTTTGAAATGAAAAGTTTACCACATATAATTGCAAAGAAAATTAAGTTTCGTTGCCTCTCTGTTAAGTTTCATTTCACAGCTAGAATTTGTTAAAAGTGTGAAATATTGCCTTAGCCAGTTTGTCTCAGTGGATAGAGTGTCAGCCTGGGAACTGAAGGGTCCCAGGTTCAATTCCGGTCAATGGCACATGTCTGGTTGCGAGCTCGATCCCCAGTGGAGGGTGTGCAGGAGGCAGCCGATCAATGATTTTCTCTCATTGATGTTTTTATCTCTCTCTCCCTCTCCTTTTCTCTCTGAAATCAAGAATTTTTTTTTTAAGTTAAGTAAAAGTGTGAAATGTTAGACTTTCAGAGAATTTTAAGGGGTTCTAGGAAAAGTAAAAATTTCTATGAAAATATACAAGGATAATTGGAATAAACTGAAGAATTTGTAGGGTTTTCCAGCAGAAAATATGAATATCTGTAGGTTCTATTCTATACTTATTTTATAAAAGTAGGAGCTATTAACCTCAATGTTTTGTGTCTTCAACAGAGTAGTTGATTGTATGCTTGAAATACTAAATGGTTTAATTTTTCTTATGTCTCGTTTCTTACTCTGTTACGAGATAGGAAAAAGGCTGCTTGACAAAAATTTATCTTAAATGTAAGATAAAAATCTATAGGTGCTTTTGCTTTTTGAATGGAGCCATTCCAATAAATCTAGTTGTAAAAATCTCTCTGAAGTGAATTTTCCCCCCACAAAAATTTGTTATAAACCAGAAACACCTTTCTAAAGTAAAAAGAAGAAATAATCCCAATATGTAAAATGGGAAATTTATAAGTAAAGTAGCATCTCTGTATTCGGGTTTTGTATAAGTGCTAGGCCTCTTGTGAATTTTAAATATATATATATATATATATATATATATATATATATACACACATATATATATATACACACATATATATACATATATATGTGTATATGTGTATATATATGTGTATGTGTATATATATATATATATATATATATATATATATATATATATAAATAATTGATTTTTCACAGAGAGGAAGGGAGAGGTATAGGGAGCTAGAAACATCAATGAGAGAAATATCCACCAGCTGCCTCCTGCACACCCCCTACTGGGGATGTGCCCGCAACCAATGTACATGCCTTTGACCAGAATCAAACCTAGGACCCCTTAGTCCGCAGACTGACACTCTATCCACTGAGCCAAACTGGTTTTAGTCTCTTGTGAGTTTTAATCTTCACCTGTAAGTTTGATTTTACCTGAGAACTTGGAGTTTTGATCTCTTAATTAGTACTTCTCTGGTCTTTAGACTTTAGTTTCCCTTGGGTAATAGATAGGTTTCAGCAATAGGGTTATGTTTTGTTTTTTGTGTTTTTTGTGTGGTTTTTTTTTTAAGAGAGAGAGAGAGAAGAAGGAAGAGAGAGAGAAAAAACATCAATCGGTTGCCTCCTGTATGCTCCCTGACTGGAGATCGAACCCAAAACCTAGGTATGTGTCCTAACCAGGTATTAAACCCGCAACCTTTTGGTATACAGGACAATGCTCCAACCAATGAGCCACCTGGCCAGGGTGGCAATAGGCTCATGCATCATAGTAAGACTCATGTTTTAGGCTATTCAACCTCAAAATTTCCATAAATGTAAAAATTCTATTTGGACTTAAGAATAACTAAAAAATGAAACTGAGATAGTACTAGGAGAACATAGCAGTGTATGGTGTTTTTTTTTGTTTGTTTGTTTGTTTTTTAACTTTTATTGATTTCTGAGAGGAAGGGAGAGGGAGAAAGATAGAAACATCAGTGATGAGAAAAAAATCATTGATCCACTGTGTCCTGTATGCTTCCCACTGGGGATCGAGCCTGAGTTCCTTGGTTGCAGGCTCCTCCCCAGCCTGGACCCTAGTTGAGGCACATGTGGGAGGCAACCAATCAATGTTTCTCTCTCACATCAATATTTCTCTCTTTCTCTCTTCCACTCTCTCTAAAAATCAATAGAAAAATATACTCAGGTGAAGATTTAAAGAATAATAATAAAAATTATAGAAAAGGGCAAAATTGGACTATACTTCCCCCAGCAATGTTTTTCAATAACTACAAATTAAAATAACCCAAATGTCCATCAGCTGGTATGTGGTATGTTCATCTGTTGTTGAATAAAAAGAAATGACTACTGCCTTGGCCAGTGTTGATCAGTTGGTTAGAGATCAATCCATGCACCAAAGGGTCACGGGTTTGATTCCCAGTCAGGGCACATACCCAGGTTGTGAGGAGGCAGCCAATCATTGATGTTTCAATCTTTCTCTCTAAAATAAATAAAAACATAATAAAAAATTTTTTTTAAACCAACACCTTTGGGAGCATTTGAGATCTTGCTTCCTAGCATGTCCTTAGTTTGACTCAAACTCATAAAATAAACTAAAAAACAACATCAAAACCCCAAACCAATCTCTTTATAAATTCTATTGTAAAGCAACCAAGTAAGCAATTCTGTTCTCTGTTCTGATATATTGCAGTGTTGGTTTCTTGGCCTTTATTTCATTTACTTTTAAAATATATTTTTATGGTTTCAGAGAGGAAGGGAGAGAGAAACATCAATGATGAGAAAATCATTGATCGGCTGCCCCCTACTGGGGATCGAGTCCACAACCTAGGCATGTGCCCTTGACTGGAATTGAACCTGGGACCTTCCAGTCCACAGGCTGACACTATATCCATCTAGCCAAACCAGCTAGGGCTATTTTATTTATTTTTATCCTCCCCTTAGGACATGCTTAGAGAGAAGAAGGGAGAGGAGAGAGAGAGTGAAAGATACTTCTGTGTAAGAGAGAAACATTGATTAGTTGCCTCCCGTAGTGCCCCAACCAGGGATTGAACCTTCAACCCAGGTATGTGCCCTGACTGGGCGCAATACAGTGCCTAACCAACTGAACCACTCTGCTGGGGCTGTCATCCTTTATTTTTAAAAGTACATGGTGTATTGACTGATGAATCTTTTTTTTTTTAAATATATTTTATTGATTCTTTACAGAGAGGAAAGGAGAGGGATAGAGAGCTAGAAACATCCATGAGAGAGAAACATCGACCAGCTGCCTCCTGTACACCCCCTACTGGGGATGTGCCCTCAACCAAGGTACATGCCCTTGACCGGAATGCAACCTGGGACCCCTCAGTCCTCAGGCCGACGCTCTATCCACTGAGCCAAACCAGTTTTGGCTAACTGATGAATCTTAAAGGGAAGGTGAGGGTGGGGGATAGGTGGAGAGAGATTAATCAGAGAGCTTATATTCATACTAGTCTAGTGGCCCAGTGCACGGATTGGTACACATTGAAAGGAAATTAATCAGAAGGTGGCCATTAGAGCAGGACTGAGCAAGACAGGCTGGACACGCCCTGAAGCCAACCTCCCATGGTCTCTTCCCAGCCTGCCACACTTGGGGCGGCACTGGGGCTTAAGGGCATCTGCGGTCACCGGTCATTGCAGATGGCAGTAAACCAGATTTGGGCCCGATAGTATCCCAGCAACAACATAACCTGTGGCCAAAGATGGAATCACACAGCCCTGTGAGGAAACGGGCTCTCTCCTCTCTGGTTCCGGGATGTGTCACCTGAGAACAGCAGCTGCCAAGTCATCATAGCTCAGCAGCTGCTGCGTTGAGCGTCTGACCCCTGGTCATACCTACCAGACTGTCGGACAGTCACTTAGTCTTCTATATAGATATATAGATATTCATAGCCCAATGGACACAGATAATAGTGTGGGAAAGGCGGGTGGGGGAAGGAAGTTGGGGAGGGGGAGGAGGTCAATAGAAAAAAAGGGGGGGACTTCTGAAATACTTACAATAAAAATTTTTAAAAGATGATCTATCAGTTCATGATGTGGTCAGTGAGTTAAATGAGTATGTTGGTGCCACAGTAAACCTTATATCACACTTTAATTCCTTTTGTCTGAGTTTCTTAAAAAAAAATTTTTTTCCTATTCATCTCCTAGCTTCACCCATAATTTGGCACACTGTTTACAGAAATCACTGCTTTTATTTTTCTTTGTATTGTGGAAAATATCAGACTTAAAAAATGGACTCTCATGGACTTCAACACCTAGCTATCTTCTCTCTCTCTCTCTCTCTCTCTCTCTCTCTCTCTCTCTCTCTCTTTAATCAATCTTTATTGTTCATATTATTACAAAGATTCCTCATTTCTTCCCCCCTCCACCAGGTTCCCACCCCACCCTCCGCCCCCTCCTCATCCCCCATTGTCCTCATCCATAGGTGCAGTTTATGTTCAGTCTCTTCCTCCCTCCCTTTCCCCGATAGTAAATCTCTTTTCAGATAGTAAATCAGTTACTTAGCACTTTCTCATATCAATAATGCCACCACATGCCCAATGAGGCGGAGGCAGCCTACCACCTATTCTATTTCTGCCTACCACCACATGCCCAATACCACCACCACATTTCACACAAAAGACATTTCCAAATAGGTCAACCAGCCTCATCCAGGCCCCACCCAAGGCACTCACAGGTCAACCCCCCAGCCCAATACTAACTCAACACATCCAGATCTAAGCCTTCATCACTTGATTCAGCAAACCCTCAAGTTCCCACAAAAGTTTCCAGCCATGTCTGAGAGGCAGCCGTGGGGCAGGGGCAGGCGAGGAGCGAGCTGTTCCGGGCCTGGCTGCTCCGGGCCTGGCCTCTGTTGCTCTGGTTCATTCCACAACCAGCTGCTCCGGGTCTGGTCACCGCCGCTCCCGACCTAGTTGCTCTGAAGCTGGCTGCTACTGCTCCGGGCCTGGACGCACCTGACCGTGCTGCTCTGGGCCTGGCCGCTCCCAGCCTGGCAGCTGCTGCTCCGGGCCTGGCTGCACCAGACCCGGCTGCTCTGGGCCTGGCCGCTCCCAGCCTGGCATCCGCTGCTCCGGGCCTGGCCGCACCAGACCCGGCTGCTCCGGGCCTGGCCGCTCCCAGCCTGGCAGCCGCTGCTCCGGGCCTGGCCACACCAGACCCGGCTTCTCCAGGCCTGGCTGCTCCCAACCTGGCAGCCGCTGCTTCGGGCCTGGCTGCACCAGACCCGGCTGCTCCGGGCCTGGCCGTTCCCAGCCTGGCAGCCGCTGCTTCGGGCCTGGCCGTACCAGACCCGGCTGCTCCGGGCCCGGCTGCCCCGGGCTCTCTCTCTTTTTAAAAAAATATATTTTATTGATTTTTTACAGAGAGGAAGAGAGAGGTATGGAGAGTTAGAAACATCAATGAGAGAGAATCATCGATCAGCTGCCTCTTGCACACCCCCTACTGGGGATGTGCCCACAACCAAGGTACATGCCCTTGACCGGAATCGAACTCGGGACCTTTTAGTCCGCAGGCCGATGCTCTATACACTGAGCCAAACCAGTCTCGGCAGCAACTTGGCTTCTCTTGAAGGAAATCCTAGACAGCATATAAACCTATCAAAAAACATTTCTGTATATATCTCTTAAATGATAAGGACTAAAAAAATTTTTTTTTAAATCACAAATCTGTTATTATACCTTGAAAGCTTAAAATAATTCCTTAATATAACTAAATATCTAGCCGAAGCTGGTTTGGCTCAGTGGTAGAGCGTCGGTCTGCGGACTGAAGGGTCTCAGGTTCGATTCTGGTCAAGGGGATGTACCTTGGTTGCGGGCACATCCCCGGTAAGGGGTGTGCAAGAGGCAGCTGGTCGATGTTTCTCTCTCATGGAATGTTTCTCTCTCATGGACATTTCTAGCTCTCTCTCTCCCTTTCTCTCTGTTAAAAATCAATAAAATATATTTAAAAAAATATATATATATATAACTAAATATCTAGTGAGTCTTAATATTTTCCCAGGTATTTTTAAAGTTAGTTTGTTCAAATCAGGATCCAAATAAGGTTCACATATTGCATTTAAGTCTTTTATTTCTCTTTTAATATGTAAGTTCCTCATCCAATGTCCTTATTTCCCCCCCTCTCCTTTTTTTTTTTTTTTTTTTTTTTTTTACAGATAAGGGTTGTTTGCAATAGATTTTCTCATATTTTGTATTTTACTAACTTTATTCCTGTGCTGTAATTAACACCTTTCTATGTTCCTCAATATCCTATAAACTGGTTATTAAATCTATTGATTCCATCAAGTTCAGATTTACTTTTCTTTTTTGTTAAGAATGCTTTGTAAAAATTAACAGAATGCTTTGTAGCCCTAGTTAGTGTGTCAGTGTGGCTCAGTTGGTTGGACATGGTCCTGTGCATTGAAAAAGTTGCAGGTTAGATTCGTAATCACGGCCCATGCCCAGGTTTCAGACTTGATCCTCAGTAGGGGGTGTGCAGGAGGCAGCTGATAAATGTTTCCCTTTCACATAAATGTTTCTTTCTTCTCCTTTCCTCTCTCTCTCTAAAAAAAAAATCAATTTAAAAATAGTTGTTAAAAATGCTTCATAGGTGGTAGTATACTTCCATCAGGAGGCATATTAATATCCATATATCTCTTACCTTATTATAGTGGCAATTGATTATTACTTAGATTAATGTTTTCATATGGGATTTGCAAAATGATACTGCAACTATATAATTTTTAAATTTTAGCTAGACTATTTCATTAGGGATCAATTTTCACCAACTATCAAAAAATAAATTATATATAGGAATGCAGGTAAAATGCTCAATTCACTAGTTTCTGAATAATGAATTGGTTGTCTAGTTTCTTTCAAAAAGGGGTCAATTAGTTTTTTAATAAGTACTATTATGAACTTATGAATTTAAACATTTTTTTTAATAAGTACTATTATGAACTTATGAATTTAAACATTTTGCTTGTTTAAATTCACATGTTATTTTTCTTGATGCTCAAATGATCTCATTTTAGTTAGTGGGAGCTTCTTCAGGTTAGCTCCTAAATCCTTTGGGCACAACTCCAAAAGCTTTATTTTTACTAGAGGCCCAGTGCACAAGATTTCGTGCATTGGGGATCCCTTAGCCCGGCCTGTGCCCTCTCGCATCTGGGACTCCTTGGGGGATGTCCACCTGCTGGCATAGGCCCACTCCCTCTCGCAGTCCAGATTAAGGTTTAGAGAACTGATTGTGTGGATGATCTTTCATTCTTAATCTGTGTTCATGAAGATTTTAGTGCAGGCTGTGTTCATGTAATGTGGCTCAGGAAGCCAAACCTCCCTTTGCCCCCCTTTTATTAAAGGTCTGTGTGATTTATGTTTTAAATCCTCATCCAAGGATACATTTCCTACTGATGATGATGATGATGATGAGAGAGGGAGAGAGAGGGAGAAGGAGAGAGAGAGAGAGAGAGAGAGAGAGAGAGAGAGAGAGAGAGAGAGAGAGAGAGAGAGAGAGAAATGTCCACCAGTCAGTAACATCGTTTGCCTCCTATATGTGCCTGCAACCTACTAGTAGGTATGGTCCCTCACTGGGAATTAAACACATGATCTTTGGTGCACAGGATGACGCTCCAACTGACCAAGCTACCAGGCCAGAAACACTTATCTCCTTTAAAAAAACCAAAAACATACATACATACATATATATATATATATATATATATATATATATATATATATATATAGTTGTTGTTGTTTTGTTTTTGTTTTTTCTTATTGATTTGAGAGGGAAAAGGAAGAGGGAGAGAGAGATAGTAACATCAATGAGAGAGAACCACTGATTGGCTGCCTCCTGCACTACCCCTGCTGGGGATTGATCTCACAACCAGGCATGTGTCCTTGACCGGAATTGAACCCAGGACCCTTCAGTTCACAGTTTGATGCTCTATCCACTGAGCCAAACCAGCCAGGGCCTTGATCTGCTTTTTTAAAAACTTCTATTTTAAAGTATAAATTCAGCCGAGACCGGTTTGGCTCAGTGGATAGAGCATCGGCCTGTGGACTGAAAGGTCCCGGGTTCAATTCCGGGCAAGGGCATGTACCTTGGTTGCGGGCACATCCCCAGTAGGGGGTGTGCAAGAGGCAGCTGATCGATGATTCTCTCTCATCGATGTTTCTAACTCTCTATCCCTCTCTCTTCCTCTCTGTGAAAAATCAATAAAATATATATTAAAAAAATAAATAAAGTATAAATTCATAGAAACTTACCAAAAAAAGAAAAAGAAAAAGGTACAGGGAGATCCAGTGGACCCAATGGTAATATCTTGTGTAGCTAAGTACAGTCTCAGTTGTCAATGATCAATTTTTACTTAGCAGAAATTGAGCAGCTATTGTATGTTAGGTATTTGGGGGTATAAGTGATTAAACTCTGACCTTGAACAGTTCAGTCCTTCTCTCTGGGTTCTCATTGTTACATTTCTAAAAATGTTTTGTGTGGTTTTTTTTTGCTCTTCATTTTTGACTTGCATTAGCAGTTTAAACATTGTTATTAACATTCCTGTTTGTCTTGTTTTAAAACAATTTTTGCACTGTGTCCCCATTTTTCATTTTATAATCTTTACAGCATCAGAACCACTTTGTCTGCATTGTCTTATTTTAATCCTGTGCCGGTTTTGCAGTGCTAACAAGTCTAGATCTGGGAGGCAGCTTGTGAATCATTTGCATACATTTCTGTTTATATTCCCCAAATTAATTCACAACTTTTCATTTTTCATCTAATTACATGTTCAGAGTGGTTGTTAATAATTCATTTTAAGAAGGAATTTTGTCATGTAGGATTTAAAAACTGGCCTAAAGAGCAGAAGCTGTTAAACAATAGCAGAAACCAGACAATATGTAGGACTTTAAATAGTAATTGTTAAACATTTGAATGTTCCCCAAAATGAGTCTGCCTCTATGTATGTTTCTACATATTATCCCACTAGGGACTTGCAGAGATAGGTTTTGCACAATATCCTTGCTGTTATTGTCAGCCATAAACAAATTACACGTATTTAACAAGTTAATGTCAGATTGGCCAGGAGCCACCGGGAGGTGTGTACTTAGTGACATCAGCTGGCAAAGAGCCCTAGTAACAGGGAGGGTTGGAAGAGTAGGAGGGAGAGAGAGAGAGAGAGAGAGAGAGACAGAGAGACTGACTGTATCTGGGGATTCTGGCAAGGTGAAGAGCTGGTCTGTTTGGCAGGACCTTCCCATCTGGGATCCATCTGTGTTTCCCTGGAATGGGACAGGCAGCTCTAGTCAGTGAGAAAGCGCAGATGTGAGAGAGCTGACACATGTCCAGCTAATGGAAAAAGGAGGAAGGCTGATTTCGGATTGGGCTTTGAAGATTAGGAGGAGAAAAAGAGGGGATTTTTAATATCTATTTCAAATAAATTCAGTATATTAAGAATCCGGATTGTTATAATTGGGCATTTGGGTAAGTATATCTTAATTTAGTTTTGGGGGTTAACGTGGGCAATTCTCTGCCTTTCAAAGCTTTTCATTTATTTCAAATTATGATGATATGCATGTTTTTTGATATTTGATAATTCATAATTTAGTTATTCAGTGTTGTTTTGCTGCTTCATTTTGCTCCTATTTCTGTATCATTTTTCATTTGCCACTCTTATTTGAAAGCCATGTTTTTGTTAATGAACACTTGAATCATATGTAATGTATGAATTGTATGGTTAGGGAAGTAGTCCTACAAATATTTCTTTAAGTAATCCATACCAAGTCTTTCTGTGATGTTTTGATGGAAATTTTTTTCATTAGTATGCAAAATACCGATAGGCGGTGTTAAAATGATGGCTTATAAAAGACTCTTATTGTTAGATTTTATTTCAATGTATTCAGGCGAATAACAACTAAAAGATGTCACAGTAAAACTAACAGTATTTTTTAAATTTTAATGTACTTAGCTTTTTCCCCCATTACATTTTACTCCTATGCTGTTTTCTTTTATTCCCACAAAATAAACAAGTAACATCAACAAATCTGACTTGAATGGTGAGTTTAGAGTAGTTTTGTCATGCAGTAAATTCACATGCACATAGCTAGTGTGTTCTTTGTTTGTGATGCATAATTTAGCCTTTTGCTATTTCCATACATTGTATTCATGTTTGCAGGCCTCCAAATCCAGACAACTATGAGAAGAGCTTGGGTTTGGGAGCTACATATGCTGTACAGCCATTATTTACTAGTTCTCTGATCTCAAGCAAGCTATTCGTTCGCTTTGAGTCTCTATTTTGTACTATGCTTGTCTCATGTCATTATTGGGGGAAATTGGTCTGGCACATAGAAGGCATACAAATTAGTTTAAGAAGTTTCTAGATATTCATTATTCTGCTATGATTGGTTCCTTAGCCATTTGCATTTTTAACTTCAAACCTGGCTTAACAATGGGTCTTGACTATATAACTTTAATTTTCAGGGTACTTTCTTTTAATGTATGTTGTTAAACCTCACTATGGTAAGAAATTATTTGGAAAGCATTCTAAGTATTCTAATGCAAATCAGCCTCTTATATTATGTCACAACTTCAAAAAGTCAACAAACAAGAATGAGGTACTGGATTATACTGGTTTTTGACAAATACTTTTTAAATAGTAATTTTTGCATTGAAAATTTTACTAGTTTTTAACTAGGAACTTTAAAAAATACTTTTATTCCTTAGAGCTTTTCAATCTCTTATGTTAGCTGGAGGGGATTACAATACTATTTTTTTTTAAACTTTCTAGTCAGATTTATTGAGGTGGGGGACACTTTTTATTTTACTTTATTTTTTTAATTAAAAAATATTTTATTGATTTTTTTTTTTTTTTCCACAGAGAGGAAAAGAGAGGGATAGAAAGTTAGAAACATCAATGAGAGAGAAACATCAATCAGATGCCTCCTGCACACCCCCTACTGGGGATGTGCCTGCAACCTGGAACCCTTGAGTCCTCAGGCCAACACTCTAGCCACTGAGCCAAACCAGCCAGGGCTGGGGGACACTTTTTAAATGAAGCTTTTAATAAGTATTCTCTTATCCAAATTGATCAACTGACTTCATAAGAATTTTCAAGTTTGTGTTTTGATAGGTGCAATAAGCATCTTTGGGGGCTTGTCTGAATATTTGAGAAGATATAGTGCTTATACTGAATTTATATGATAATCTTTCAGTAAGCAAGTAATTTTCATTGTACCTGAGGATACATTCTCATATATAGTGTTTAAAGAAAAGGACTTAATGCTAAAGTGTAATGTAATTGGGGTCTGCTGTGAAGGGTCTAAAAAGGGATTTGCATACTGCTGTTCCTCCATTCTAGGAACACTTTTGGTGCTAGAACTTCAAGAAGCATAAAAAATGATAATCTATGCATTATAGGATGTGAAGATCCAATGAATGCAAATACAAATAGTTGATAAAAAGTCCTACTAGGGCCTTAACCGGTTTGGCTCAGTGACTAGAGCGTCGGCCTGCAGACTGAAGGGTCCCAGGTTCAGTTCCAGTCAAGGGCATGTACCTTGGTTGCGGGCACATCTCCAATAGAGGCAACTGATCAATGTTTCTCTCTCATCAATGTTTCTAACTCTCTATCCCTCTTCCTCTCTGTAAAAAATCAATAGAATTTATTTTAAAAAATATTTTTAAAAAGTAAATATTAAAAAAAAAAGTAAGTCCTAGGACCACACAGTTCAGGAGAGTAGTTGCTTGTTACTAAGGTAATAACCAAGGTTTCTTTGAGTTGAACACTAGAGAAAATCATAGTACTTTCTGAAGACTATGAAAGTGATTGGAGAAGCTTTACTACTATGAAAAGAGGAAACCTAAATTGGCTTCAGTGACTGACCCAATCAAGGATTTTTTTCATAACAAGGAGGCCATGTTGGACTGAAGGTATATAGTACAATAATGTCAAAGTGGAGAATAAGGATACTGACATTTAAATTGCATCTTTGGAACATCAAGAAAGAATGCCTTGGAGTTTGAATGAACATTTTATATACCAAATCGGAAGAGTTCAAGTGGATCTGAAAGATTGGTTGGTATTTTAAGGCCACTCAATGTCAGAAGTGTTCATAAGTTCCCATTGATGATCTATGGGAAATATTAGGTTTGAAAGGGATCTTAAGGATAATTTAGTCAAATGCATTCTTTTCAAGATAAGAAAAATTAAGGGAATGGAAATGGAGTAGTATAAAGTCTGCCTGGCCCAGAGTTTATACCTTAATAGGTGGCTGAGCTTGGACTTGAATTGTCTTCTGTGTATCCAGGACATTTTACTTTACAAACATTTTTTGATTACATATGTGTGATAATATGGTAAGGGATTAAAAAAAAAGTCAGAGAAGATAAAATATACATGAACACACAAAAGTGGAAATTACTGCCTATTTAGGGAGTTAGAACTATTTTAGAAGAGGTAGCATTTAAGAAAGCATAGTGCGTGGATGGGAAGATTCACTTTTCACCAAACTCCCCCAGTGCTTTAAATCAGACTTTTTCAAATGCATAGCTACACAATGTTAATTTCTACTGTGTTTTCAATTATACCTAGCTATTGTTGCTATCTTTCCAAATCCAAGGTAATTGTTTCTGAGATACATATCTATATACATGTACATATCCCGATAGCCCCTTTTTAAAACTTGTGATTTATACCAGGTAGTTTCAATATTTTATTTTTTTGTTAATCTTCACCTGAGGATATTTTTCCATTGATTTTTAGAGAGAGTGGAAGGGAGGAGGAGGAAACAGAGAAACACCAGTGTGTCTCCCTCACATTGATTGGTTGCCTCCCGAATGTGCCCCCAAGGAGCCAGGCATCTAGCCTGCAGCCAAGCTATGCACCCTTGACTGGAATCAAACCCAAGACCCTTCAGTCCACAAGCTGATGCTCTATCCACTGAGCCAAACCAGCTAGGGCGGTAGATCTTAATTTTAAAAGGTTTCTTCTATGATGGGCTATGAGGGATATTTAATTTTTCCCTCCAAGTTCAAGTGATTAAATATAAGAATGAATTGTGGCTATAACTTGAAGAAAAACAACTCACTATAACTGGTTTTTGTATTTTCACTGGTTGATGGGCTTTCCAAACAGCATTTAACTTTCATTTTTTGTTAATCCTCACTCAAGGATATATTTTCCATTAATTTTTAGAGAGAGTGGAAGGGAGGGAGGGTGAGAGAAAGAGAGAGAGAGAGAGACATCGGTGTGAGAGAGACACATCAATTGGTTGCCTCCCCCTATAATACCCTGATCAAGTTAGAGATGGAAATTGCAACCCAGGTACATACCCTTGACCAGGAGTCGAACCTGTGACCCTTTGGTGCAAGGGCCATTGCTCTGTCCACTGAGTTATACCAGCCAGGGCTAAACAGTAGTTAACTTTTAAGTCCTATGTGGCATCACATTTATTCTGGGACATTTTAATGCCATGGATTCACTTTTTTTTTTTTTAAAGCATACCCAATCCAATCCTGAAGCAGCTTGTTAAAGATGTCTGGCAAGGTGGAGTGCAATTCTGCATAAAACACACCCACATGCACACACACACACATGCACACACACCCCTGCAGTTGCTTCACATAGTTGGAGTTCTGAAGTAAATACAATGTTTTCATTTGGTTATAGTCAGAGGAAAGACAGTAAAAAGACTAGGCTTTGGCACTAGGGTATGTAACCATGAACTGATGTAACCTTTTCTCTAAGCCCAAATTTTCTCACCTGTAAAACGGGGGTAAAAAATAGCTGTTTCTGTGGTTTATAATGATTTAGAAAGTAATAAGCATGATACTTGCATGAATATTCAATAAGATTTATCTTTTCATATGATTTTTCTTAGCCCTCCCTAAACATCGAAGTCACGTGTGTGTTTTGCAGATTTTCAATAAATCACTCCTCAGACTGACAGGGAACCAACCTTGTTTCCTTAACTAATTCCTAGTCATTGGAGAAGGGTTTGTATAGAGAATGTAGCATCCTTGAAAACTCAAACCTGTTGCTGTGTGGCAAGCTGTTAATGTTTAGGGACCTTCATTACTTATCCTGCTGGAAGAGCTGGGGGATGGGCCGCTTTGTGGGTGACAGATGTGCCCTGTGCTGCCTGCAGGCGCGTGCCGGCTCTCTCCCTCTGCTCCCAGCACCAGGTGCAGCCATTGTTCTGGCTGGTCTGTCTTCATCCGGCCTCGTCTGTTACTCTGCTCTTTCTAGCTCATTGTTTCTGTAGGAAATTAGCATTAAAAACCCATCTGAAACCCCCATGTCCCTCAACTGCAGGTGACTGTTATTGGCCCCAGCTGCCACCCTTGCGCTTGATTACTTCCATATGGGTCTCTGCAAAGAAGTAGTAGCGATTTATTGATTTCCACCACAACCCCCACCTCTATTACTCAAACTATAATACCCTGAAATCTATTAGACCCCCAATAGGCTGTATAGCTCAGTTGGCACTACAACTGTGATGAACGTTTTACAAGCAAAACTAATTACACCCTCTTCCTCCCCCTTTGCCACCTTCTACCTAAATATTAAATGTAAAAAAACAACACCAGAGTGTCATAAGTGGAATAGTAAATCTTTCAGATGTCTGGAGATGAATCTTTCTTAGTAAAGCTTTTAGACTTGGGATGGGCTTTTATGGAAAATTTTAGTCACTGCTTTAAATATTTTATACCACACCCATAACATTCAAGCAAATCATGACCCAGAGGGCCCCTAGGGTGGAGGTGGGGAACACAACATTTTTGGTCATTTGCTTTTCGGTTTATTAAATTTAATCCGGATGGGCAATTGTTAGAAAAGGGCCTTATTTAAAATGATAATATATTTTGTGGAAAGACTATATGCAATTAGAATTAGTTAAGTCCTTTAATTTTGCATTATTGTGTTGTTTGTGCAAATTGTTGTTCCAGTTTATTTATTGGGGTAAATACCATAACTAGGAGTTTGGTGTCCTAGATTTTTTTTCCTTCCTTAAACAGTAAACAAATTAAGTGTTCTATTTTGGTTATTGGTCTAAATCAAGGTTGTGACCTCAAACAGGTTACCAGGCTTAAAAACCAAATTGAAATAGTTATTGGTTACTAAATAGTTAGTTGTATTATGATCTTGACAAAGTCTTATCCTTAGCCATCAAGAGTATCTGATTCTAGGAGCCTTTGTGAGTAAATAGTCCAGAAAATCAAGGTGGAGATAATTAAGATTTTTTTGACTGCTGAATATTAGCTGTGTAAACCAGTTTTAAGTCTTAAGCTTACAACATTTCAAATAAAGCTATTTAAGTTAACCAATTTTAGTATTTTGAACTTAGCTACATGGTACTTATTATCACAAGTAATTATGGAACAGAATGCCATTTCTGTTGGAAATGTCCTTTGCCTGTCTTCCTTTTCTTTCTCTTCTGGAATTTGGAATTTTAAAAGGTCCTAGAATTTGAAAAGCCCATGATAGCCACATTTTACATCATCTCTCAGATGTAGGCAAGCCTCCAGGTAAAGCCATATGGTTACATTAATTTTTTATCTTTTACTTATTTTTACTTACAGATGTCCCCTCGTGTGATTACATTTAAACAGGTAGGAGTTGTAATTTCTGAAGAGTCTTTTGTGAGCCTTCTAATTTGCTACCTCATTTAAGCAGTGGAGAAATGGAAATTTAGGTCAGGAAAGGGGAGAGTTAAAATTTAAAACTGAGTTTTATGATTAAAAATTAAGTGTGCTTTCATTTGAAGTTTGGGGCGAGTGAAAGTTGGGACTGTTTGTAAGCATGATATGGCTATAGATATTATTATCTTGAGGTGTGCATACCTGTGTTTTTAGTTTTTCTTTTTGGTGTTCATAAAGTACTGGGTTTCCTTTAGTAGCCTGCCTGACAGACATGCTTATTTTATCACTAGAGGCCCAGTCCATGAAATTTGTGCATGGGTAGGGTACCTAGCGGCTGCCAGCTACTGGCTGGGGCCTTCCTTCGTTCTGCATCATCTCCTGGTGTTCAGCGCATGTCATAGCAAGCGATTGAACTCCTGAGGGAACACTTTGCGCATTAGGCTTTTATATACTTAGATGCTGGGCACTGTGGGAACAAAATTGAATAGGAAAAGGAGTTTGCAATCTAGCATGAGACATTTTCTGTTCAGCCCCATGAATGGCGTGAGATAAATTGTCTCTTACCAATTCAGAGCCTAACAGTAGCTTTTTTGGTTGTTTTAATGGGAATGGCAAAGCATTCTTCTGTTAGCCTGAATAGGGAAACATGGCAAATGACTAGGTGTGCTTTGTTTGCCCAAATAACAGTTATGGTAGAGATTCTTCAACAGGGCTGGGACTAGAGTGAGGCAAATGAGGTACCTAGGTGAAAAATTTGAGGCACCCATTGCCCAGGTCAGCCCTGCACTTAAATTTGGGCCCCAGGCATCTCACTTGCCTCATGCTTATCTGAGCCCTACTCTTTAATGTATAAAGTAGGAGTAGGATTGCCAGCTCGATGAAATTGATCTAGAAATTTTATTTTCCATCTTTATTTTGGAGAGTGAATAAAATTAAAGTGTTTCCTTGTGTTTCTAGCCAAGGAAACCATATCTAGCACCTGCTGTTTTAGAAGTGGAGGGGGAGGGCCCAGGAGAATCAGTGTATTTGTCTTGAGAATTTTGTGTTTTGGGAGTCAATTTCAAATGCTATATAGTACATATATTTGAAGGTCCCTCAACTTTCTTGGTTTCTTCTTAATGTGCCACTTTATTTTCTTGACATTCTAGACAAATCATTATATTCACTGTCCTAAACAAATGAAAATAGTGCATGACTTTTAAGATAGACATTAGGGGATATTCCATACTCTACTTTTTCGGCTCTTTAAGAGAAGATTGCTTAAATACCTTTTAAGTGCATTCTGTAATCTCATCTTCTTGTGTCTTAAACCACATCTATATGCTGATAACTACCAAATTTAGAATAACAAATACTCCCCTGGCCTGGTGGCTCGGTTGGTTGGAGCATCATCTTGTGCACCAAAAGGTTGTAGATTGGATTCCCAGTCAGGACATTTACTTAGGTTGCAGGTTCAGTCCACAGTTCGGGCCTGCAAGTCAACCAATCAGTGTTTTTCTCTCACATCCATGTTTCTCTTTTTCTCTCTAAAAATAAAAAACAAACAGCCCTATTTGGTTTGGCTCAGTGGATAGAGTGTCAGCCTGTGGACTGAAGGGTCCCGTGTCAATTCCAGTCAAAGGGCATGGCACGTATCTTGATTACAGGCTCAATGGTTCACATTGATGTTTCTCTCTGTCTTTACCCCTCCCTTCCATTCTCTCTAATAATTAATGGGAAAATATCCTCAGGTGAGGATTAACCAATAAATAAATAAAAAATATTTTTAAAAACCTATCTTTTGGTAAGGATTTTAAGAGAGAGAGAGAAATATTCTCTTTTAAAAAGAGTAGCAAATACTTGAATTTTCTTTGAATTCTATTTAAAAATATTTTATTTGGTAACTTTGGTCTATAAACAGTGATTATTTCTATAATTGGAATTAACGAGTATTATTTTTAGGTTATTTTTTCTTTTCTTTCTTCCCATGGAGATTGAAAAGTGTTTTCTATATTTCTCCTTGTCTGGATATTGTATTTACCTTATTTGGATGTTCTTGTGTGTGTGTGTGTGTGTGTGTGTGTGTGTGTGTGTGTCTATTTTTAAATTGATTTCGGAGAGGAAGGAAGAGGGAGAGATAGAAACATCAGTGATGAGAAAGAATCATTGATTGGCTGCTTCCTGCATGCCCCACACTGGGGATCGAACTTAAAAACCTGGGTATGTGCCCTAACCAGGAATCGAACCATGACCTCCTGGTTCATAGATCAACATTCAACCACTGAGCCACACCTGCCAGCTCTTAGCTTTTCTTTTGTATTTTTTACCATATGTCTTTGTATTGCATTCTAGATGGTTTACTCAGCTCTATCTTTTAATTTACATTTCTTAAAAAGTATATTTTTATTGATTTCTTACAGAGAGGAAGAAAGAGTATAGACAGTTAAAAACGATGAGAGAGAATCATCAATCAGCTGTCTCTTGCACACCTCCTTTTGGGGATGTGCCCGCAACCAAGGTATATGCCCTTGACTGGAATGGAACCTGGGACCTTTCAGTCCGGAGGCCAACACTCTATCCACTGAGCCAAACCGGTTTCAGCTAATTTGCATTTTTTAAACTGTCTGATATGCTCTTCAAACTGTTCATTGGGTATTTTATTTTTAGAAATTTTTACTTAATTCCTTTACAAATATGTTTTAAGAAAACCTGAGTCCTATACTTTTATTATTTAAAAAATATTCTTAATCACTTTTTAAAAATTAGATTAAGGTATAATTTATGTACAGTAAAATTCACCATTAGATGTAAAATTTTATGAATTCTAACAAATGGTATAATTATGTAGCCATCACCAATCAAGGTAGAGAGCATTCCCATCATTCCTTTGTGCCCCTTCATAGTCGACCCCCATGTCCTCTTATCCCAGACCCTGGCAAATACTTCTCTGTTCTCTGTTCCTATAGTTTGCCTTTTCCAGAATGTCACTTCATCAAGTATAAATTGTCTAATCACTATGTTGTACATGCGAAACTAATACAGGATTGTATGTCAACTATTAATGTAAAATATATTTAAAAATATAAAATGAATTCTCTGGTATGTAGATTTTTGTATCTGGCTTTTTTCACTTAGCATAATACATTTGAAATTCATCCATGTTGTCGCATGTATCAATAGTTTGTTTTTATGGCTGATTGGGTCTCCTAGGAGAGGAGTTTTGCTTTCCCATATGAATTTTATTTTATTTTTATATTTATATTTTATTGATTTTTTTTACAGAGAGGAAGGGAGAGGGATAGTTAGAAACATTGATGAGGGAGAAACATTGGTCAGCTGCCTCCTGCACACCCCCCACTGGGAATGTGCCCACAACCAAGGTACATGCCCTTGACCGGAATCAAACCTGGGACCTTTCAGTCCGCAGGCCAACACTCTATCCACTTAGCCAAACAGGTTTCAGCCCCATGTGAATTTTAGAATAAGGTTTGTAGATTAGTGATATGACATTAATGTTATTTTAGTAGTTGTACTGTGCTTATATAAGTGAATATCCTATCTCTTAGCAATTACACACACTAAAATATTTAAGGGCAAAGAGGGAATAATGTCTTTAGCTTACTTTCAAGGGATATAGGCAAAAAAGTAGGTAGGTAGGTAGGTAGGTAGGTAGGTAGGTAGAGTGGGTGGATGGATAGATAGGATAATGATAAAAGAGATAGGTCAATTCGTTAGTGAAGGGATGGCACTCAACCAACTGAGTCACACCAGCCAGGCATCCTTTGAGATTAAAAAAAAAAAGTTTTTAAGTTGGGGTAAAAGAAATACAGCGCGTGTGTGTGCCCGCGCGTGCACACACACACACACACATACACACACACAGAGAGGGAGAAAGAGAGAGAGAGAGAGAGAGAGAGAGAGAGAGAGAGAGAGAGAGAGAGAATGATAGTGAGTGATCAATTTAGGCTGTCAGAAACAGTAAATAGAGCTGCTGTCTGAGAGTTATCAGATGGAAGAATATTACAGACAGAGAAAAGCAGTGCAATCGTTGTATGATGGGAATGAGCTTTATGTGTTCAGGGAATATAAAAACGGACACTGTAGTTATAAGGTAGTACTGTAGAAAAAAGAAGATAGAGAGGAAGAGGGATAGCTTCTGTGAGCTTTGTAACCCAAGGTGAGGAATCGGGATTTTATTATAAGAGTGATGGGTAATTGAAGGTTATTAGTGGGTAGTAATGTGCTCTGATTCATATTTTATAAAGATCACTCTTCTTGTGGTATAGATAAAAAATTGTATGGGGGCATAGCTGAAAGCAGCAAGAACAGAAATAAAAAATGAATTTGGAGTAGGTTTGTAGCAGTGGAAGATAGAAAGGAGATGATTCGGTATGTTTTGGAGGTAGATTGAGTTTTCTGAACTTGTTGATAGATTGCATGTTGAAAAAGGGTGAAGACATCTTTCAAATAATTTTTCACATCTCCCCTCATCGTTATTCATCCATTCAATTAAATATTTATTAAGTCCCCACTATGTGCCAGGCACTGCGAAGTTATATCAATGAATAAAGTAGACTCTAACTTCATGGAATTAAGTTCTTCTGTGAGAGACAGATATTAAAGATCATTAATAAATAATATATAAGTAGTCTAAATTATGTTTTATATATGTTTAAAATGTTTCATAATATGTTACAAACATAGTAAGTGCTAAGGAGAAAGGGAAAAAGTTTTAAGAAGATCCATGTCCAGCTGAGGGAGGTATATAAAATAGGGTAATTAAGGAGGGTGAAAGGATGATGACTTTGAGCATACAAGGAGATGATGGATATAAAATGTTTTAGCACTTCTTGTGGCACATTCTGCCTTTCACTTTTTTTTTTGGTTAAACCTCACCCAAGGGTATTTTTCCCATTGATTTTTAGAGAGACTGGAAGGGACAGGGAGAGAAAGTGATAGAGAAACATTCATGTGAGAGACACATAATGATTGATTGCCTCTTGCACTGCCCCACCAGAGCCAGGGATTGAACCTGCAACCCAGGTACATGCCCCGACTGAGAACTGAAACACCCCCGCCCCCAATCCTTCGGTCCGTGGTTGACACTCTAACTGCTGAGCAAAACCAGCCAGAGCTGTGTCTCTCACCTTTTGAGCATACATTACAATGAAGATCAAGGATGGAAGTTCCTTATTGGGTATACAATCTTATGATTCATTTATTTGAGAAGAAACAGGAAATCACTAAAATGAAAGGCTAAAGAATTTTGAGTAAGGTAATAGATGTTGGTGAGGCATGGAAAGGTGCATGTGAAACATTCGTATATTGTAGGGGATTAATAAAAAAAACACACTCTCTAGCCCAGGCAGTGTGGCTCAGTGGTTGAGCGTTGACCCATGAACCAGTCAGGACTCATGCCGGGATGTGCAGGAGGCAGCCGATCATGATTCTCTCCCATCATTGATATTTCTATCTCTCTGTCCCTCTCACTTACTCTCTCTGAAATCAATAAAAATATATTAAAACAATAACACACTCCTCTAAAAACAATTTGCAAGGTCTTTTTACTCTAACATTCATCTATATCCAAACAGGTTTTGACGTGGCATACAATAAAAGACATCTTAAAAACCAGCAGCGGGTCAGGACTGAAAGAATTTGGAGAAGGATCCTAAGTGGAATAAAGTTGTTGCCACAAAGCCCTATACTAACCTTTCAGACAAAATCAAAAGGAAAAACCCTGGAGTTTTACCTTGTTCTCGTCTGGTTATAGAATGCTATCCCAGCATAGTGAATCAGAAAAGATGTTCAGTGAGGAAATGATACCCAGGTCAGTTCATGTTTGAATAAAAGTTATCCTGGAGGAGGTGGAGAGAAGAGTTCCAGTAAAGCAGAAGAACCTTTTTTCTGCCAAAGGCTATTTGGATATTTATAGCATCATTCTTGAACCTTACGAAATTATCTACTTAAAAATTAGCCTGCTAGCCCTAGCTGGTTTGGCTCAGTGGATAGAACGTCGGCTTGTGGACCGAAGGGTCCCAGCTTTGATTCCGGTCGGTCAAGGGCACATATCTTGGTTGCAACTTCCTTCCTGGCCTGAGCCCTGGTCAGGGCTGGTGCAGGAGGCAACCAATCGATGTGCTATTTCTCTCTGTCTTTCCTTCTCTCTTCCACTCTCTCTAAAAATCAATGAAAAAAATATCCCCAGGTGAGGATTAAAAATAAAAGTTAGCCTGGCACATTTGGTCAAACGTTTAATTAACTCATTCCTAATGCCTTGGGAGGGCCAGACCAAATGATTTCTCAGGCCTTACATGGCCCGCAGACCAGACGTTCCCACCCTTGCAGTAAAGTATGTGGTTAAAGTGGAGGATAATGAGACTGGAGAGTTAGTGAAGTGTCTAGATTATACAGTGTATTCTATGCTATGTTCAGGAACTTAGACTTTTTTCTGTAGAAAACAATGTTTAAGACTTACAGTTTGTTTTATGCTCTTTAAACACACACACACACACACACACACACAAACAACCACAAACAAACAAAAAAAACACACACGCAAACGAACAGGGAAATGTGACTTGGCATTTTGGTGAATTTCAACGAGGCAGTCTCAGAGTCAGGGAGACCATTTTGAGATGATTACTGTAAAGAAGGCAAGAGATGAAGGTCTGACTTTTGGCTGTCGTAGATGGAATAGAGAGGGCCAGAAGACTTGAACGTGGGGTGGTGGGTGGGGGGAAGTGATACAAAGTAATGATTGATTTTTAAATGAAAACAAAAAGACTGAGCTAATCAGTTAATGTTTTTAATGTAGCCTATAAATGAGTGTTAGTGCATTCAAAGGAGGTTTAAAATGGGTGAATAAATTTGGGTATTGTATGTGTTTCATTAGACATTTGGCAAAATAATTTCTAAAATATTTCTAGCAACTTTATTTTCATTTCTATCTGCAGAATGAAAAAGTAAATTCTGGGGTTCTTTCTGATTAAATTAGCAGACCATATGGTGTTTACACAGACTGGGAGCTATGGGAAGTGCTGTTATTTTTCTCTTTCAGGATATGATGCTTTACCTGATACCAGTATTCTGAAACATTTATTTTGTAGTGAACATCATGTGAAACACTTATTTTAGTTGTTTTTTTTCTTGGTGCCTCAATTGATGTCAGCATTAGTATTGTGTAATTGTCACCATTAATATAGTGTTTGATCCTATTTTTCTATTAGTATTTTAAAAATTAAATCTTCACTATTGATTGACATAGTGCTTTTCAACCTTTTCATATCATAGTACAAGGAGAAATTGATAAATTCTGATTGGCCATCTCAGGCTGAGGAAATCAGTATCTCATTATACCCTAATCATTTACATCTCTCATTTGTTTCTTACCATAGCTTGGGAAGTTCTGCCTTAATTGAAAAGGTATAAAAACCTTTCTGTATAGCAATTTAATTAGTTAACTCAAATTAGGAAAGAGTTATAGTCTATACTATGTATCAGATATACTAGGTAGGTGCTATGGTTAAATAGAGAGCTCAGGGAACTCACATGGGCTAATGGAAAGATAGGCACAGAAACAAATTATAAGTGGTACAATATGATAAACGGCATTATACAGATGTTTATAAGGAGCTGTGAGTGCAGATATGGAAGAGGTTGTTAATTCTTTCAAGGGGCAGTTGAGTGCCTGGGAGGGCTAATGAAGAAGTGAGGTTTGAATTGGAGTTTCCTAAGTACCTAAGATAGGGAAGGCAGGGCAATTTAGGGAGAGGGCACAGCCTGCTTTATGTGCTTTAGATCTCTTTAATTTCTATCAGAGATCTCGAAAAATATAAGTAGATATTGAAACTTAGAAGTTTCCTGTGATGGCAGACATGGTTATTTGCCCTGCCAAAGTGCCCATCTACCTTCCATTTATAATTGTTTGGATTCAGTCCCCACTATAATATAGTCTTATATTTGTACTATGCTTTTAATTTTCAAAGCTTTTTATCTTCATAATAGCCCCCCAAGGATAGGAAATGAAAACCAGGTGGTTGTTTCTATTTTTATGGAGAAAACTGAGACATCATCATTATATCAACATTCTCCCCCCCCCTCCCACTCCAGGGTTTTTCATTAAAAGGCAAGAATAGAGCATCTTAAAGAGAAGTTTCTATGATGACTATCATCAGTTCCCAGATATGGTCTTTTTTCTCTGCTTGATTACAAAGGGTGCTATCCAACAGGAAGAACCTCTTTTAGTCCTCTGGTTACAACAGCCATTCTCAACCATTTTCATCTCATGGCACACATAAACTAATTATTAAGATTCTGCAGCACACCCAAAGATATTTTTTTGCTGATCTGACAAAAAATAAAATATATATATATATATATATATATATAGTTTTGATTCATTCACACCTGACAGCTGTTGTTGCATTGGCTGTTGTCATTTTTTTATTTGACAATCTAAGGGAAAAGAGGGCAGTGTCCCTTACAAAATAAGTCAGGCATTGCACGTTTTAAAAATTCTTGCAGCACACCCGTTGAAAATCGCTGGGTTACAGCTATAGTGCTGACTGATGAGGCAGCGACCAGGAGGGAGCCAGCAAGGCAGACAGTATGGTTGCTGATCACAGAGCTAGCAGCCCGACATCTGCAAGCTGCAGTTGTAGCCTTTTGCTTCAGCATATTCATATTTCTATTCACACTGGTGAAGAATCCCAGGGCTTGGAGGAAGAATGCAAGATAAACCATTCCAAACTTATAATGTACTTCATCTCTAGGATTATATTGTGTATTGGGTGGAGATCCCATACTTGGTACTTTCCGCAGCTCATTTATTTCCATGTTTATTCCATTTTCCCTATACCGATTTTAGTTTAATGCCAAACTAAGATTGTGCTATCTTAACAGATGAATTGAGTAGGTGCTAATTGCGTCACTGAAATGTTTGCCAAAGAGATTTTATTTTCTAGCTGGTTTTGATCTGCCTCTATCCTTTAGCTGCTCTTGGAAAACATAGAATACCTGATTATGTTTTAGCGTGATGTTATTAAAATAGTTTTTTCACTGAGCCGTGACAGTTGTTGACCCTTTATATTTGTATCTATACATAGAATTTTTTTTAAGGTACCTGGATTTTTGGAGTCAGTAATAACTTTTGGGATTACTAAGTTTGATGTGCTATACTGGGAAGAAAAGTATGATTTTGATATGACGCCAACATTTTCAAACCATAGCTGATTTTTTCTTACTCCTCAAGCCCATTCATTTGACAGAATGGGCCTGCTTTGTCAGAAGACTCTCTTGTTGACATAAGTGGGTTCCTACATAAGACTGAACTTCTACTTGTCAGTCTTCTAACTTCCATATAGACTTGTTATATTTATATATTTGTGAAGAAAGACATGAACTGTAGAAAAAATGTTGCTAAACACTCTTACACCAAGTATCTTTGCACTATGACCAGTGTTTGTATCTTTTTTTTTAAATTTCTTTATTGATTAAGGTATCACATATTTGTCCTCATCCCCCCCTTCTCATCCCCCACCCCTCCCCTCTCATGCCCCCACCTCCCTGTTGTCCTTGACCACTGGTTAGGCTCATATGTATATATGTACACAAGTCCTTTGGTTGATCTCTCCCTTTTATCTCCACCCTCCCTCTGAGGTCCAACAGTCAGGTCCATGCCTCCTTGTCTCTGGGTCTGTTCTTGTTCATCAGTCTATGTTGTTCATCATTTCCCCTAGATGAATGAGATCTTGTCCTTCTGGAAATGCACTTATGAGAACTAAAAATGAGACAAGCAATAATGGTTATGCTGAAAGGCAAATGAATCAGTCTCTAGTGAGTGTCTTTCTGGGCCAACAGTTCTTTTGAGACCCAATTTCAATGTCAAACAGTTTCTTATGTGTATATGTCAGTAATGATATTTCAGTTCTGGATGGTAGACAAATGGTAGTAATGCTGGTCCGACCCTTTCTGGTTTGGTCCTGGGCAACCTGCAGTGATGCACAGCTGCTGACTGCTATTATGGCAAGGCGATGCTAGCGTCTTCCATCTCTGGACTGCTTCTCTTCTATTTTCATGCTGGAGTAGTCCTGTCAATTCCTCTCTGTTGCCGGAATCCACATGGTCTCAGAATTGTTTTCTGAAAATATACAACATATTCTCAACCAAAAGTTAATGAAGGAATATTTTCTATAAATTTGACTTGGGATCCTTTTTCATTTTTTGCCCAAATGATTTTCCTCTGGTTTGTTTTGACACCATGTGTATTTTTCATGGGTGTCTTGCTGTTAGCATTATAATTAATTTTCTAAAGTACAAATTTTCTAGATGTAACTTACCTACAGGATATTTTTCCTTACACAATATTCTATTTTCCCCCTTTTTTGATTTAAATATTAAGAGGCTTTTGAAAATTTTATAATGTAGTCTTGATAAGCTTTTTAAATTTTTAAGTAATGTGACTGCTTTAGGTTCTTTACATGTTATGCAATCTTATCATGAGATGAACTACCAATAAAAATTTTAGTTAACACTTTAGGAACAGCTTTTTGTCCAGTACAATTAATTTTTCTAAGGTATTCGCTTATTTGAATTAGCCAATTTAAATTAGCCTGAAAATGTGTCTACTATTTTACTGTCAAAATTATTACTTTAACAACAATCTTATTTTACCCTATAAATATTAATGGGAATGATTATTTGCCTTTTTGAGTAGGCCCTGAGCATTCCTGGTGGTAGGCTGGATTTAGATATCAAAAACCCACTTCCCCACACCATGGGTACAAGACAACTCAAACAAGTCTTGTTGTAGTGAGAGGGCAGCTGCTGTCGGCCAAGTCTCTATCTGTTACCTGGGCCCTGATTTGAACTGGGCATGGGAAGTTAAGCAGACATGGGGGCAGGAGACTTCCCTCATCAGGGGTGAGGGTTCTGGCCCCTGCAAAGTTGGGGGGTGGGGGGGTCTGTGCCCCACCTCTGTTGACCCCCAAGTTCTCTCCTGATGGTATTTGTATCTTTTATTAAATTTTTGGTACACTGTACAAACAAACCTCATCAAGTTCTATAGTAATTCACTCAGCATCTTTCAATTTAGATTTCTTTGGCTATAGTTATTGGCACTGGAGTCCAACAGAGTTGTCACTTAATTTAAGCTATATGACCTTGGGCATAATTTAACAGTCTTAGTTTCTGATTGAGTAAATTGGTATTGTCTTGGTATAAGAGTGCTTAGCAACATGTTTTGCACATGCTGTAATAAATAAATGTTATAATTTACAAATGAACAAATGGAAATGGAGAGTAATGGTAGCTATTATTATAGTTGCTTCTTAATTTACATTCCCAACAAGAAAGTCTTGTCCAACTCAGATTTTGAGTAAATTGGAAACCTGCTTCACTATCAGCATGGACTTAAAAAGGTGTATAGTGCTCATGGGCGTCTGAATAAAGGCTTTTAAGTAGTTTTCCTTTGTTAAGCAACTGGTTACTTTTTAGTCATCATTAGAATAAATGGCTGCATAATACAAATAACATCAAAACATCATAAGTTAATATAAGAATATTGCAAACACTTGCAGAAACAATTTAAGACCAAAAGTAAATGGCTTCCCATTCCAACCCCACATTTCCTCTTTACAGCTGAGTGCTTTAATATTTGTATACCTATTTCAAAAATTGTCCATATCACCAAAAGTTTGTAATGTTTTCTAAGGGATTTTATATGATTGAATTTGTTTATATTGAGATTAGTTTTTGGGGGGAGTATTAATTTTTGAAAAATAGATCTGGTGAGGAGTTGAGAAGTCAAGGCTATAAAAAAGAGGTAATTGGGCTAAAATTGAATATGGAAGTGAGAGAAACAATTCCTGTTTACTTGTAAAATAACCATAAATGAATGTTATTAAATGAATTCTGCTTGCATCTATTTGCTACTCTATTTTTCCTTAGAGCTTTTAGCACTTTCTTCATACTGCAAGATTGTGGAGTTGCTATACTCTGCAGAGACCCACAGGGCTGGCATAGCAACCCTTTTCTTGCAATGCCTACAGCTATCATCCAAAGGGGCCAAACACATGGCATTGTAGTGAATTTCCAGATGTCATTCTCTCTGTTTAGATGACTTGGAGCTTAAGAAGGATATTTGTTTTTGAATAGGAGCAAAATTGTTACTTTGGCTTAAGGCCCACTCTGGCACCAATCCCACATCTGTTATTGATTAGATGTGAATGCTGGTCACTCAGGATGCAGGAGTGCTAGTCTGATTATCAAGCTCATCCTTTAGGATAAAATATTGCCAGAAATTTGAAGAATGTCATAAACTGGCTATATATAGCTATTATATAGAGTTTAATTTCATGGCTACTGTATAGAAATTTAAATTGCACTAAAAATTTTTGATAGTGATGAAAATATCATAACATTAACCGCAGAAACTGCTCTTAGAGAGGGGCAGTAGAATAAGTGGTAGAAGCCTTTTGTGCTGATTATATATATATGATCTGTAAATATGAGTCCTTTGTTAGATTTATGAGCTGTGAATAATTTTTCTTAACTATGGCCCATGTGTCCATTATCTTAATGGTGTCTTTTGATGTGCAGAAAACGTTAATTTTCATAAAGTCTAATTTATCAGTTTAAAAAAATTTATGGTTGTGTTTTGTTTGTTTTTTTGTAACCTGTCTAAGAATTCTGTTTGACATGAGGTCATGAAGATTTTTCTCCTGTTCTTTTTATAGAAACTTACTGTTTCTAAGTGTTAGTGTACTATTCATCTTGAATTAGTTTTTGTGGAAGGATTGACATAATATTAATTATTTTCACTTGAATATTCAGTTCCAGCAATGTTTGTTAAAACGGTCTTTTCCCCAGTTGATTTGGCATTTTTACTAAAAATTACTTACCATGGAGTATTTTGTCTTCTACCCTTTTCATTTGGTATTCTTTTGAATATTCTGTATCTTATTATCATATATAACTTTAGTGTCTATCCCTCTTGTCCTTTTGTTTTTTTAATGCGGAGATAATGTTGAATTTCTAAAACTTTTACAAAATTGGGGATATACATTTTATGTTGTTTTTATGAAAAGTTGTGTAGTAATATTACTACAATATAATTTCTCTTTTGTGTTTAAAATAAAGTATATAAATATAGTATATACACATACATATATACATACATATACTTACATACACACACACACATATACATATACATGTATATATATGTAATGGCGTTGAACAACAACAACAAAAAAGGCTTTGAACAAATTACTTTAAAATAGAATAATGTTTTAAGTTATCCCCATTAGAAGCAAAGCCAACAATTACCTTGTTTTTATTTGGATTTATTTAAAGTTGAGTTCTAGTCCTAATTTATTTCACATTCTGAATGTTTTTTAACTTAATAATCTTAACACTAGAAAAACATAATCATTTCTGTACAATCCACTAAGAAATACCTAAGAGTTGACTTAAATTTTTTTTAAAGAGAGGGAAACATTTATTTATTGTTTCACTTATTTATGCACTCATTGGTTGATTCTTATTTTATATCTGTGATCAATATTATAATTCAGGTTCTTCGTTTTATTTTAATCCAGAGGAACCAGAGGTGTTAGCCTATGTTTTAAAACTCACATTTGGTAGTGGTACAAACAGCTGTCACACTGAATAATTGTCAAGTCATTATGAGGGTTTCTGTTGTTCACTAATCTGTAGGTATAAATCTTGGTTTTAACCACATGTAATTGGTAAAAATTAGTTCTTGGGAGAGTTTATGCTGTGTAGGCCATCTGTTCCTTGTTCTCAAAAACAGAATGAAAAGTTAGCCTTAAAATTTGTAAGCCAGCCTTGCCAGTGTTGCTCACTGGATTGAGCATAATTCCATGCACCAAGAGTTCACTGGTTCAATTCCTGATCCAGGCCCATGCCCGGGTTGCAGGCTTGATCCCCGGTAGGGGGCATGCAGGAGGCAGACAATTGATGTTTCTCTCTCATCGATGTTTCTGTCTGTCTCTTCCTCTCCCTTTCTATCTAAAAATCAATAAAAACAATTTTTAAAAAAGATTTGCAGGCCAGTGAACTAAGATGGACATTAGGAAGGTAGGATGAATAAAGTCTCTTGAGAAGACACTTGTAACTTGGAACCTGTATTTAGACATTCTAGATTGGTTGCAGAAGCATTAGTGTATGTGGATATACTCTTCATTTGGTGGACAGGAGTCTTTGATAGCTGATTCTCAGTGGCAGCCATGAAACAACACAGCATCTTAGATGATTAAAAAAGTGATTTTGATTGGCTTCATAAGATTCAATGAAATCTTCCCTTTTTATGTGTCCCACTCCCAATTTACTTGAGGTCTCCTCCTTAAACTTATCACCTAGCTACACCTTGAATTCTTAAGGATTGAAATTGATTTCAGAGAGGAAAGGAGAGGGAGAGATAGAAAAATCATTGATGAGAAAATCATTGATTGGCTGCTTGCTGCACACCCCCCATTGGGGATTGAGCAGTAGCCCGATATGCCCTGACCAGGAATCAAACCGTGACTTCCTGGTTGGTTCATAAGTCAATGCTCAACCACTGAGTCATATAGGCCAGGCTGGTTTGCAGTTTAGAACAGGATTATTAACTTTGTTTCCTGGTAACAAAACAGGTAAGAGGGAGGAAGGGAGGGAGGCTTAATTGTCTATTTTGTAGTTTTAGGTATGTTTATTTGTTTAAGCATTTACTGTATACCAAAAAATGATGTTCTTTAAACTCATAAGTTTTGATAGGTTAACTGACATGCCTTTGGTCAGTCATACAACCAAGTTGTTGAGATTGTAACCTAGGGCAGTTGGTCTAAAGTAAGAACATGTTTTTACCCATCTATGCTGTGCAGGTGGAGAAGGATTGGGGCCTAGGACTTTTGACTTTCAGATCTTTGTTTTTCTGTCATGCTTTCTATTTCAAATAATCTGACCCATTGTTCCCTGATCTTAACAGCATGTCAAAATGTTGGTTTCAAAAATGAGGTCATTGTAGCTAGATCATACTATTTGTGTGTGAAGAAAGACTTAACGTATTAGGAATGCTTGGCAGCCCAGTGTGTGTCTTATAATTCTTCTGCAGAAAAAAAAAAAATTAGTGAGAGAGCAAATGAAAATATTTTATAAGCAATGCTCCAGAATGATTCAAGGAAATTGGTATTTACCTGTTATGCCCAGCACGTCCTCAATTCATTTTTAGGTTCCTTACTGTGAACATATGTATCAGTTTTTAATGAATAATTGTAATTGTAACTGCATTAGAAAGCTTCCCCCCCCCCCCCCACTAGTTTTGTACTGGATACATTTCTCCAAGTGTTGAATGATTTTCATAATTATAATTTTTAATGTCTTCACAGTTCACGTTGACATTCAGGTCCACCATTTAATTAACCATTCCTCTGTTGTATAAATTGCTTTTTCCCTGGAGTTATTTTCTTAAGGACAAATTCCCAGGAGTGAGTTTGCATAGTGAAATGGTACAAACGTTTTTCTGGCAGAAAATTTATGTTTTAAACCACTAATTGAGTGTTGGTACTTCAAAATACATTTATTTCTATACCTTTCTTCTCAATACATTAGTAATCGCATACTGTAACTAATGAAAAGTAACAAGCATATAGATAATCTGCAAAAACCTTACATTTGGGGCTGAAAATATCTTATTATTTTCTTTCAAAATTCACTATCATTTTGTTATGCTTTGGCGAATGATGGAGGACTGGCTAAGGAAATGTGAAGAAATTGAAACCTTGGCCATCGTAAATTGAAAGTTAGAAAGGAATGATTACTCTTTATGGTTGACTGTTGAAATATAAATTTAGCCCTATCTGGTTTGGTTCAGTGAATAGAGTTCGACCTGCGGATTAAAGGGTCCCAGGTTTGATTCCTGTCAAGGGTTGCTGGCTCGATTCCCAGAGGGGGGCATGCAGGAGGCAGCCGATCAATGATTCTCTATCATTGATGTTTCTGTCTCTCTCTCCCTCTCTTTTCCTCTCTGAAATCAATAAAAATATTAAAATATATATACATATATAAATTTAATTCTTTTGTCATTCTTTGCATAGGAGTCTCTATTTGTACCTTTGTCTCATTCCTCTAAAAAGTTAGCTAATTAATGGATATGATACTTTACACTGTGTAAAAGGAGCACTAATATATGCTCATGTAATACTATCAGCATTGTGGTGAATTATTATCATTGTTATCCTTTATTTTAGAAATGAGTAAACTGAGGTTCCTATTGAGTCCAATTCTTTACCTAAAATAGTGAAATCTGCTCATCCTTCTATCTATCTCTGAAGGTGTGTTTTGTTTTGTTTTGTTTTCTCTCTCTCTCTCTCTCTCTCTCTCTCTCTCTCTCTCTCTTTCTCTCTATCTCTCTCTGAAGGTTTTAGGCAGAGACTGAATTCATGGAAGACATTTGTATTCTTTAATATGAGTTTAAAATAGAGAAAAATCTTATGATTTTCCATGATCAATAATTTCTAAATAATCAGATGTACTTAGTAGTAAGAGGATGAAGGGACTCATAATCTATACTAATAAAAGGGTAACATGTAAATTGGTCAGGATGCCCTCACAGGAAAAACCGAACAGCAGGCTGCATGGGGCAACAAGGCTGGCAGGGGACAACCAGGACAGCAGGGGGGAGGGCAGTTGGGGGCAACCAGACTTGTAGGGGAGCCATGAGGGGCAGTGAGGCTGGCTGGGAGGGGGAGGGGCGCAGTTGGGGGTGACCAGGCTGGCAGGGGGAGTAGTTGGGGGAAACCATACCAGTAGGGGGGGGGGGGGGACGGGGACTGTTGGGGGCAACCAGGCTGGCAGGCAGAGGCGGTTAGGGGCGATCAGGCAGGCAGGCAGGCAGGCAGGTGAGCAGTTAGTTAGGATCCAGCAGTCCCAGATTATGAGAGGGATGTCTGACTGCCAGAAGTCGAACATCCCCCGAGGGGGTCCCAGATTGGAAAGGGTGCAAGCTGGGCAGATTCCCCCCGCCCCCCCCACACACGAATTTCATGTACCAGGCCTCTAATAAGGAAATAACAATAGAAAGGCAGTTCTGAGTCAGAAAAAAGTTGTGCGATTTGATTTTTACTTTTTTTTTTTTTTTTTCTTAGAAAGTTCATATTAGGGCACAGAAATTCAGGATTGTCCTAATTTGGAAACTACAAACTTGATTGCTAGCTTTCCAAAAGTATACAGGAGAAACCTCCTAGAATTGTCCCAAACTAAATCTAAACTTTACTACTTAAACATGTAATACTCTTTGCTTTTGTTGATTGAAATTAATTTTAATTACATTCCCTTAAATGGACTTATAAGGAAAAACATCTTGGATGTTTCCAAGACCAAAAGTTGAATCATTTACATATATTTCATTTTTAACTTGTTATGTCTGGGGCTGTTTGGGATTTAAAGCCATTAATCTTAACTCATGATTTCTGTCCCAAGACAAATGAGAGGCAGATGCTCACATCTGGACCATTTGTTGCAAATGTTGTTTCATTCACATAGTTTAAATTGTGTTAGAAATTTTTGATAGCGATGAAGTCAGGAATTTAGAGTAAATCTTTGGGTCTTCCTATTGAAAGGGGAAGATAGAAACTTCCAACTCATTGTAGACATATAGACTCTGCTATTATTTTTTGTTGATATTTTAATTTAAAATATGTGTTGTTAGTCTATATTTTAGCTTTGCTCAAGTGTTAATTAAAATAATGAACCTGTGAAAGGAAAATAAACATTTTAGAATAGAATATGTTCTGTAATTAAAATAGAAAGCTAAGAGCAAATAAGTATATATATTTTAACCAAAATTGTTCCATTGTCATTTAGCTTATATTTCTTTGCTCCTTCACTTCTGTTCTGTTTGAAAGATTTGTACTGCATTATCTTAGCTTACTGTAAAGAATGACACTATATTTAAGAGTAATACAGCCTAGCTCGGCCATCGTGGCTCAATGGTTGAACATTAATTTATGAACCAAGTGGTCACAGTTCAATTCCCAGTCAGGGCATATGCCCAGGTTATGGGCTCAATCCCTAGTTGGGGATTTGGGGTGGGAAGGGGGTGTGCAGGAGGTAGCTGATCAATGATTCTCTCATCATTGATGTTTCTATCTCTCTTCCTCTCTGAAGTCAATAAAAATATACATTAAAAAAATAAGAGTAATACAGCCTAATCAATCAAGGTGATCTCCTAATGCAGGGATGATTTAACATTAAGGAGCTGAAAGGAGAAAAAATCATTTCTATAAATCTCTTTCCCTTCATTAAAAAAAGAAAAGAAAAAAGCTCTTGATTAAACTAAAGACTTATTACTAATTTAAAAAAAATTAGTAAAAAGCAAGTTTGTGGTAGATGGAAACTTCAAGGGTGTAAATGCAAAACATATGGCTTAAACTGGAGCTGAAACTCAAAAATGGTGAAAACAGCAGAGAAGACAGTTGGGGGCTGTGGAAGAGGCAGATTAATGAATCTGACATAGAACTTCGGGGTTGGAAGTCATACATAGAAGTCCAGCCAAGCAGAAAGAGCACAAGGAGGCTAAGGAGGCACCTTCCCTAGTCTTTATCTGTTCTGGGGATATTTATCTGATACTGCTTCTTCCAGATTCATTGTAATAAACCATTTCGTTTGCATATGCATCATACATTCCCCTAAGATTTAGGCCCATAAAAAAATCAGTTATGGTGAACTCTGTTTTGAGCTTACATTCTGAAAACTATCCTATCTTTAATTGCTTAGCCTAAACAGTATGAGGTCATCATTGTTCAGATTTTCCTCAAACAGGCAAACAAAGATAAATTTGTTTCTTTGGTATTGGATCTGTGCTAGTTTGTACTGTTTTTAAAATATATATATTTTATTGATTTTTCTTTTTTTTTTTTTACAGAAAGGAAGGGAGAGAGATAGAGAATGAGAAACATCAATGAGAGAGAAACATCAGTCAGCTGCCTCTTACATGCCCCTCCTGGGGATATGCCTGCAACCAAGGTACATGCCCATGACCTGGGGCCCTTGAACCCTTGCACCTGCAGGCCAACACTCTATCCACTGAGCCAAACCAGTTAGGGCAGTTGGTACTATTTTTATTTCATTTGATTGTTAACAGCAACTCTAGCAGCTGGACAGCATTGACTGCATAATCTTATGCAATAAAAGAGAATCATGCAAATTAACCATCACTCTGCTACACCCACAGCCAATCAGAGTGAGTATGCAAATTAACCAAAGACAGATTAATTTGCATGTGCAGGCACAGAGTGGCCGGGATGGGTGTGATGCCTACTATGAGGGGAAGGGGGGCTGTGGAGGGAGCTACTAGAGCAGTGTTTCTGACAGAAGCGAGGACTTGCTGGCTCCCGGGAGGCCAGGGAATGGAGACATGCCTGGTCTCGGGCCGCTGGGAGTGAAGCCAGGGGAAGGAAGGCCTATTCTTGCATGAATATTGTGTAGCAGGTTATAAATAAGAAAACTGAGATTGAGGAGAAACTATTTCGCCCTATTAAAGTAGCAAATCCTTAATTTGAATCCTGATTTGTCTGAATCCAGAGACTGTTTTTTCTATCACTGTATTGTATTTCTACATCATAGATGTCTAAGGAAGACCCAGAAGACAGATCTATTACTAATTAGTGACCATTGCTAAGAACCATTTCTAAGCTGTCCACCAATGGAATGTGCTATCTTTGCAGTAATAAGGCATACTTCTCAAGCACCCAAAGTTCCCTAGGGAAAGCTGGATATTAGCCATTCAGGTAGTTTGTCCAGGGGCTTCCCATCTCCAAAGAGAGCTTGATCTTTCGTCCCTGGTAATGCCAAGACTGCAGTTCTGTTTTGGTGGTTATTCATCCCAAAGCAGACACTGATGGACTGGCTGGCCATTCTTCACACTGGGGAAACATGAATCAGTTTTTCAAATATAAAGGGAAATTGAACCAAATGGAGCCTTAGCATTGGCAAATTCTTTTTAAAGTTTAAAGAATAAATATGTACAGAAAAATTATATCTTTGTACATCCAACTTAACTGAGAATAGTAATGTGATTTATTTAAAAAAATTAAGTCATCGTTAAATTAACTTGATGGTTACCTTACTAATACTTGAAAGATGGTACTGGGCACATATACCTTTGCCCTGGACAAGCATTTTCACTTAATAGAATATAATTAAGATAGCCCAAGTTAACAGTCTTTTAAAATTTAATATTTTTCAGTCTGAAAGAGTAACAGCTGTGTGTATGGGGGGAGGATAGATTTAGATAAATATAGCATTTTGGGGATGGAAAGGCCTTATGGAGGGGGTTGTATGCACAAATAATTTGATGTCTGTATTAGTCTTTTATATTCCCCACCAATTTAAAAAACAGTTATTCAACTTTCTATATAGTTAACACATATTCAGAGATATTCTGTACTAATAATCCTATCTAATAAAAGGGTAATATGCAAAATAACCATTACTCCGTCACAAAGATGGTGGCGCTGATGGAAGCGCCAAGTCCCCTCACAAGATGGCAGCGCCAAGTCCCCTCAGCCTCACTGGAATCCCCCAGTCCTGGGGGGACAGCGTGAGTGGCCTGGCGGAATGCTTGCTTCATTATCGAGGCAACAGAAGGCCTCTGGGCAGTGGGCACAGAGTGGCTGGGGCAGGATACTTGCTTCATTGCTGCGGCGACGCACCAGCTACGGAGGGCCTCTGGGGGATGGGGTGCTGGCCTGCATCCTCCCGGCCAGGAGAGGAGGCCGCGGGCCTGCCTCCCACAGAAGCAGTGTGGGTCCCTCCCCGCTCCAGCAGAAGCCTCATGGCTCCCATGGAAGCAGCGCGACTCCCGGCAGTGCGCTGCGGTTCCCCACGGCTCTTGGGAAAGCGCGATATCGCTCAATGGGCTACTAGTCTATACTAATAATCTATACTAATAAAAGGGTAATATGCTAATTAGAGTGGGCGTCTTCCGGACAAAGCCTCAGTGACTGACTCTGCCAGGGCCAACCTGAACCTCAGGCAAGACTCCGATGGCAACTGCAAATGCAAGGGCCTGAAGCTCAGGCAATCCGTGGTGGCTGCGAAGGCCAAGGCTCAGGCAGCAGCAGAGGTGTGATTGGGGCGTTGCCTTCCCCTGATAGGCCCTGTCACCTCCTGCAGAGGGAGGCCAGAGGCAGCAGCAAGGGAGTAAAGGGGATAGTGCTTTCCCCTGATCGGCCAGTTGCCTCCTGTAAAGGGAGGCCAGACTGCAGCTTAGGCCTGCTCCCTCCACCTCCCTGAGAGGGCCTAAGCCATCAGTAGGACATCCCCTGAGGGCTCCAAGACTGTGAGAAAGGGGCAGGCCAGGCTGAGGGATGCCTCTTCCCCCAGTGCATGAATTTTCATGCGCCAGGCCTCTAGTAACATTATACTGACTTCATTATATGTGTGATGATGCATTAATAGTACATGTATTTTTGAGGGGTGATTTTTATTTTTAAAGGGATACTAATGGATTCATACTTTGTCTCCTTAGTGTCAAGTAAAGTTGTTTGATTTTTTAATATGAATGAGACAGTCTATGGCCTAGAATTTGAGTAAGCATAACTTGCCTATACTTATGCTAATAATGTTAACATCATACTTCAGCAGAACTAAATAGCATAATTACCTCTTATGTCTTTTTTTCCTGATCATTAATAATTATTATCAAATCACTATTCTTATTTATAGTGTCCTAGGCATGGTGACATATGATGAAAACAGAATCAACAAATTGGAACAAAAGTGTTAGGGAAGATTTAAGTATATCTAGAGAAGAGGGAAGGAGTTCTAGAAGTGGAGACAGTATGATCATAGGATGACCACAACTTAATGGGAATATATGTACACCATTCGTGAGAATGGATGCTATGCATGAGTATTTAGCAACTGAGAATTGTGAAGGTCATTCTGAAGAACAACAGAGTATAAGGATTCTTGATGAAATGGGTTCTTGGAAAGAGAGTGCAGAATAGGTTGAATCCCAGAGAGAGTGTCCAGTTAGATAAATGAGGAGTTAATCTAAGACAGTGGCTCTAAGAGTAGAGAGGGTTGAGGATGGTTATGATGAGGTAGAAGTGACAAGGTTATGCTGATTTATTGAAAATGGGGATCTGTGAGAGAGAGAAGATTATTCAAGTTCAGTCACGCTTTTAGGATGTGCCACTTTTGACCATTGTGAGTTGTTGTTGCATTCTCTAGGTTCTACAGGTATGGTAACGATATAGAAAAGGCCTTTGTTTTCCCAAAGGTGAGCATCAGTCACTTGCTTGATTGGTGGGATGGTAATAACTGCAATGAAGAAAATCACTAACATCATGGAATGATCTGGTAGGGATAGTGGAGCAAGTTTAGTTACTGACGCTCTGAGAAAATTATACTTGTGCTGACATCTGAATGATAAGGAGTCAGTGATGTAACAGCTTGGTGGAAGCCAATTCTAGGCCGAAGGTACCAAAATAGTAGTTCAATTGGGTATTTGAGAAGTAAAAAGAAAGGTCAGCATAACTAGGGCATTCTGTGGACAGGATAGGTCAGTGGTCAGCAAACTGCGGTTCTCGAGCCACGGTTTGCCGCTCTGTTGACTAATGAGTTTGCAGACCATTGTGTAAGGCATTACCCTTACCCAGAAGTTTTGACTTCAGGTTAAAGACACTAGTACATTATTAAAATGTTTTTTAAGTGTTTTTCCCTAGCAGTGGTCAGCAAACTCATTAGTCAACAGAGCGGCAAACCCCAGCTCCCGAGCCACTGTTTGCCGAACACTGCGATGGGTGTATGAGATTGTAGAGAGAGGCATGGGCTAGGCCAGCAGTTTCAAGCTCATTGGTTTCAGGATCTCTTTGCACTCTTTTTTTTTTTTTTTTTTTTTTTTTTTTTTAATAAACATTTTTTATAGGAAACACACCACATTCCCACTGGAAATTTAAAAATTTTAAATGTTAATTCCTTTAAGATAATAAACTTATTACGTGTTAGTATAAATAACATTTTTATGAAAATTGATTTTCAAAGCAAACTTTAATAAGAAGAGTGGCACTGTTTTACAGTTTCCCAATACTCTGGTGACTGGCTTAATATAATAGAATATAACTGTTTTCGCATGTCTACTTCTGCCTTACATCTCTTGTACTATTATTAATCATGCAGCCACTGGAGGAAAAATCACTATATACTCATGGAAGAGTAAGAAGAGTAAAGAAGGCAGATAACCTTGTATTATTATGAATATTGTTTTGACCCTCCAGGTCAGGGTAAACCCACACCATCCAAAGGGTCTATAGAATTCCCCAAGGGTTCCTAGACCACATTCTTGAGAACTGCTAGATTGATGTTTGTATTTAAGCCAAAGTAAAGAGTCTGTGTTTTATGTAAGAGCATTGGGGAGTCATTTGAGAAGTTTATTTATTTATTTATTTATTTATTTATTTTTATTTTTTTTCATTTGAGAAGTTTAAATAGATCTGTGAAGAGATCTCTTTGAAGTTTTAAAATCAGCACTTTTGGCTGCTACATGGAGATTGGATTGAAAGGGACAAAAGCAGAAGCAGAAAGATTAGTTAGGGAGCAGCTGTAGTAGTTCAGGTGAGAGATGACAGTGGCTTGAGCTAAAGTAGAACAGTGGAGACGGGATAAGTCAATATATATATATATATATATATATATATATATATATATATATATACCCCTAATATGCTAAGTGTCAACCGTTTGACAGATAGATATGATAAGCACTGACCACCAGGGGGCAGATGCTCCAACCTGTAAGTTAGCTTGCTGCTGGCGTCCAGCTGATTGAGACTGGACGAGACAGGACTGGACATGCCCTGGAGCCCTGCCTCAGTCCCTTCCCATCTGACCAACTTCCTGTGGGGATTAGGCAAGACAGCTCCGATTGGCCCCGATTGCTACCCAGGTTAAGGGGCCTCACCCATGCATGAATTCGTGTACCAGGCCTCTAGTTGTGATATATTTAGAGTTGACCGGTCAGGATTTACTGAAGTATTATCCCAGAAGGTTCTGTGATCCAAAGAAATTGTAGCACAGACGCATTAGTAAATGAAACCAGAGAGACCTAGTTTTGAATCATAGGAAAGCTGTGTGAGAAATTTATATCATTTCTCCCTGTCTCCAAAAAAAGTGTAAGAAGGAATCCATTTGACTAAGAAGGACTAGAATTAGCTTATTCTCTGAGAGCCTCAGTTCTCTGAGTTATCTGACTTTGGCTAAATATGTTTGGCCAAAGCAGTAATGCTGCACAATGCTAAGAGGCTGGGGTTCAGTAGATTGAGACTGCTGGTAGGATAACCACCATAGGAAGGCAAGATGCTAATCAAATGTAATTTTAAGTCATTTCTGTTCATGTGAGAAATATTAACTTAGTGGAGACTTGAAACAGATGGTGTGCAGTTGGACTAGATAATATATTATTCCAAATAAACATTTGCTGGAGCTGGGAGGCAACAATCCATATTTCACTTTTCCCTATTTACATTATCAACTCAGCTAGCTGTGTTGCTTCTGCTTTTAACTTGCATTAAGGTTATCAACAGGGTTTTGATGTTGGCAGGCAATTATAACATATCTTTAAATATTAAAATCATTAGCATTGGAAAAGATCCTTTTGTTACTTTCAACATATTAGTGGCATACTGATTGTTAATACATTTCTGATGGATAGCTATCTAACACTATCTTATACTTTAACAGTATAAAAGAGTACATTCTTAGTTGTTACTTTATTGACCTTTCAGCATCTTCCCCCTCCCCCTTCCGTGTTATAGAGGAGAAAAGCAAGGCTCTGGAGTGATTTGCCCAAGAGCCCCTAGCTGACAAGTTGACAGAACAATCAGGATTCAGTCATATATTTTAGTTTTATATCCAGTGTTCTATATTCTACATAAGCCTGTCTTTGACTTGTTAAGGACATAAATATCCAGCTGATTTACAATTTGTCAAACTGCCCTTTCCATCTTACCAGGTGTATTTGTTAATAATGCGGATTTTTTTCAATAAATGGAGTTACACATATGTTGATATATATGCTATTTGATATGTATGCTATTTTGTTTTATTGACAAGCTTCAAAACTTCATATGTCAAATTTTCTGAAAGTCTTAACATTATAGATATTTTTACACTTAAAAATGTCAAATTTTGTGCCCAAAAAAGAGCATTTGCAGGAAGTTTTAATTCATTACTTTATTTTGAAGAAAAGTGCTGCTGAAAGTCATCGTATACTTTGGAAAGCTTATGGTGAACATGCTCCATCTCAAGATACTTGTGAATGCTGGTTTAAACACCTTAAAAGTGATGATTTCGATGTGTAAGACAAAGACGTCCAGGTCAACCAAAAAAGTTTGAAGACCAACAATTATAAGCATTATTGGATGAAGATGTATGTCAAACTCAAAAATAACTTGCAGAAAGATTAAGCGTTGATCAGCAAACAATTTTCGATCGTTTACAAGCAAAGGGAAAAATTTTAAAGGAAGGAAAATGGGTGCCACATCAGCTGAACAAAAGACAAATGCAAAACTGAAAAGTCATCAGTAAAATGTTGCTACAACCTCATGAAAGGAAGGTTTTTTTGCATTGAATTGTGACTAGTGATGAAAAGTGGATTTATTTTGAGAATCCTAAATGCACAAAATTATGAGTTGGTCCAGGCCAACCATCAACATCGTCTGCAAAGCCATGTTCAGAAAAAAGACAATACTCTGCATTTGGTGGGATCGGGAAGGTGTGATATATTATGAGCTTCTAAAACCAGGTGGAACCGTTAATATTGATGGATACCAACAACAAATAATTAATTTAACCACACTTTGATCGTAAAACAGCCAGAACTGGCTAGGAGACACAGCAAAGTAATTTTGCTTCATGATAACACACCATCACGCATTTCAAAATCAGATAAAGACAGGTTAAAAGACTTTGCCTGGATATAAGTATTAAAATACATATATCCACCAGAACTTCTCCTTCAGATTACCCCTTGTTCCAATAAATGGCACACGCACTTTCTGAGCAGCACTTCAAAACATACAAAGAAGTGGAAAATTGGTCTCTGAATGGTTTGCCTCAAAACAAAAGTTCTATTGGGATGGTATCCATAAAGTACTTGAAAGATCGGGGAAATGTGTAGCTAGCAATGGACGTTACTTAGAATGAAGCACTTTTGATGTTTTTCTTGAAATTATCATGTTTTCTTTTATTACAAAATCTGCATTATTAATGGTACACCTAATATGTTTTGCTGCATATAAGCTTTTTCATATTTTCTATATGTTCTATTTTAGCTAAGAGATAATCTTAAATTGGGGGAGGAAGAAAAATTTTATAAACTATTTTATTTGGTATAAAGTACTTTAGCCATTATACTTGTTTTGTCCCAATTAAATTTTGGAGTGAGATTTATGTGTAGTCTCTTAAAATGCTTTTGTATCCTTTGCAAATAATATATTTGTTCTATCCTTTTTGTAATTATATTCTTGTTTGCTGATACTTTGACAAAAGTGAAAATTTTTAAATAATTGGTTTTTAAAGATATTTTCTTAACCATTGGCTTATTCCCTATAATCACCTAAACAACTAAAATGTATTCCTATGTGCACATTTATATATTTTATCTTGAAATCTAGAGGGTCTGCTACTTGGCTTCTGGGTTTTTCCCACATTTTCTTGGCTGCTCATTTTCTTTTTAAAATTTCCTTTTCAGTTTTATTGGCATAATTGACATAAAGCTGTATGTAAGCTTAAAGTACACCACAATGACTTGACAGGTTTTTTTTTTTTTTTTTTAGATGTTTTTGTTTTTATTTAAAAAAAAAATTTTTTCTTTATTGATGAAGGTATTACATATGTGTCCTTATCCCCCCATGGCCCCCCCACCACCACCACCATTCCATCCCACCCTCAGACAAAAAAAAAAAAAAAAAAAAAAAAAAAAGACTAAGGGTGTTTATCATTACCAAGCCGGCAATGCAAGAATGCTAAAGGGATTGGTATAAAAGGAAGAAGGAACACAGGCACAAAAAATAAAAATGGCTTTAAACAAGTATCTATCAATAATAACTTTAAATGTGAATGGACTAAATGCTCCAATCAAAAGACATCAAGTGGCTGAATGGATTAAAAAAAAAAAACATGATCCATATATATGCTGTCTACAAGAGACCCACCTCAGAACATGGGACTCAACACAGACTGCAAGTGAAGGGATGGAAAAATATCAGGCAAATGGAAATTGAAAAAAAAAAAAAAAAAAAAAACTGGGGTAGCAATACTTATATCTGACAAAATAAACCTCAAAGTGAAGGCCATAACAAGAGATAAGGAAGGCCACTTCATAATACTAAAAGGATCGATACAACAGGAGGATTTAACCCTGATAAACATATATGCACCCAATGCATGAGCACCCAAATTCATTTAAAAAACTGGAGCCGAAACCGATTTGGCTCAGTGGATAGAGCGTCAGCCTGCGGACTGAAAGGTCCCAGGTTTGATTTCCGTCAAGGGCATGTGCCTTGGTTGCGGGCACATCCCCATTGGGGGATGTGCAAGAGGCAGCTGATCGATGATTCTCTCTCATCCTCTCTGTAAAAAATCAATAAAATATATTTTTTAAAAAGTAAATAAATAAAAAACTCCTGGAAAATGTCGAGGGAGTGATTGACAACAATACAATCATAGTAGGGGACTTTAATACCCCACTGACATCAGTGGATAAATCCTCTAGACAAAAAAAATCAGCAAAGAAATAGCAATCCTAAAAGAATCATTAGATTGACATCTCAGAACATTTCACCTCAAAACTACAGAATATACATAATGTTCTTTTCAAGTGCATATGGGACATTTTCAAAGATAGAGCACATATTGGGTCATAGGCAAAGTCTCTCCAAAATCAAGAAGATTGAAATCATATCAAGCATCTTCTCAGATCACAATGGCATAATATTAGAAATAAAGTACAATAAAAATTTTTTAAAAATCAAACACTTAGAAGCTGAGTAGCATGCTATTAAACAATGATTGGGTTACCAAATAAATCAAAGAAGAAATCAAAAACATCCTGGAAACGAATGACAATGAAAACACAATACTCCAAAATCTATGGGACACAATGAAAGCAGTCCTAAGGGAAGTTGATAGCTCTACAGTCCTACCTCAAAAAACAAGAAAAAATGGTAGTAAATAATCTAACTCTACAACTTAAAGAATTAAAAAGAGGGCAACATAAAAAGCCCAGAGTGAGCAGAAAGAAGGATGGATGGATGGATGGATGGATGGATGGATGGATGGATGGATGGATAGATAGGTAGGTAGGTAGGTAGATAGATAGATAGATAGATAGATAGATAGATAGATAGATAGATCAGAGCAGAAATAAATGACATAGAGACCAAAAAAACAATACAAAAGATCAGTGAAACCAAAAGCTGGTTCTTTGAAAGGATAAACAAGATTGATGAACCTCTAGCCAGGTTCACCAAGAAGCAAAAGATTGCTCATTTTCAATCTTTTTTTTTTTTTTTAAGGTTAATGTCTCCTTCCAGACCATTTTCTTTTAAATATTTAAAAAATATATATTTTTATTTATTTCAGAGAGGAAGGAAGAGGTGGGGAGAGAAACATCAATGATGAGAGAGAATCATTGATTGGCTGCCTCCTGCATGTCTCCTATGGGGAATCGTGCCTGTAACCCTGGCATGTGCCCTTGACCGGAATCAAACCCAGGACCCTTCAGTCAAAAGGCTGACATTCTATCCACTAAGCCCAACCAGCTAGGGCTTAAATATTTTTTTTAAATTGATTTTAGAGAGAGGTGCAGGAGGAGGGAGAGAGTGATAGAAACAACAATGCATCAGCATCTATAGGCTGTTTCCTGCTTGCCCCATGCTGGGAATTGAGCCTGAAACATGGGCATATGCCCTGACTGGAAATCAAACCACTGACCTCCTTGGTGCATGGGTGGCCACCCAACCACACGGGCCGGGCTCAATCTCTCAATCCCCCCCCCCCCCCTCTCTCTCTCTTTAGGTTTTTTCCCCCCTCTCTTTGATCCCTAAAAATTGGAGTACCTGAAGATCAGTCCTTGAACCTCTATTCTATACTCGCTTCCTCTAAGATAATCCAGTTTCAGGCTTTAAATAGCATCGATATTTTCATCAGTTGACAACCATTAATCCAGAGCTTAGACTTTCCCACCCCAGGCCTCATCTCTATATTTTTATATCCAGCTGCCTATTCCAACATCCCCATTTGAATATCTAATAGGCATTTAAAATTTAGTCCTGGTCTCTAATTACCCTTCCACCCATTTTTCTTTCACATTTTTACACTTCTCAATAAATGGCAACTCCATCCTTCCAGGCTAATAACTGTAGAATTGTTCCTTGAGCTCTATCTTTTATTTACTTTTATTTTATTTACTGTCTATTCTCAGCAGTAAGATATCTTGTAATTACTCAACTATTTTTGAATGAATGAATGAATGAAAGAGAGAATACTAAAAGTCAATTCAGGAAAATCTGGTCAACCTCCTTAATCTGCTTTCTTCAGCATTCCCACCCCCACTATGGGGCTGAATTGTGTTTCCCACAAATTTACATGTTGAAGTCCTAATACCCCAAAACCTCAGAAAGTGACTGAATTTGGAAAGAAAGTCTTTATTACAGCAATTAAATTAAAATGAGATCATTAGGGTGTTTCAATATGACTGGATATCCATATAAGAAGAGGAAATTTGTACATAGATTATGTATGAAGACACAGGGAGAAGAAGCCACCCACAAGCCAAGGAGAGAGGCCACAGAAAAAATGAATGCTGCCAACACCTCTGCCTTCCAAAATTTTGAGAAAGTGTATTCTGTAATTTAAGCCACTCAGTGTGTGATAACTTTCTTAAGGCACCTCTAACAAACTAATAAAAAAAATTTCATAAAGATAACTTTTTAAAAAATTCCAGTTTATGAAAATAACACCTTTCTTACCATATTCTTTTTTCTGTCCTTCTTTCCTGTCTTATAATTTTCCTGTGAGTGGAATTATCCTAAAAGGGCATTGGTTTAGAATGAAGATGGACATGGTTAGCTGAGCCTGGCTCTCTAGAATTGGGAACAGAAAGCACCTGCAGAGAAATGCAAAGCAAAATTTTCTGTGGAACACTATAGACAAATTACAGAACAAGGGAAGTAATGAGTTAAGGGCTTATAAATATGTAAATATTTGACTTTATAACTAATCTAAAAAAAAAACTATTGAAGAAGAGGAATAAACTATTAAAGTATGATCAAATATTTAGTGTATAATAGTTAATTATCCATTCTTAACATTGAATATGGAGTAAAAGTCAATAGGGGAAAAATCAGCAGGCATAATTCATTTTATTTGTTTTTGAAACATAACATCTTTTTAACCTCTTATAGCCAAAACTTTCTTATTTTTATACTGATAACTCACAATTTTAGACCAGACTATTCTTTTCAACACCAGACTTCTGAATTTATCAACTGGAACATCCTCTTGGCTATCACAGAAGCATCATGAAAGCAGTATGTTCAATACATATGGAACTCTTCATCTCTCCCATTAAATACACTTCTCTAGTTGCCTCTATCTAGGTCAGTAATTCCAGATGTTACCCCAATTTATCTTCCACATCTAATCATTCAACAAATCCTTTTCTAACTCTATCCTGTTCTAACTAGATATCTCTGAAATCCAACCCCCTTTTACCATGCCAGTTGATACTCCCTATCTCAGGCCACAATCATCTGTCACTATAACAACCTTATAAGTAACGGGACCGGTTTGGCTCAATGGATAGAGCATCGGCTTGGGGACTGGAGGGTCCCAGGTTTGATTCCGGTCAAGGGCATGTACCTTGGTTACGGGCATATCCCCAGTAGGGGTGTGCAAGAGGCAGCTGATCGATGACTCTCTCTCATCAATGTTTCTGACTCTCTCTCTCTCTCCCTTCCTCTCTGTACAAAATCAATAAAATATATTAAAAAAAAAAAAAAACACCTTATAAGTAGTCTTTGCTTGCACTATGATCTCACCATTTTCCCCACTGTAGCCAGTGACCTTTTTAAAAAATATATTTTATTGAGTTTTTACAGAGAGGAAGGGAGAGAGATAGAGAGCAAGAAACGTCAATGAGAGTGAAACATCGACCAGCTGTCTGCTGGGGATGTGCCCGCAACTCAGGTACATGCCCGTGACTGGAATCGAACCTTGAACCCTTCAGTATGCAGACCAACGTTCTACCACTGAGCCAAACCAGTTTCGGCCCCTCCCCCATATATATATATATATATATATATATATATATATATATATACACACACACACACACACACACACACACACACACACACACACACACACATATATATATATATATATATATATATATATATAATATAAAATAAATCTTTATTGTTCAGATTATTACAGGTGTTCCTTCCCCGCTCCCCCCAATAGCTCCCCTCCACCTAATTCCCCACCCCACCCCATCCCATGCCCTTACCCTCCGCCATTGTCTTCATCCATAGGTGTAAGATTTTTGTCCAATCTTTTCCCGCACCCTTCAGACCTCCCTTACCCCTGAGAATTGTCAGTCCATTCCCTTTCTATATCCCTGATTCTATTTTATTCACCAGTCCATTCTGTTCTTCAGATCTTTTTTATTCACTTGATTTTTAGATTCACTTGTTGGTAGGTATGTATTTGATGTCTTTTTGTTGTTCATAATTTTTACCTTTACCTTCTTCTTCCTCTTCTTAAAGAATATCCTTCAGCATTTCATATAATCCTAGTTTGGTGGTGATGAACTCCTTTAGCTTTTTCTTGTCTGTGAAGCTCTTTATCTGGCCTTCAATTATGAATGATAACTTTGCTGGGAAGAGTAATCTTGGTTGTAGGTTCTTGCTGTTCATCCATCACTTTGAATATTTCTTGCCACTCCCTTCTGGCCTGCATAGTTTCTGTTGAAAAATCAGCTCACAGTCATATGGGTACTCCCTTGTAGGTAACCAACTGTTTTTCTCTTTCTGCTTGTAAGATTCTCTCTTTGTTTTTTGGCCTTGGCATTTTAATTATGATGTTACTTGGTGTGGTCCTCTTTGGATTCCTCTTGTTTGGGGTTCTGTGTGCTTCCTGAATTTGTAAGTTCCATTTTTTTCTATCATTATTTCTTCTAATAGGTTTTCAATATTTTGCTCTCTCTCTTCTGGCACCCCAAAAATTCAGATGTTGGTACGCTTAAAGCCATCCTAGAGGCTCCTTACACTATCTTCATAGTTTTGGATTCTTTTTTCTTTTTGTTTTTCTGGTTGGGTGTTTTTTGTTTCCTCACATTTCACATCTTTGGTTTGACTCTTGGGGTACGTTGATCTACAGTTGAGTTTCTGTTTATTGTTTATTTCACATAGTATAATCTTAATTTTTGACTGGTCCTTTTCTATTTTTTTTTGGCATTCTCATTAAGGTCCTTGAAGGTCTCACTAAGCTCTTCAGAGGTCTCATCAAGTTTCTTGGTGGTTTTTAGAAGATTCTTGTGTAATCTTATAAATGTGGTTTGTTTGTTTTTTTGTTTCGTTTTTGTTTTTTAAATTTTTATTTATTAAATTATTATCTGTGTACATATACCATTGCCCCCCCCCCATACATGCCCTCCCTCCCCAGAGTTTTGTGTCCAATGGTTGTACTTATATGCATGTAAACAAGTCCTTCGATTGATCTCTTATCTCCCCCAAATCTCCCTACCCTCCCCGCCGTAATTTGACAGTCTGCTTGTTGCTTTACTGTCTCTATATCAATCTTTTGGTTCATCATTTTATAATGTTCTTTATTATCCATAAATGAGTGAGGTCATGTGGTGTTTCTCTTTCATTTTCTGGCTTATTTCACTCAGCATGATGTTCTCCAATTCCATCCAGGTTGCTGCAAATGATGAGAATTCCTTCTTTTTTATGGCAGCATGCTGGAAGTTTTTTGATGACTGTTTCAATTTCTTCCCAAGTCACTGGTCTATTGAGGTTTTTAGATTTTTCCTGATTGAGTTTTGGAAGGTTGTATTTTTCTAGGAATCTGTCCATTTCCTTCAGGTTGTCCAATTTGTTGGAATAGAGTTGTTCATAGTATTTTGTTATAATCCTTTGTATTTCAGCGGGGTCTGTTGTTATTTCACCTCTTTCATTTCTGATTTTGTTTATTTGGGTGTTCTCTCTTTGTTTCTTGGTTAGCCTGGCTAGAGGTTCATCAATCTTATTTATCCTTTCAAAGAACCAGCTCTTGGTTTTGTTGATCTTATGTATTGTTTCTTTGGTCTCTATGTCGTTTATCTCCACTCTAATTTTTATTATTTCCTTCCTTCTGCTTACACTGGGCTTTTCTTGTTGCTCTTTTTCTAACTCTTTGAGTTGTTGAGTTAGATCATTTGTTATAATTTTTTCTTGTTTTTTGCAATAGGCTTGTAGAGATATGAACTTCCCTCTCAAAACTGCTTTTGCTGTGTCCCATAGATTTTGGATTGTTGTGTTTTCATTGTCATTTGTTGCCAAGATGTTTTTAATTTCTTCCATGATTTCTCTGGTAACCCAATCCTTGTTTAATAGCATGCTGTTTAATCTCCATGTGTTTGATTTCTTTGGATTATTTTTATTGTAGTTAATTTCCAGTTTCATACCACTATGATCTGAGAAGATGCTTGATATGATTTCTATCTTCTTGAATTTGAAGAGCCTTTGCCTATGTCCCAACATGTGGTCTATCTTTGAGAATGTCCCATGTGCACTTGAGAAGAATGTATATTCTGTGTCTTTGGGGTGGAATGTTCTAAAGATGTCGATTAATTCCATCTGGTCTAGTGAGTCATTTATGATTGATATTTCTTTGTTGATTTTTTGTTTAGATAATTTGTCCAAGGGTGACAGTGGGGTATTAAAATCTCCTACTATGATTGTATTGCTGTTAATATCTCCCTTAATGTCCTCCAGAAGTTTTTTTTTGTTTTGTTTTTTATGTTTTTTTGTGTGTGTGTTTTTTTTAATGTATTTGGGTTCTCCTGTATTGGGTGAATTCTTGCTCTGGTAGGTTGCTTACCTCTAACTCGTTTACTTCCTTTTCCGGTGATGCCTGCTTTTCTTTCATTTGTAGGCTATTTCTTTGTCTGTCCATGGTCTCTCTTTTCTGGATGTCTGGTTATGTGGTTTTCTTTCTCCTGCGTTGATTTAAAGGCACAAAATACAACACAACCAAGTACAACACACAAGGCACTGAACAGAAATGTATTTGCGATATTAATAAGCCAATAAAGGTGACCACTAGGGAAAGGCAAATTAGGGGATAGGAGAGAAAGAAGAAGAGTAGAAAAGAGAAGAGGGAGGGAGGAAAAGAAAAAGATGGGGTGGGGGGGAGGGAAATTTATATATGTGTGTGTGTCAAAATGAAATTGGGAAACAGGAGAAGAAAAAAAAAGAGAGCCGAAATCTGTTTGGCTCAGTGGTAGAGCGTCGGTCTGTGGACTGAAAGGTCCCAGGTTCGATTCTGGTTCAGGGCATGTACATTGGTTGCGGGCATATCCCCAGTAGGGGGTGTGCAAGAGGCAGCTAGTCAATGTTTCTCTCTCATCGACGTTTCTAGCTTTCTCTCTCTCTCCCTTCCTCTCTGTAAAAAATCAATAATATATATATTTAAAAAAAAAAAAAAGAGAGAGAGAGAGGGGGAGAGAGAGACAAGAAAGAGACTAAGAGATAAAAGGGGAATAAACTATTATATATATATATATGGGGAGAGAATTTCAATAGAACAACCACTAACCCCAGCAAATGCTGGCATCAGTACCTGGAGAATAATACAATCTACAACACCCACTAATATCCAGTAAAGGAAGGGAAAACAGAAGTAAAATAAACAAACAAACAAAAACAAATCAAATAAGAAAATACCAAGCAACAGCAACGAGAAAAGAGTAAGCAAAATACTCTCACTAAAAGGCATAAAAATACAATATAATCAACATTCCCACAAACTGCATCAAAAGGACAGAGAGGCCAAAACCGGTTTGGCTCAGTGGATAGAGCGTCGGTCTGCAGACTGAAAGGTCCCGGGTTCAATTCCGGTCAAGGGCATGTACCTTGGTTGCGGGCACATCCCCAGTAGGGGTGTGCAAGAGGCAGCTGATTGATGATTCTCTCTCATTGATGTTTCTAACTCTCTATCCCTCTCTCTTCCTCTCTGTACAAAATCAATAAAATATATATTTTAAAAAGTACAGAGAGGAAAACAATTTTTTTTAATTAAATTTTTTTTTTTTTTTTTGCTAGTTAATACAGCTCAGAGAGGGGTTTGTATGCACTTGGTACAGGGGATTGGAAATTAGATATATAAGTAGGGTAGAAATTTTAGCAGGGGAGAGACAGAAAGAGTAGGAAAGGGTTAAGATAAACAGGATAGCAAAAGGGGGAAGGTTAGGAAGAGAATGATGGTATAAAGGTCGTGTTGAGATAGGGTTAAACAATGTTAAAGGAGAAATGAACATAAAATGAAGAATACTAATTCCAATGTAAAATAAAGAGAAAATAAAATGGCACTTAAAAAATTAAAATAGCAGTAGTAATAATGCTGATTGAACCTAAAAATGTAATAATTAAAAAGTTAAAATCAAGTGAGGAAAAAAGTTAAAAATTTGTTTCTTAAGTAAAAGATGCAAAAAATGAAAATAAAATAAAAGAATTTAAAAATTAGCAAAAATGTGCAGTTGTGAGGGCCATTCACTTCTTCTGTTATTCTGTTTGGCTGCACCTCAGTGTTGTAAACTAGTCCTTGATTTTAAGATGGCGATTCCTTAGTTTCTTGGTTTTTGATCAAATAAAACTAGTAATAAACACAGTTTGTACTCCAGTCCCTAGGTGGCAGTGTTTGTGGATTGATATGCCCGTCTTTTTGGCTGCTCTAGCCTTCTTTTTCTATGGCACTCAATACCGTTTTTTTGCCTCGGAGCTGAGTCCCGAATGATTTCTCCCTGCTCTGTTTCTCAGCTTCCAGAAAAGCAGTTTCCCCCTGCTGTCTCTTAGGGCCAGCCAATCTGGGTGATCTCTCCTTTGTAATCAGAAGCAAAGGGTTGCAGAGGAACCAGCCTAGGTGTGCGATTAAATGTAGTTTTGAACTCTATTTCCAATAGTTTGCTTTCCTCCATTTCTTTCATTCATGACATGTTTCTTTATCTCCGCATTTTGGCTGCTTCCCTGGGTTGATGGAGTGGCTCTGTGTGGTATAGGGGCCAATAGTTCAGCCTCCCCAATCACCTGAGGTGGACACTCTTGGTACACCCCTTTATGGGCTGAGTTCAAAGTCTTGGTGTAGTTAAGCCTTGATTGCTGTTGGTACACTGGGAGGAATTGACCTCCAGGCCAATTTGCTGTGAGGACCCGCTGTGTCTATAATGGAAGAACTGCTGTGCTGTAGACATGCTTATGGTGCAGGAGTTTCAGTGGGGCTTTGGTGCTCACTGAGTCTGCCTCTTAAATGTATCATTTATGGATATGAGGAGTTGAAATCTGGTGTCTCACACTGACCACTAGGTACACTGTCTTCTGGATCTCCAGTGGGATGAAGGTCAGCTACTGTCTGAGGCCACCCTGCAGGAGCTACAGCGAGAACTACAGTTTTCTTCTCTTTGTTTGGGGTTTGGAGGTTTTGGAGCTGTCTGACCAGGGCTGCAGTTTGCTAGGTTAAGCAGCAATGGGGCATGCCATTCATATGCAAAAGCCACTGCTCGGAGCTTGGGTTGTTTTGTAGACTGTGTAGGGTAGTCTCAGGATGTCACTAGGCTATGGTGTGGCAAGCAGCAATGGCTGTCAGTTAGCCGTCTCTGGTCTCAGACCGCATTCCCACATCTCATGCTGCAGCGCAGTAAACAATTATTCCTGCACACAGCTCTGCAAGCAAGCCACCCTCACTTTCCAACCCAATGGCAGACAGTCCAGCTTCTCCCCGTAGGAGTTTGGGTCCCCCACGTTTCCCCAGAAACTGGGTTTCAGAGCTTGTCTCCCTTTGGGTTGAAAAAAAGCAATGCCCTTGCCAAAACCGGTTTGGCTTAGTGGATAGAGCATCGGTCTATGGACTGAAAGGACCCAGGTTCAATTCTGGACAAGGGCATGTACCCTGGTTGCAGGCACATCCCCAGTAGGGGGTGTGCAGGAGGCAGCTGATCGATGATTCTCTCTCATCGATGTTTCTAACTCTCTATCCCTCTCTCTTCCTCTCTGTACAAAATCAATAAAATATATTTTAAAAAAGAAAAGAAAAAAGCAATGCCCACCACCAGCCTGGTTCAAGCGCCTCCGTACCTCAGCTTTTCAGTGCTTGTGAATGTCTCAATACTCTTTCCTCTTTCCTTCTACAATAGTTGTAGAACTTCCACTCAGCAAGCTTTTCCGTGGTTCTGGGTATAGACGTTTTGTCTTTTAGTTGTAGTTTTGAAATTGTTATGTGAGGCAGCAGTTTAGTGTTTACCTCTGCCGCCATCTTAATTGCTCCTCCTGGAAATGCTTCTTGTCTAAAAAAAAAAAAAAAAAGAAAGAAATGCTTCTTGTCTGAGAGTTACTCCAGAATATTTACCTACTCTTGGCAATGGTTAAAGAGATGCTGTGGGTTCTGATCTTTAGTTAAAGTAGATCTGTAGCCTTCAGGCTTTTCTCCCTATGTGCTGCCTGGAAAGCCCATGTTAGTCTTCCTACTAAATTACTTAATGGTCTGTAAAGACTCCTGTGGAGTTAATAGAGAGTAACATTTCTACTTCTTTATTTTCTGAGTATTTTTGTACACATTTGAATATATCTGGTTTTCTCATCATTTAGGGTCCTGTCTTATTTTATCTGTTACCCCTAACCTGGCAAATAGAAGGTAGTCAGCAGCATAGAATCTGGAGAGCCTCAAAATTCAGCTATAAATGATTGAAAACAATCCAGTTATTCATCAATATTGGATTGAGTAAGTAAACTATGGTACATCCACAATGAGATATCGTGCATCTTTTTTTTTTTTTTTAATAATTTTGGGACATATTATAAAATAATAAAATAAAATAAGAACCATTAAAAAAAAAACACAAGGAGCAATTGAATCTGAATATGGAGTACAAGTCCATAACCACCCACAGTTTGTATAGGTATAGATTAATTAGTTTCTGTTGGTCAGTTACTCTATTGCAAAGCATGCTAAAACTTAGTAGCCTAAAACAATAAGCTTTTCATTTTAAAAAAATATATATTTTATTGATTTTTTACAGAGAGGAAGGGAGAGAGATAGAGAACTAGAAATGTCAATGAGAGAGAAACATCGACCAGTTGCCTCTTGCACACCCCCTACCGGGGATGTGCCTGCAACCAAGGTACATTCCCTTGACCGGAATCGAACCCGGGACCTTTCAGTCCGCAGACCGATGCTCTACCACTGAGCCAAACCGGTTTTGGCAAGCTTTTCATTTTTAATTTGTAGATTTTTTTTGTTTGTTTTTTGTTGTTCTTTTTGTTTTGTTTGTTTTTTGCTTATGAGTCAAACATTTCTGCTTTTGGTTGTGCTTACTCATTCACATGTCTTCAGTCAGCTAGCTGCAGATCAGACTCATTATGTTAGGCTCTCACATGTTTGGGGTTCAGCTGGCTTTAGATGGTACAGCTCATCTCTCTCTGCTCCATGTGGTGTCATCGTCCAGTAGACTAGTTGGATTTGCTTTAATGGCAGAACCAGGGTTCCAAGAGAGGCCTAGAACTGGCACTCTGTAACTCCCATCACATTACCAAAGGAAGTTTATGGCTTGGCCTGGTTTAGGAGATAGGAATAGAACTCACTTCCTGGTGCATTGCAAAAGGGATTGAACAAGAGAGGTCATTATTGGGAGTGTTCAGTTTAATGTAACTATGTTACCCTTGTATATACATGGGGATTGGGATAAGAATTTTTTTTTAATATATTTTATTGATTTTGTACAGAGAGGAAGGGAGAGAGATAGAGAGTTAGAAACATCGATGAGAGAGAGTCATCGATCAGCTGCCTCTTGCACACCCCCCACTGGGGATATGCCCGCAACCGAGGTACATGCCCTTGACCGGAATTGAACCCGGGTCCCTTCAGTCCCCAAGCCAACACTCTATCCATTGAGCCAAACCAGTTTCGGCTGGGATAAGAATTTTTTTAAAAATATTTTTTATTGATTTTAGAGAGGGAAGGGAAGGGAAAGATAGAAACATCAATGATGAGAATCATTGATTGGCTGCTTCCTGCACATCTCATATTGGTGATTGAGCCCGCAACCTGAGCATGTGCCTTGACCGGGAATCAAACCGTGACCTCCTGGTTCATAGGTCAACCTCAACCACTGAGCCATACCAACTGGGCTGGGATAAGAATTTATGTTTGCTTATTTGTACCTAGAAAGAATGGAAGAATACATAAGAAACCAATTAAAATGGTTACCTATGGAGTGGAGTTTGTAGGGACACAGGCAAGGAATATTTCTTTTTATATTGATTTTGAACATATAAATGTATGTTTATACATACAAAAAAAACCCAAAATTATATACCTTTGGCCTCTGCCTCCAAAGATCATTCTCTTTAAAACTTCCCAATTGTTTTTTAGTTAGGAGTCTGATTTGTTTTAAAAAAAATGTGGTTTTGCCCAGCTGATGTGGCTTAGTAGTTGAATTTGATTTGCAGTGACTATTAATAAATCACAAGGACAAACTCTAGACAGGGTATGAATAGTCCTGCCTGAATCAGTTTTCGGAGACAGTCAGTTATATGTTGCTTTCTCAAGTTTGAAGAGTGTGTAACATTAAAGTTGTAAATACTTCATCACAAGGGGAATTGAATTAGTCAAGTACTTGGAAAGTTATTTTACTCTTAATGTGGTATACAGGGATATATTAGAATAAGTTTAATCAATTTACCAGTCATTATTTTTATCAATGTTTTTATATCATGTCTTTGTGTTGTTGTATCATGTTGTTGTTATTATTTATTAATCAATTTATATATTATTTCCGTATACATCTTACTAATTTTCTTGAATCTCTTACACTTCTATTATAGAGAAAGGGTGAATAGCAATATTAAAATATTAATTTCTAATTAATTACCTTACAGTGTGCATGAGTCCGTGCACTAGGCTACTAGTGTTGAAAATTTTACTCACAAAAATTAAATTATTTGATAAAAATTCATTAGTAACAGAATGAGGATTCACAGCAAATCTCTTAAGTCTCTGTACTCATGCTTTTTCATTGCTTGAAACATGAGGAATAACTAGTGTTGCAGGTTTGTGAATAGTGACCTCAACAAGAGATGGGTAGTTTTAATCTGTAAATAGTACTCTGGGGGCTAAGTTTTACCCAGTATCTAAGCTTTACTTGGTATATTATTTAGCGTTCTGCATTTGGGCAGCTCTGAGGTTTTTCATTCTGCCATGTACTGAATGTTAAAACACACCTCATTGCTAAGCCCTTTTCAGGCCTTTGGCACCCTTACTGTAAAGGCAGGTGGTCTGAAGAAAGGCTCCCTCTCGGTTATTGCACACCATACACAACACATAACAGTGCGAGACAACTGTCAGTACCTTCCTTCCCTACCCCCGTCCCCAGTCCTCCAGAAAGCTGGGCCCCAGATGGAAGTGCTGGAAATGTGTCAACTTTTCTCTGAAGGGCATTGAGAAAATACTGTCAAGAAGAAAAAGGCAAGCGCAACAGCTCATTAGTCCACTAATCAGACAGGACAACCATCAATTTTACAAAGAACATGTCCTGGACAGAGAGACGGGGAAGGCTGGCAGAGTGTTGCCCACATGGCTCTTGGAGAGCTGCACATTTTTGTTGGGGAATTTGCAATTTAGGAACATTGCTTCCTTGATTGACTTCCTGCATTCATTATATTTCTTCCCAAAAATGTGGCAAATTGAAGCATTAAAAATAATATTTGGGGATATTTCCCTCATTAGACCATGCCCATGAATGTGCGAAGATGTGCTTATTGCCATGCCATGAATGCTCTTGTATGTATTGTTTACAACTGTGATGCCACTGAAAGAAATCTTTGATTTAACATTCTCATTTGAACCTTTGGTGTCCATTTCTTGTACTTCACTTGAATTTATTGGAGGATAAGTACATGGAACTTAAGTGAAAAACTTTGAATTACTGAAAGGCAAATAGCTCAATTTAAAGGTGATTATGGTAGCCTTGGCTCTATTATTAACCAAGTATATAAAAAGTTTCCTTTAATGGGGAAAATTACTTCGAAGATATTAAAATATTACTCTTCAGAATCAAGTCTTTTTAAAAAATATTTTTTATTGATTTCAGAGAGGAAAGGAAAGGGAGAGAGAGAGAAACATCAATGAGAGAAAATCATTTATTGGCTGCCTCCTGCACACCCCACACGGGATCAAGCCCGCAACCCTGGCATGTGCCCTGACTGGAATCGAACATGGGACTCTTCTTTCCACAGGCTGATGCTCTGTCCACTGAGCCAAACCAGCTAGGGCTCAAATCTTATTTATATATGAGCTCAGTCCTAATTCTAATGTCATTAAGTATAATCGATAAAATTTATCTTTTCTAGAATTTGTTGCTGTCTAGTGTTATCAAACACTGTTTATGTATTATCTCCATGGGTGAAGTAGTCTATGCTTGGTTTAGAATTATTTCTACTTTTCATCTTTTTGAACAAATCTTATAAGTGACATTTAGATGCCTGATATTAAAAATGTTGAACCCACATCTTTTTTCCTATTAGAGTAGTTGATATGTATAAAAATTTAGTGCTTTAGCCCAGGACAGTATTACTTGATGGTTAGAGTGTCCACTCATACACTGAAGGGCCCAGCCTCAATTCCTAGTCAAGGGCACGTACCTAGGTTGCAGGTTCTATCCTATTGGCAGAAGACAACCAATCAATGTGTCTCTCACATCAATGTTTTCATATATGTTTCTCCCCCTCCCTCTCTTCCACACTCTAAAAGTCAATTGAAAGAAACTGGTTTGGCTCAATGGATAGAGCATCTGCCTGCGGACTGAAGGATCTCAGTTCAATTCCGGTCAAGGGCATGTACCTGGGTTGCGGGCATATCCCCAGTAGGGGGTGTGCAGGAGGCAGCTGGTCGATGTTACTCTCTCATTGATGTTTCTGACTTTCTATTCCTCTCTGTAAAATCAATTGAAAAATAACCTGGGGCCGAAACTGGTTTAGCTCAGTGAATAGAGCGTTGGTCTGTGGACTGAAAGGTCCCAGGTTCGATTCCAGTCAAGGGCATGTACACTGGTTGCGGGCACATTCCCAGTGTGGGGTGTGCAGGAGGCAGCTGGTCGATGTTTCTCTCTCATGGATGTTTCTAGCTCTCTATCCCTCTCCCTTCCTCTCTATAAAAAATCAATAAAATATATTTTAAAAATATATCCCTGGGTGAGGATTAGCAACAACAACAAAAATTTAGTATTTCACTCATAGTAATTTATATACAACTGATTATTGATACTTACTGATCTAAATAGTTCCCCATTAGTTTTTTTCTCCTATTAACTTGATTCACTTATAAAGAGAAGTTATACAGAATGTAGTTGAGAGCAGCAGAATTTATAAACTGTTTTTTTTCTTTTTCTTTCCCAGCCACTATCCTCACTGATAACTTTCTGTTCTCATCAATCTTGGACCTGGTTGCCTTGTTTCAGTATTTTAGGATTGCTGTAGCAAAGTTCGATAGACCGGGTGCCTTAAAACAACAATCTTCTCTCATAGTTCAGGGGGCCAGTGGTCTAAAATTAAGGTATCAGGAGGGTTGATTCCTTCTTGAGGCCTCAGAGGAAGAATCAATTCCATACCACTCTTCCTGGCTTCTAGTGCTGGCTGATAACCCTTGCCATTCCTGGCCTTAGATGCCTCATTCAATCTCTGCCTCCATTGTCACACTGTGTCCTCTCTGTATGATTGTGTCTCCATGTAATCTTCTGTTTGTGTATGTATCTCTTCAGCTCTTCTCATGAGGGTTCCTTTATACAGTAGGTTCTCAGGTTACATTGGAGAGCCATTCCTATGGCGCGATATAATGCGATTTTCACCATAAGTCAGAACCCATCTACATAAGCACCTACGTCACTCACATGGAGCACATACACAGCAGTAATGAAGTGAAACTAAAAAATTTTAAAAGAAAAATAATTCCTGACCTTTTCTTGTGGTAAATAAATAATAAAAGACATAAAGCACATATGCACATATGTCAAAATGACAGAACTTTTTAAAAACATATAAATGGGAGATGGCGACATAACCACAAAACAATGTTCATCGAGTCCTACGGACTGCCTCTATTGGAATTGGAGCCCACCAGATAACCCAGGATTATCTCCTCCTCTCAAAACTAACTACATTTTCAAAGACCCTTTTTCGAAATAAGGAAACATTTACAATTCAAGGGATTGAGAGGTAGATATCTTTTTGAGGACCACTATTCAGTCTATTAAACTAAGCATTTTCTTCTCAGTCCTCTAGGAAAATACCAGTATGTTAGTATTTCAAATTATTGTCACTATTTTTATTATTTTATAGAAAACTCTGACCTCCATTTCTTTTATTCTCTACAGTTGGTCCTGAGAAAAGGGTGCCAGCAATGCCTGGATCGCCTGTGGAAGTGAAGATACAGACAAGATCCTCACCTCCCACCATGCCACCCCTCCCACCAATAAATCCTGGAGGACCCAGACCAGTGTCATTTACTCCTACAGCGTGTGAGAACTCTTAGTTACTTGAGTTTGTGATTCAGAGTGACATTTGTATCTAAGTGACTGGCTCCCATTAAGCCTTCTGCATATATCATTCACAAGCTTTTTAAAATGGCTATTAAAAGAGAAATATCTCAGAAATGTATATATGGTTATTTCTTTTTTTTTAAATATATATATTTTATTGATTTTTTTTACAGAGAGGAAGAGAGAGGGATAGAGAGTTAGAAACATCAATGAGAGAAAATCATCGATCACCTGCCTCCTGCACACCCCCTACAGGGGAGGTGCCCGCAACCAAGGTACATGCCCTTGACCGGAATCGAACCTGGGACCCTTCAGTCCGCAGGCCGATGCTCTATCCACTGAGCCAAACCGGTTTCGGCATGGTTATTTCTTTTATAGATTGCTTTTGTCCTCTGAGAATAGTACTTAGCTAATTTGGGCATTTGGAAATTTAATAGTCCTTATATTTTTTTTATACTCTTTGTCTGGGAAGTAGGTGTTTTAAATTCTTGAATTCTAAAATAATGAATTAAAGTTAGATTGATTTATAGGAATTAAAGTAAGATTCATAAAGTTATTGAATTATTTATAAAAGTTTTCCAGGACGATCATGCTAATAAGTCTCTTTACAAAAAAGAGAATATTGTATTAGTTTGCTTGGGTTGCCATAACAAAATACTATAGACTAGGTAGTTTAAAGAATAGAAATTCATTTTTTTTAAAGTTCTAGAGCAGTGTTTCCCAAAGTGTGGTACACGTACCCCCAGGGGTACGGGAAGAGTTTGGTGGGGGTAGGTGTTGCATCGGAGTTTGGTGGGGATATGCACTGCACCGTGCCTCGCTGTGCCTAATACATCCATTTTTTAAATTTTTTTTTTGAGGGGTACTCAGCATTACGAAAATTATAGAAGGGGTACACATATGTCAAAAGTTTGGGAAACACTGTTCTAGAGGATAGAAATCCAAGATCAAGGTGTCAGCAGGTTTGATTTTTTATCCCCTGAGACCTCTGTCCTTAGCTTGCAAAAGCTGCCTTCTTGCTATAATCTCCCATGCCCTTGCCTCTGTGCCAACACATTAATGTTGTCCCTTTCTCTTCTTAAGGAAAACAGTCATAATGGATCAGGGACTACCCATATGACATCAATTAACCTTTAAAGGTCCTATTTCTAAATATAGTCACATTCTGAACTATTGAGGGGTTAGAACCTCAACATGGGAATTTATAGGGGACAGAATTCAGCTAATAAGAATTTGCTGAAACCGGTTTGGCTCAGTGGATAGAGCATTGGCCTGCGGACTGAAAGGTCCCAGGTTCGATTCTGGTCAAGGGCATGTACCTTGGTTGTGGGCACATCCCCAGAGGCAGCTGATAGATGATTCTCTCTCATCGATGTTTCTAACTCTCTATCCCTCTCTTTTCCTCTCTGTAAAAAATCAATAAAATATATTTTAAAAAAATAATTATTGATATATTAGCCAGTAAGTCTGAGGTGTTCAACTTAAGTAGTCATCAGGAAATGCAAACTAAAATCTAGAGCAATACCATGTACACCCACAAGAATGTTCAAAGTGAAAAGAATTGTCAAGTGTTGGTGAGTATGTGTGGAGCAACCTGAACACTCACACATTGTTTAAGTATGACAAAATTGTTTGGCAGTATCTTCTAAAGCTGAATTTTCACAAATTTTATAACTTAACAAATTCAGTCATACATATATATTAAAAACAACAACAAAAGCTTCAATTTAAAATCTAAAATCTAGAGAGAGACACACACATATCTAGATTTTAATTTGTGTTCTGTCTTTCCATGCCCATGCTACATCCAGTTCACATTGACCCATACAACATTTAGCCTCATAAAGCAGAAAATTTCTATTTGGATACTACCCATCCATATCAAGTTAGAGCAATGTACTAGGTGCTATATGCATTTTCTTATTTAAACACTATTGCACAAGCTTACACAGGGGATATGTATATATAAATTTGGTCCTTTTTACCTCCATATTTGACTACTTGGGGGTGGACATGTTTTATTTCAGAATATGTAATCATATGCTTTCACTAAAGAGGCATGAAAAAGCTTGTCTGGGCATCAGAGTGGATAAAAGCACAATAATGTATTATTCTAATGGGCTGTTTCAAAAAAGGGCAGCTCTCCAGAGGCAGTTGACCTTTCTGTGAACACAAAGAAATGGCAGACCATTGCAACTAATTTACAGGATTGCTGAAGCTGAGTGTAGAGCTTTCTTTCCAGTAGCTCTAGTGATCTTTTTAATGAAAGACTTAGAAGAATTAGATGTCCTTCTTTTTGCTCTAGTAGTACTCTACTCTTCTGTTTTAGTACCTTTTATGTTACTCTGTTATTTTTTTTAACTGACAGTATGTCTCAATCTTGTTGGTTAGAAATAGTGTCTTGTGGCCAAAACCGGTTTGGCTCAGTGGTAGAGCGTCGGTCTGCAGACTGAAAGGTCCCGGGTTCGATTCCGGTCAAGGGCATGTACAATATAATACCTTGGTTGCAGGCACATCCCCGGTAAGGGGTGTGCAAGAGGCAGCTAGTCGATGTTTCTCTCTCATCGACGTTTCTAGCTCTCTATCTCTCTCCCTTCCTCTCTGTAAAAAAATCAATAAAATATATTAAAAAAAAGAAAAGAAATAGTGTCTTGTGTACTCTTAACACGTGCTTTACAAAATTGGAGTGAATAAATGGAGAATGCAAACAAGAAGGATATATCAAAGATTCTTGTGTTTTGCATTGAGTCTTTCTTTGGCTTTCTTTCAGTAAGCAATGGCACCAACCATTCTCCTCCTACCCTGAACGGTGCCCCATCACCACCACAAAGATTCAGCAATGGTCCTGCCTCTTCCACGTCATCTGCACTAACAAATCAACAACTGCCAGCCACCTGTGGTGCTCGGCAACTCAGCAAGTTAAAACGCTTTCTCACCACTCTGCAACAGTTTGGCAATGACATCTCACCTGAGATTGGGGAGAAGGTTCGGACACTTGTTCTAGCACTGGTGGTAAGTACAGCATCACAGTCAACAGTTGCCTGCATATATGATTCAAAACTGAAGCCAGCAGAGAAGCTGTAAATATTTCTGCTCACTCCCAATCCTGTAGCAATGTGGCAAAATCTACAAACTAGATTAGTTATTAATATAACTTGTGTAAAATTGTTAATTTGTGGATTTCAATCGTTTATAAAAATGTTTTTCAAGCCCAGCCAGTGTGGCCCAGTGGTTGAGCATTAACCAATGAACCAGATGGTCACAGTTCAATTCCCTGTCAGGGCACATGCATAGGTTATAGGCTCTGTCCCCAGTAGAGGGTGTGCAGAAAGCAGCCAATCGATGGTTCTCATTGATGTTTCTATCCTTCTCTCTTCCTCTCTCTGAAACCATTAAAATAAGTTTATCAAAGAACAGATCTATAATGTTTACCTAATAGTTTCTTATGTTGTTGATTTATTCCATTAAGAAACTTTGAATATGCCTTAAAACTGAGTTTCAACAAGCCATTGAGGTTCAACCAAATTAACAACAGGCTTTGTTACTTAATATAGTCAGTGCCTGGTGCATTGTTTCCAAGCCAGAGAAAAAGGAAAAGTATAGAGCTTAATTTTCAGACAAATAATTTGTAAAATTAAAAATTTCATTATTTAAACAAATAGTATTAAATGATATTAAAGAAGTGTTCTACAGCTCCTCATGAAAATACAGTTTCTTTGGAGTTTTTAAGGTTCACACAATTTTTCTTTCAATGCTGTACTGAGTGTGGTGAACCCATGGTAAAAAGGAGTGATTTTTCTGACTGATAGCAGGGTAGGGTTTGACTCTTCAGTGTAGATAAGGGAAGTTCTATCAGTTCCCAAAGTTTGTAAATCGAATTCTTCAAGATTTATTTCCAGTAAAAGCACCCCATGCTCCTCCATGTTAGCCTCTATATGTGGTAAAGATGAATCACAGTATTAAACTTTCATGTTGCACTTTTCAGAGTATAATCAGGGACCCCTGGGATTCTCTTAGACTGTTAGAGAGCCCAAGAGGTAAAAATTATTTTCATAATCATACTAAGATGTTACTTGCCTTTTCACTCTTATTCTCTCGTGAGTGTGATGGAATTTTCTAGAGGTTGTTTGATATAGGATGTTGCAACAGATTAAATGTTGAAGCATCTTGAAGAACCCAGCTGTCTTTTATTAAGCTAGATATGAAAGAGATTTGCAAAACTGTAACAACCCTTCAATGCAGAAGGCACGTGTTTGGCTTTTTTTTTTTTTTACTTTGAATTTAGAAGACTCTGGGAACTGATGCTAAGAGATAGGCAGAACCTATGAAGAAAACAACTTCTGAAGGATGAGGCACTGGGTTGAGTCTTTTAAGTTGACATCCTAGACTAGGGGTGTCGAACTCAATCAGAGAAGGGGCCAAAATCTAAAATCCAGCCTAAATCGCGGGCCGAATGGTTTACTGAACAATCATAAACTGTCATTGTGATGGAAACGCAGCGGAGTGCAGTGATGACAGCGCGGTGCGGGCCACATTGTAAGGCCTGGCAGGACGGATTTGGCCCGCGGGCCTTGTGTTTGACACATGTGTCCTAGACTGATCCGAATCTATTCAACTGCAAACATTGTAAATATGGTTCCTGTGCCTGAGGTGTTGCCATGACCCCTGCAGTACAAAGGACCTGGGTGCCTGTCTTCACAGTGAGAAAGACGGCGCCCTATTCTGCAGCCCAGGCTGCTGACCTTGAGGGGAATATAGATAGATTGGGGTAGTAAAGAAAGGACAGTCAAACTTTGTTTATAAAGGAAATAATTTGGTTAACTTTTGAGAAGGATCTGAGATCACAATAGTACTCTTGAAATTATATTGTACTTTGTGACTTAAAAGGGATTTATATGAGGACAGTGTCTACTCTTAGAAGTTGAAGAAGGTTATTTATTTCTCTTTTCAGAACTCAACAGTAACAATTGAAGAATTCCATTGCAAGCTCCAAGAAGCTACAAACTTTCCTCTTCGTCCTTTTGTGATTCCATTCCTCAAGGTAATTTTTATGAGATAATTACTGAATGTAATTATTTACCTTAACATTTCCTCAAGACCTGCTACTGATCCTTGTTCTGTGATCTAAATTTGGGCAGCTTGCACATTTTCATATCTTTATTTTGGGCTGCTAGAAAAATGTGAGTGCAGTCTGCAGGTGAGTCTTATACTTGAGATTTACAAAAGCCTTGCGTTGTGGTTCATATGCAGATTCTGCTAATAACACACAATAGATCCTGTGAATGGACCAGAGGTATAGGGGTGGTATGGAGGCTGGGGTCTTAGCAGAAATAACTAGACACTAAATCTTTGGGTTGTGGCCAGATTGTGAAGAAATGTCTTATCTATGAGGAGGCTATCAGACAGAGAGAGGTCTTTGCAGCTCAGACTCCTAACCCTGAGGCAGTAATTTTCATTTCATGGCACACAAATTAATTACCGAAATTCTGCAGCACACCAAGAATATAATTTTTGATGATATAACCAAGAAAATAGGTATAATTTTGGTTCATTCACATGAGACAGCTATTGTTGTGTTGGCTGTTGTCTTTTTTTTTTTTTTTTACAATCGAAGAGACAAGAAATCAGTGCTCCTGAGTAAATAGTCAGGTACTATGTACATGTTTTAAAAATTCCTGCAACACACCGGTTGAAAATTGCTGCCCTAAGGACAGGAGAGTATTTGGAAAAGCACTGTATCCCCAGATTGTATAGCTCAATTCTCTGGAATTACTGTTCCCCGAAACATAGCCTTATGTGTAATATGTCCTTTAAAAAAATCTTTATTTTTAAATAATTTCGTGCTCACAGAATAGTTACAAAATGATACAAGAACATTTTTTCTGTATCCTTCTCTCAGATTCCCCAGATGTTAATATTTTATCATCTGGATTATTATTCTCTTTGTCTTTAGATTTATTTTTTTTCCTCAGGAATGTTTGAGAATAAGCTATAGACATGATATATTGAATCACTTTAGTATACTTTTCAAATTAAAGAATTAAAATTGATAAAATTCTATTACTATAGAACCTATCATTTTTCATCAAATATTCCACTAATAATATTTACAGCAAAAGAAAACCTTTTATTTTTTGGATTACATTTTGCTTTTTTTTTTTTGCTTTTTTTTTTTTTTTTTTTTGTCATTTCTTTTTTTTTTTCCTTGTTAATTCTTACTCAAAGATATATTTTCCATTGGTTTTTTAGAGAGAAAGGAAGGGGGGGGGGGGGAGAAACATCGACATGAGAGAGACACATTGATCTGTTGCCTCCTGCATGCACCCCTACCAGGGCTGGGGATCGAACCTACAACGCAGTTATATGCCCTTGACAAGGAATCAAACCCAAGACCCTTTAGTCTGCAAGCAGACACTCCAACCACTGAACCAAACTGGCCAGGGCTGTTGTCATGTCTCTTTAGTCTACTTAATCTACAATAACTTCTCAGTGTTTTATGATCTTGATATTGTTAAAAAGTATGAGATGGTTAATTTATAGATGTACCTCAATGTGGTCTTTCTGACACTTCCTCATGATGAGAATCATGTTATGCATTTTAGGCAGTAAATAGCAGCTAAGATATAACTTCTGTCAGGAGACATAGGTGTTAATTGGTCTCATAATTGGTGATGTTGACTTTGGTCACTTGGTAAAGACTATGTCATGCTTCCCACTATAAAGTTTCTATTTCTTCCTATTAAATTATAACTTTCAAAACCAGGTATTGCATCATTATGACTCGCAGAGGAAAAATGAACCCATGTCATAGATTTTATTTAGTTCATTATTAATGAATCAGTAAGGTGTTAGTACCAGTTCAGGAGAGAACCCAAAGAATAAATACATTTAAAAATCAGTATTATTAATATGAATGAACAGAGGTATAATTGACTTCGTCTACAGTGGGCAAGAGAAGTCAATTAAATCTCTACTGGACATAATTTTATGCAAGTCCATAGACAATAATTACTTTGCATTGCTGTCAGTTCTCTATAATTTGCAGAGTTATGGATAGCATAAAGGCAGTGAAAAACTATAGTAAGGTATGGAGGGGGCAATGGTAAGATATGTACACATATAATACCTTAATAAAAATAAAAAAAACTATAGTAAGATATCAGTGTGCTCTAGATCAGGCATATTTTAAACACCTGTAATCCAAATAAAGCCTACCACATGGTTTTATGCAGCTTTGCAGAGACATTGTATGCATATATACATAATTCATGGACACAGACAATAAGGTGGTGGGGGCAGGGGCGGGCTGGAGGAGGCCAATAGCAGGTAAAGGGGGACATATGTAATACTTTCAACAATAAAGATTAAAATAAATTAATAAATTTAAAAGAATTGGTTTTACAAATGAACATTTGTAATTGATTTGGTAATAGGGAACACTCTTTGAATCCCAATTAAGTTGTTTTCCTTAATCCACTCCCTTTCTAAATTAATTCCATTCTTTTCATTAGCCTGATATTACCAAAAAACTATACTCAATTGTTTGTTTGTTTTTTGTTTTTTGTTTTTTTTAAATATTTTATTGATTTTTTACAGAGAGGAAGAGAGAGTGATAGTCAGAAACATCGATGAGAGAGAATCATCGATCAGCTGCCTCTTGCACACCCCCTACTGGGGATGTGCCCTCAACCAAGGTACATGCCCTTCACTGGAATTGAACCTGGGACCCTTCAGTCTGCAGGCCGATGCTCTATCCTCTGAGCCAAACTGTTTTTATATTTTGACTTTTGTCAGGATAATATTTAGAAATTTGTTTTCCTATCTTGTATATGTGTATCCACCTAATATCCTCAATTATGCCCCTTAACTCACAAAGCCTAAATATCTGGCTAGTAAATATCTTCTTTTACTTTACCTTCATTTTGTACAAAAATGTAATGGCATCAAGAAGGTAGGTCATCTGTCCTGGCTGGTGTGGCTCAGTTGGTTGGATCATCAATCCATACACCAAAGGTGGCTGGTTCGATTCTCAGACAGGGCACATATCAGGTTGCATGTTCAATCCCTGATCAGGACACATGTGAGAGCAACAGCTTTTTAAAAAAGAGAAAAGATTGGTTATCCTCCTGAAGTACTGCTACTGGTTTTTTAAAACCTTTTAAATGGGAGCATAGGAGACATAGAGGAAAATGCGAACAGCTAGTATTGTAGCTCTGTTCTGACAGCAATGAAGACTCAGCCCCTCAGAGCAGCCTGTGGTGCCTTGTTCAGCCCTTAAACAGCTGTGCTAGTTCTATCTTGGTCTGTTTTCTGTATGTCAGAGCCAGTAGACAATTATTTTCCCCAAGACTCTGGAATCATGAAGGATTTTTGCAATTTGTGTTATTAGGGGAAAATTAGCTTTCTTTTTTTTTAATTCATCAAAGGGTACATACATGTCACAGATGTAAAGATCTGGCATGGTATTTTTTTCATTAAGTTTTCACAGTTGCTACAAGATTGAGGTTATAGAACAGACTTTAAAATTGTCTTATATCGCCGGGACCGGTTTGGCTCAATGGATAGAGCGTCGGCTTGGAGACTGAAGGGTCCCGGGTTTGATTCCGGTCAAGGGCATGTACCTTGGTTGCGGGCATATCCCCAGTGGGGGGTGTGCAAGGGGCAGCTGATCAATGACTCTCTCTCATTGATGTTTCTAACTTTCTATCTCTCCCTTCCTCTCTGTACAAAAATCAATAAAATATATATTTTTTTAAATTGTCTTATATCATCAAATTCCCTATTCTTAACTGTGTTATTTTGGAAAACAGCATGAGGTAGGTTGTTATGGAAGCTTTTTGGCTAGCATGTGGGTTTTTGCCAATTTATTTATGCTTTAAGCAGTCACAAATTATGGTGTCTGTTAAATTAACCCTTGGTAAAGGGATGATTACTTGCACATATTAAAACTCTCTTTTCACTTGTTCATCTTTTTCCATTGGAATAAAGACTTATGTTATGGGCCTGGTCTGAAATTTTTTTAAAAGATTTTTTATTGATTTAAGAGAGAGAGAAACATCAATGTGTATGCCCCCACTAAGGATCGAGCCCAAAATCAGGGCATGTGCCTTGACCAGGAGTTGAATAAGCAACCCTTAGGTGAAATAGGACACCGTCCAACAAGCTGAGCCACACGAGCCAGGGCTGAATTGTTTTTAAATTTGGGGTGAAAAATATAATTATTTTTTTATAGAAGAAATATGAGAAAAATACCTTTATATGAGAAGGAATTAGAGTTCAATTGAACTAGTATATAGTTTTGTTTTTTTTTATATATATGACTTGTCCACACTAAAGGCTTTCTCAGTTTGAGGCGAAGGAAAAATAATCAGTACATGATTTTTGTCCTTTTATACATTAAAGAAATGTGCCTAGTGAGGGTACCACACTGAGAAAACAGTTCTGCCCATAGGTTACCTGTGTATTCTCAGAGTCTAGTCTAAGGCTTAATTCCAGTTATTCCCAGTACTCTTTTTAAAACCTCATGTTCCAACCAAGCTAGAATAATCAGTTTCCAGAATTCCATGGCACTTCTCACAGAGAACATGAAGGGAAGGGTAAGTAGTAGTCAGAAGAGAGAAACTAAGCCTTGTAGTAATAGATGGAAGAGTGGATTCCTCTTACTCCCCTGAAGGCATACTAACTCTCTAACTGACCAAAGTCTTCAAAACTGTGTAAGTCTTTAAAATATTACTCAACAAACCTTTATTGAGCTTTGTTTAACTCTGTACTAGGCCATAAAAATAAATAAAGCATGTTCTCTTCCTTAAGTAGATTTACATTTTGGGGAGACAAGAGATAAGTCAACTAGTCATTTCAAGTTCACTATAGTAGATGTCACTTTACTCATATAGGCATGTAAAAATCAGACTGAAAAGAAAGACTTTGGTCTTGTGTCATCTTGTTTGAGAGCCTTTTGAAATGCCTATTGTGTGGAGCCCAACCCAGGGAAAACTGCCTTCCCACCCTGCCTCTTTGTTTTCAAGGCCAACCTGCCCCTGCTGCAGCGAGAACTGCTGCACTGCGCTCGCGCTGCCAAGCAGACCCCATCCCAGTACCTGGCTCAGCACGAACACCTTTTGCTCAACACAAGTATCGCTTCACCTGCTGACTCTTCAGAGCTGCTCATGGAAGTACATGGAAATGGAAAGAGGCCCAGTCCAGAAAGGTGAGCAGAGAAGAGCTTGTTCATGTTTCTGGAACCATTGAGCTTCCTCTTTACTTGTGAAAGAAATTTTTATTACTGTAGTTATAGATAGGTGTGCACTCAGAATGCTTCTCAAATCTATAGGTGTAGCTCCCAGATATAAGTTTTTTTTTTAAATGCTTCAGATGACTCTATGCCTCTGGTGAAAAACTCTGATCTAGAATATTCTATGTATCCATTGTTCTAGAACCATAAGAAACAAGCTGCCTAAGATATTTTTTTCTGTGTGGGGTTTTATAAAAGTATAAGAATTAGTTACTAATACATGTTAATGAATCACCATTATTTTGAAGGCTGACATTATTTTAATTAATTCTGGATATTTCAGCATGAGTGTCCACCACAATATTTTGTAGTTTGCCAAAGAAGAAATATTTTAACAGCAGTGGAAAATTATTATAATTGAAGCTAAATTACTAAAAGCCCAACCAATTCACAAGTCTATTATTTATTCAGCCTTTTTCCTTCAATGTAGAGAACTGTTTTCAGTAATTGACCTCCACAGTAGCAAATTTCTAATCATTGTAGAACCCATAGTCTTCCATATTCTTATCATATGGAAATGCCATTGTCTCCTTAGTCTCTCATTTTGCTTCATGAGGTTTAGTTATTTCTGCCTTACTGTGAGTGAATTTGACTTTTATTTTTATGCTGGAATAAATCAGCAGTTTCCATTATCTCTCTGAAGACATTTCAGTTCATGTCTTATGTCAAACCTTTTCTTATGGTCTTCCTGTTTGTGAAAATGCTTAGCACATGTAGATGTGCAAGAATATGTTTGCATGAACATTTGTTGATGGGCTCAGATACCTACTTACCTTTTTTACAGGAGGGAAGACAACAGTTTTGAAAGAGATACAATTCCTCCTGAACCTCCTGCCAAGAGAGTGTGTACAATCAGCCCTGCTCCTCGGCACAGTCCTGCCCTCACTGTACCCCTTATGAATCCTGGAGGCCAGTTCCATCCTACACCCCCACCTCTTCAGCACTACACCTTAGAAGATATTGCAACTTCCCACCTATATCGTGAGCCCAACAAGATGTTAGAACACCGAGAAGTTCGTGATAGACACCACAATCTTAGTAAGGGACATAAGCCTTTTTCTTTTGTTTTTTTGTCTTTCATTATTGATTTATAGGAGTTTTAAAATATATTCTCAGAGGTAATTTTTTGGTTGGTTTTATGTCATTTTGGGGGTCCCAGACTCTGTTGTGAATCATTGCTTTTATAGTATACTCATAGTTCGTATGAATGTGTATTTATTTGATAGAATTCTACTTACTGTATTCTTCACTCTATCCTCAAATTGAATCTCTAATTTCTAATAGGTCTAAATGGAGGCTATCAAGATGAGTTGGTAGACCACCGTTTGACAGAAAGGGAATGGGCTGATGAATGGAAACATCTTGATCATGTAAGAATCTTATGAATAATTTTCATATTTACTACTTTTAATTATTTTTTTAAATTTTCAGATAAGTGGGGTGTTGTTTTTTTTAATTTGTTGTTGATGGTATTACAGATGTCCCCCAATTACCTGCTGTTTGCCCCCTTCCACCTAGCTCCTAACCCACCCCAGCCTTCACCACACTATTGTCTATGTCATGGGCTGTGCATTTTTAATATGTTTTTATTGATATCAGAGAGAAGAAGGGAGAGAGAGAGAAACCTCAGTGATGAGAGAGAGTCATTGATCAACTGCTTCCTGCACACCTCCTACTGAGGATGGTACCCACAACCCAGGCATGTGCCCTGACCAGAATACAACCATGACCCCTTGGTTCATGGGTCAACGTTCAACCACTGAGTGACACAGCCGGACTGCATTTATGTTCTTTGGTCAGTCTCTTCCTGTCCCCTCTATACCCCTTCCCCCCATGCCCTGGACCTAACTTGTTTGTACTTTTAATTCTTAATATCACCAATAGTAACAGAGTGTGTATGTTTCAAGTGAACTTAACCAGAGCTACAGTGTCTTTGCAATAAAAGCTGATTTATCTATTAACTCCTCCAGCTAAAGAGCTAAGCGTAACTCGCAAATCTTTGTGATCACTTCAAGTCTTAACCAAGTAAAGTCATGTTAAAGAGGTTTGTGAGTTCAGATCCCAGCTTTGACACTTGTATCTTTGTTGTTTCCCCATTTCCCCCCGCCTTTTTTTTTAACTCAGCCATAAAAATAATGAAATCTTACCATTTGCAACAACACAGATGGACCTAGAGAGTATTATGCTAAGTGAAATAAGTCAGTCAGAGAAAGATAAATACCATATGATTTCACTCATGTAGAATCTAAAAAAAAACTTTAAAAAAAAAATGCACAAACAGTACCTAACAGGGACAAACTATAGATACAGAGAACAAACTGAAGTTGCCAGAGAGGAGAGGTAGGAGTAGGGGATGGGTGAAAAACGTAAAGGGGATTAAGAAGTACAAACTTCCAATTATAAAATAAGTGTTATGTGGATGTAATATACACCATAGGGGATATAGTCAATAATCCTATATAATTAAAGCCTAGGTGGTGTCACGCCCTCACACAACATCATCACCAGATGGCCACCACAAGATGGCCACATCCACAGTGGAGTTAGGGTCTAGTGGCCGCCCTGCACTATGAGGCCTGGAGGTCCCCAAGGCTCCAGGCTGCATGGAGGAGGCTGGTCCCAACGTCTTCACCACCTTGCACATAGGAGGCGGTTCACAGCAGGCAAGGGCAGTTGGGGGTGATCAGGCTGGCAGGAGAGAGCAATTAGGCATCAATCAGGCAGTCAGGGGAGCAATTAGGGGTGATCAGGCTGGCAAGCAGAAGCAGTTAGAGGCAATCAGGCTGGCAGGGAACACAGAAGTCATCAGTCCCAGATTGTGAGAGGGATCCCAGATTGGAGAGGGTACAGGCCGGGTTGATGAACAGTCCTCCTGTGTATGAATTTCATGCACCAGGCCTCTAGTATTATCAGTGTCAGATGGTTACTGTATTTATCATGGTGATCCCTTTGTAAGGTATATAAATATCAAGTCATTTGTTGTATCCCTGAAACTAATATAATATTGTGTATTAAATTAATTTTAAAAGTTTATTTTTTCTTTGATTAAAACTTGGTATTTGAATTTATAGGAGGGTTGTAACAATATGTAAGGTGCTAATCACAGGGCATGGTATGCATGAAGTGTTAATGGATAGAGCTTCTCCAAAAACAAATGAGAATCAAAAATGCCAGTACAGAATACAAGCCCAAGTTCTCTGTCTCATTGTAAGAGAGGGTTTCCCTTCTCACTAAAAGGGAAGAGAAGATATAGTACTTCATTAAGTATATATACAGTAGCTCTTTGAATCTTGAGTGATAAAAATTGTCTCTGAATGTTATTTCTCTAATAACATTCTTTTTAAAAAAATATATTTTATTGATTTTTTTTTTTTTTACAGAGATGAAGGGAGAGGGAGAGTTAGAAACATTGATGAGAGAGAAACATCAATCAGCTGCCTCCTGAACACTCCCTATTGGGGATGTGCTCACAACCAAGATACATGCCCTTGACTGGAATCGAACCTGGGACCCTTCAGTCCGCAGGCCAATGCTCTATCCACTGAACCAAACTGGTTAGAGTTCTTTTTTTTTTTTTTTTTAATTAAATTATCTGTGTACATATTTTACCATTTCCCCCCCCCCATAACATTGTTAATAAATCGCCAGCTTCATCAGATACGTTGGTGTGTTTATGCAAATATATAAGGTTTCACCAAAGTCTTTTGGTTTTTAAGTATTGTTTTTATTCTCATTAACTTTTCATTTTTTTATTGTTGTCAGTATAACATATATATTCTACTTCCCCCTTTATCCTCCTCCACTAAGTCCCTACCCATCCACCCACTCCAGATCTTTACCAGCATATTATCATTTCCATGGTCACCATAGTCTTTAAAGGGCTATATTATAATGAGAGTCTGATTACTTCAACCTTAAAGAATCCAGTGTTATTTTGAAATCTAAACAAAAAATAAATTGTGTGTGTGTGCACATATTTATATAAACTAAATATTTTTAAAGAAGCTGTAATAAAGGCTTTAAAATGTAAGCTTGATATTGTGTCTATAAGACCCTTAAACCTTCATTATTTATATAATTTGTTTACCTATCCTTGATTTGCAACATCAGTGTTTGAATGTCTTCATCTCATCACTGCCTGACTTCTTCTCTGGTTCAGGCCCTGAACTGCATTATGGAAATGGTAGAAAAAACAAGGCGCTCCATGGCAGTTCTGCGGCGCTGTCAGGAATCTGATCGTGATGAACTCAACTACTGGAAAAGACGATATAACGAAAACACAGAGATGAGGAAAACAGGGAATGAACTGGTCTCCAGGCAGCACAGTCCTGGGAGCGCAGATTCTCTCAGCAGTGGTAAGATGGCAAGACCAGCTTTTTATATTTCACTTTAAAGGAAGGTGGTGCTAGAATGTGGAGTTAAAAAGACCCAGATGATTATGAAGAGTAAATGATAAAATATTTCAAGGACTCGGTATTTAGCATGTTCAGGAACTTTTGTCTTTCTCATGGAAAATGAGAATATTTGTTATCTTGTTCTGTTTTTAACTCTCAGTATATGTGCTAGATGATGATAAAAGAGTATTTGGTTATTAAATTCAGCATGGCTGAATGTACTAGATACTCTTACGTACATTACATTTATTCCTCACTGTAGCCTGAACACGTTTGCCTCACTTTCCCTTGTCTTTTTCCAACTCCACAGCCAGGAAAATACTATTTTCAACCTCTGCCTGGATGTCTCTACAAAAGATTTTACTTTATCAATCTGGGCTGTCCCTTTTCCCTGCCTGAGGCAGCAACTGTTCTCTCAATCCAGGGTACATCTAGGATGCCAAAACTATTCCCTCCGAAGTGTTCCGTCACATTCACCTAATAACTGAAAAGGCGCCTTATCTAAAGATACAGATCAATGAGGGGCCGTCTGATAGTTTCTTTCCCCACCCACTCAGTTCAAGCTCCAGAGTCTCACCAGGAAAATCTCCTATGACAGACCTAGTATGTTCCACAGAAGACAGTCGTTAGCCTCAAAAAGACAAAAAAAAATTATACAAAAAGATTGGAATCCCAATCAGTCCCAACTCATCCACAGAAGTGACTCGAGCCAACCATAAGTTAGCAACATTGGGAGATCTAGCACAGCAAGACATCAAAGAATACCTTGAACAACTTGCAGAAATTTACCCAAAGTTCGCCATCCAAATCACAAACCTTCCATCAACGAGTCTGCATGAATGCAAAGTGAGATATGGAGTCAGGAGTCAGCTCTTCTCCCACCAGGATTGCAATTTTTGCTTTGCATCCACCTCTACTCATTTTCACCCTTTTCTTGAGGGTCTAGCTAGGATGAATATATGTTCTAATTTGCCTGGCAAAGTTCCAGTTTATCCTGTCTTAATAATTACTAGCACCTACCTCACTCTCAAATGAGGACAGTTGGGATAATAAATAGTCACTCTAGGTTTTAGCTCTTCACATATCCAGTGTTTCATTCTCTCAGATTTCTCAGGGATATTAATTTGTCTGACTTGAACAGTATCTTTTAGTATCTACTTGATATTTTTATTTCACTGTTTTTTGTACTACATATCCATTGCAGTGTAGAAAGGGAAGCATAATTCATATCCTAAACTAGTGTGCTATTCAAAATTTGACCAAAACTAAAAAAAAAAAAAAAAATGTGACCAAAATCACTGGTCTGTGATTGATCTGAGACGCTTACCCCAGCATGTATCAGGCACCATTAGCTTCACTATGAGAAGAGTCCTCTGCACTAAGCAGTGTGCTTAAGACATAGTTGCTTTGTGTTCTGGTGTAAGTCCCATATCTCTTCACGGACAAAAAAACAACAACAGTTTGCAGACCAGCACTGTGAATAGCACTCTCCTACACTGAACTACAGTATATTTTGAGGCCTAGCACACACACACACCAAGGACTTTTAAATGACTAGGTAATTCATGTTCTGGGTTATATAGAAACCTTGGTTGATTTTTATTGAAGTATTTAGTATTTAAGTGTTTGGGTGATTTGGAAAGAAAGTGATTGGAGACTGGATGATATTATTACTTTACTCACCTATATATATAAAAGCCTAATATGCTAAGTCCAACAAAATAGTTGACCATTCGACCAATCGCTATGACCCACATTGACCACCAGGGGGCAGATGTTACAAATGATACAGAGTGTGAGGTCCCATCATCTTATCAGCTGTTCTCAGAACAGGATTACTGTTTATCATCATTTAAACAACACTGAGGTTTACCACTTGATTTTCTTGGGGATTTTGTGTTTTTGGAAGTGTTTTCTTTCTTGACCTGGGAGCTAATGGGTGTTCACTTTATAATTTTTCATTAATTTATACATTAATGTTTTTATAAACCTGTTAGCCATTTAATGTTTTGGCAATTAAAAGAATTTTAATGAAAGAAACTGACTCAGCTGTCAATTTTTCCCAGTTTTTCTGGGAATGTGATTAATCTGGCCATTTATTATAAGTACACATTCCAGGACTTTTCCTGGAGGTTATGATTTGGGGACCAATGAATCTGAATATAGATGTTTAATGAATCCAGTGATCAGGCAAGTTAGAAAGAAAACGATTTTAAAAAAATAGAGTTTCTGTCAAACTCATATATTCAAATCATGACTTTCAGAAATGTTGAACAGAACAGAAAGTGAAAATAGAATAGTTATTGAAGTAATTCAGAAAATTTACCCATAACTGAAAGACAGTATTGCAGGTTGAACCATCCTACCAAGTAAACAACACAGTGGAAGAAACAGACTTATCAGTGTGTAACACTGGAAGTTAGAATAAATACAAATCTGAAGGAAAGTTACTTTGCTTAGAATTCTGTACTCAACCAAAAACAATTAACTGTTAGATTAACAACCCCTTTATTGTAGTGTCTACTATGATTAGGAAGGAAAGTACAGAGAAGTAAACCAGAAGGTGGAAGACATAATTGATGAAATAGGAACCAGCTTGAGAAAGAGCCGAAAGGAATCCCTAGGATAGTGAGGGAGGATCCCAAGCTACAGTGGTACAACAAGCCTAGAACGTAGCCAATTCAGACTGGAATAGCCCAGAATGTGTTTGGTGGGGTGAGGGGTAGAGGTTAAAAGAATGAAATTCCTATTGAAATAACTAGTCAGTTAATAATGCCTGAAACCGGTGGGGGGGGAGGGAGGGCATCAAGCTGTAGCAATACCAGAAAAATCAGCTTTAAAAAAAGACATTTTATCATTGTCAAAATAGAAAATATACATGACTTCAAAGAGATGATGCTCCGATTTGGAAGATCTTTAAATATGAACACTGTGTTCTTAGGCACTTTTTTTTTTTTTTTTTTTTTTTTTTTTTAACCCTGGGGGCCCATTAGGACCCATGTGGGGACTTTTCAAAAAAGTCCTGAGACCCTGGCCCTACCTCAAGTTTCCAGTTCAATTGGTCTGAGATGGAGTCTGGACTCCTTTATGTACATTATCATTTAATTCTCAGGACCTCACAAGATAAGTCATTTTTCAGTGAACCTGCATGGCTTATTGTAGAAAATACAGAAACATATAAAGAATTTACTAGCTCATTTCCCACACTGAAGACTTTTACCTGCATCCTTCATTTACTGTTTCCTAAGAACTAGAGCATTCCCCTACATAACCACAATACCATTAGCCCCCCATTTTTTTTTTAACATATTTTTATTGATTTTTTACAGAGAGGAAGGGAGAGAGATAAAGAGCTAGAAACATCGATGAGAAAGAAACATCGACCAGCTGCCTCTTTCACACCCCCCACCGGGGATGTGCCCGCAACCAATGTACATGCCCTTGACCGGAATCGAACCTGGGACCCTTCAGTCCGCAGACCGACGCTCTACCACTGAGCCAAACCTGTTTTGGCTAGCCCCACATTTTTGACCCATTCATTTGCATTATCTGTCTGGCCTTTGATTACAGTAACCTCTGAAACACTAGTTTTCTTAGTGATCCACCTGAAAATCCTGACTTCTGTCTCTGGCTTTGGGAAATATGCAAATGTCCCTAGCTCCCAGGCATTTCTTGAGTAAGCTGAGAAGTTTTAGGGTCAGGTACATCTCACCACTTGGCTGAGGATTGGGCGGTCCTCAAAGGATATGACCAAGGCTTATTGATAACTGAAGTAGGGTGGTTTAAGACAGCCACGTCCTCACAAGTAAACACGTGTTTCTTCTCTCATTTCACATCCATGATTGCTTATCTACACACTCAAAACCCCCTTTCTTACTGGCTTTCCTTGGGGGCAGCGGAGGACTCAGTTGAAATTGACCCACCTTCTTCGCTTATGTTACCTTGCCTCTTCCAGTCCTAGACACACACACCCCCGCCCATATTACATCAGTCTCATACTTAGGTATGAGATTTGAATCATGAATTTCACCTATGTTGAAAAGAGCCCTTCAGTTTTCTTTTTATTGGCAGTGATGATAGCATTTCCTACATAGCACAATATCATAAAAAGTATTAATACTATCAAAATGTTAAACCTAGGGATTCCCTTTTGGGGTGATGGTAATGTTCTGAAACTAGATAAGGGTGAAAGTTGAACAACATTGTGAATGTACAAAAAATATCACTGAATAATACTTTGTACTCTAAAATGATAAGTGTTACGTGTATTTTCCAGGATTAAAAAATCTCCTTTCCCTAGCCAGTTTGGCTCAGTGGATAGAGCATCGGCCCCAGGACTGAAGGGCCCTGGATTTGATTCCAATCAAGGGCACAAACCTCAGTTGCAGATGTGCAGGAGGCAACCAATTGGTGTGTCTCTCTCACATCGGTATTTCTCTCTGTGTGTCTCTCCCCTTCCCTTCCACTTTCTCTAAAAATCAATGGGAAAATATCCTCCGGGGGAGGATTAACTAAAATAAATAAAAATCTCCTCATCCTCTCACAGCTTGGGGGAGATATGGTAGTATGTTCTTTGTGCTAATTCTCTCTATCCAAAACCAGTTTGCAGCCAGTTCCCAGGCATTCTCACGAAAACTAACGATTTTATAAAGCCTCTTGGGCAAATGTTTTGTGCCGGGCTGGCCTCCCCTGCCACACTGGCTGTTCTCCTGATTCCTCTTTGCCCCACGGATTGGTGCGTGTGTAGAGCAATAAATCTACTTTTCAGATTAACCTCAACAAAGTATAAGGAAGTGAGGGAGGCTCTGGCTGGGTAGCTCAGTTGGTTAGAGCCTTGTCCCGATACACCAAGGTGCAGGTACCATCCCCAGTCAGGGCACACACAAGACTCAAACAGTGAATGCATAAATAAGTGGAACAGCATATCAGTGTTTCTCTCTCAAATCAATTTTTTTTAAAAATGAAGGAGGCCACTAACAAAAACAATAACATTCAAATTACCTTAATTAGTTTTCACAGTTTTGAAAGCAATAGAACCATTTCTTATATAATATTACATTTTACAACCACATGATAAGTCACCCTCCACCCTGTGTCTTTCCCAGAACCCCTGGAATGCCTCTTTATGGTACATTTGACATGCACTGTTCTAGTTCAGACTATTTTCACTGCTTGGTGTGTGTGTGTGTGTTTGTTTGTTTATTTATGAGTGTTTAAAGAAATTTACAGGAAACCTCCTTAAATCACATGTAAGGGTTCCGGCCTGCCAAGAAACAAAAGCTATATTCTCTGACATACCTACAGAGCATTTGCCAGTAGTGCCCTGTGCATGATGGGGACAGTTCAGTTCAATTAATACGAAAACACACATATGTAACACATAAATATCTATAGTTATTTATATTTTATAAAGTACCTTAGAAATACATATATGTGCAGAGGGGAAAATAAGGACACATTGATAAGTAGAAAGTGGAGATCACTTTTAATCTCACTATTTTGAAATACTGTTAATATCTGAGGCATGCAGGTATGTGTTTTAAAAGTAAAAATTAAGCTCTAGCCAGTTTTCTCAGTGGATAGAGTATCAGCCTGCGGACTGAAGGGTCCCGGGTTTGATTCTGGTCAAGGGCATGTACCTCGGTTGCAGGCTCCCCCAGATCTGATTGGGTGTGCAGGAGGCAACCAATCAACGTGTCTCTCTCACATTGATGTTTCTGTCTGTCCCTTTTCCTTCCACTCTCTCTAAAAATCAATGGTAAAAATATCCTCGAGTGAGGATTTAAAATTAAAAATTAAGTGTGCTGTTTTATCCCTTATCAGATTATTTTTGCACTAAATGAACATATATTTTTGAGTCTTAAGTGGAAAAGATCTGGTAAGTTTTTCATAAAAAGAAAACATGCCGATCATAGATAATTTCTGACCCTTGCTACTTCTCTCTCTCCTGTAGATCCTCAGCGGGAATTCAACAGTAGGCCAGCAACAGGATATGTACCTGTGGAATTTTGGAAAAAAACCGGTATGTGCCTGTCTCCTTATAGGATGCATGTACTCACTGATTTGTGTCAGTGTTCAGCACATATTTGAGGGAAAGATGGTTGTCTCAACAACCTCCTCATAGAACTCTAGGCTACTGCCTCTCTCCCCCAGCTTTCCCACACATCTGGATGTCCCTCATGTTACTTTGCAGGTCAAGAATTTGGAATGCCTCCCGGCAGACCATGCAGGTTCCTTTAATATGCTTCTGGGTCACACTCAGACATTAAGGAACCAACTCTTTCTTCCCTATGTATTGGAGTCTCTGTTTCTGGCCATGTAGCTTAATTCGTTTCTGCCTGTTCTGGTCACTAGAATCTGCACACACTGTACTACCACATTTCATTTATTCTGCTCTTGAAAAAACTTTTTCCTTTCACCTTCACTGTCCCCAGCTTCATCAAATTAGTTCTGGGGCAGCCTCAGTTTCTACAAGAATAAAGAAGGTAGGACTGCCTATTGTGGTAAGATAGGGATTTAAATTAATATCTCATTCTTAATATTTATCTCATCCAAATTCTAGCTACCTTTTCTTCTTGCCTGCCTTTCCTAGTAACATTTATTTTTAGCCCAATATAGTTTTTATTTTCTTCTTAAGATAAAATTTATTTCTACAAAAAGTTAATACCTATCATTCAGAAAGACTTTCAAGACCATCAAGAACCTAATAAACAAATGGACAAATTATGAGAAATTTACATGAACGTGTTGCAAAATGTTTACTTTTACTGGCAATCCAAAAAATTTTCGTGCACAAGATCTCCGTGGTAACTGGTGATTTTCTACTTGGGAGGTACCTTTGGTTAAGAACCAGATTATGGCATTAGGCCAGCTAAATTTGAGTCCTTGTTCTGGTCTAGTGCCACCTGTGACCTTGAATTACCTTGCGCAAGATAGTTATTCAAACTGTGCTTTTTTAAAAAATATATTTTATTGATTTTTAACAGAGAGGAAGAGAGGGTTAAAGAGTTAGAAACATCAATCAGCTGCCTCCTGCACACCCCCTATTGGGGATTGCCCACAACCAAAGTACATGCCCTTGACCGGAATCCAACCTGGGACCCTTCAGTCCACAGGCCAACACTCTATCCACTGAGCCAAACTGGTTTCAGCCAAACTGATTTTTATTGATCCTTAAACTTAGAGGATAAATGTTCTTCAGGCCATTATGTTGGCTCAATAAGAGAGACTTAATACCTATTTGGTAACTAGTAGGATATGAAAGATAGATGTGGTGAGCCACAATGAACTGTGTGGCTATCAAGAAGAAAGGAACCCTAGCTGGTTTGGCTCAGTGGATAGGATGTTGGCCTGTGGACTAAAAGGTCCCAGGTTTGATTCCGGTCAAAGGCACATGCTCGGGTTGTGAGCTCAATCCCCAATAAGGGTCATGCAGGAGGCAGCCAATCAATGATTCTCTCTCATCATTGACGTTTCTATCTCTCTCCCTCTCCCTTCCTCTCTGAAATCAATAAAAATACTTTTTTTTTTTTTATTTTTTTTTTTTAAGAATAAAGGAAGCATGGAGTTCAGTGCCAAGTCAACTCAGCATCATTCTTGCTTGGCCTTTTAGGTGAAAACTTTCCTTTCTTAAGGCTGGAGCAATAAAGTGCAAAGTTCTGTGATGATAGCATAGAACCATCGTCAGCAAACTGCGGCTCACAAGCCACATGCGGTTCTTTGGCCCCTTGAGTGTGGCTCTTCCACAAAATACCATGGCCTGGGCGAGTCTATTTTGAAGAATGGTGTTAGAAGAATTTTAAGTTTAAAAATTTTGGCTCTCAAAAATTTCAATCGTTGTACTGTTAATATTTGGCTCTGTTGACTAATGAGTTTGCCGACCACTGGCCTAGAACACTCTGTTTAAACCTCCTTTGAGCATAGGCCACATGCAAGAGCCAAGCAGCAGGGAGCTTCCTTAGGCTTCTGTCATTTTGTGGTCTCAGGAGGGAGGTCATTTACTTTGGGACTTAGGGCTGAGGCTCAAGTGCATAGTAAGTTATTTGGAGCAGCAGTCTCCAACCTTTCGGATCTCATGGCCCACCACCGGTTGGTGACCGCTGATTTGGAGTGCCCATCCTATAGAAACCATGCAGGGTGATGATGGGAGAAAGTGACCGGGAGCCAAGTGGGGTAATGGTAACTGGACACGTCTGTGAAAGTCCAGGATTCCCAGCAATCTTCCCATTTTTCTCTACCTGGGTCAATATTTTATACCAGCTGCCTCCTGTTCATTTTTACCTGGATGCCCCAGAGCAGGCGTCTTCAAACTACGGCCCGCCAGATTTTTTGGGCAGTGAGTGCAGCCGAGGTGTTACAGTAGGAATTAGTAGTTCATATAGTCCGGCCCTCCAGCTCTCTGAGGGACTGTGATCTGGCCCCCACTTTAAAAAGTTTGAGGACCCCTGCCCCAGAGGCACCATAGCCTTCTCTTGTCTCCATCCCAGCATTTTGCTTATTATTCGTTCTGTTGCATACCACTACCGTCCTTCCCTTTTACCTTCACCTCCAGACCCCTAGATGCTGCTGATCTCGTTCTGCCTCCCTCCCTTACTCTGTGCTACTTGCTTCTGCCTAAATTCAGAGACTGTTCTATCTCTTCTTCTGAATTGTCCCAGTCTCTCGATTGGCTCTTCAGCCTTCATGTTTTTCTCCTTGCGTAGAACCCTTTAGGTTTAGAGTTCACATTTTCTTTAGAAAAAGGGCCAAACTCCTTAGCATGAGATGCAAGACTTCCCAAAAATTCATTTCCGCCTCCCATCTCAACCAGGACTTGTACTCTTAAAAGCTGACCACTTTCCCTGTGGCTCTCAGACTGACACCTAAGCCACCTTTATACTATCACAAACAGTTATGAGAATAGAGACTATGTCTTAGTCACCTCGCTGTCCCCAGTCCCAAGCACAGTGCCCACCTCCAGCTATATACTCAATAAATGGTTGCATGAATGGACAAGTGAGTGAGTGTAAGAATACAAGTGAACACATGTGCCATAGGTTCATCCCTGTGTATTTTTTTAAAAAGTCATCTAGTTTTAGTTTTGTCCCTATTTAGAAATGACGTGGGGTGGGAGGGAAAAGATTTATCGGCCAGTTGATTTTACTGTCACTTTCTTCTAGAAGAAGCTGTGAATAAGGTGAAAATTCAGGCCATGTCAGAAGTACAGAAAGCCGTTGCTGAGGCAGAGCAAAAAGCCTTTGAAGTGATTGCAACAGAGAGAGCTCGGATGGAGCAAACCATAGCCGACGTCAAACGGCAGGCCGCAGAGGATGCCTTCCTTGTCATAAATGAACAGGAAGAGTCAACGGAGGTCAGAGTTCTGTTATTCCTGGGGGCTGGGGCCGGGGCCGGGGCCGGGGCTGGGGCTGGGGCAGCTGGAGTGGACCAGCCCACTGCTTTCCGCTTAAGTGCTAGGCAGCAAGACAGAACCGTCGCTCTTGAACTATCCAGTACCAGAAGGGTTTTATTGCCAATTATACAGGTAGTTATTTATATTTTAGGAAGTATCCTAAAAAGTGGGGCAAAAGTAGATTTACAGTTGTTCATATGGAAAATAATGCAATATTTAATAAATACAATAAACTCTTTCGCCCTGGCTGGTATGGCTCAGTTGGCTGGGCTTTGTCCTGTGTACCAAAAGGTAGCCTGTTGGATTCCTGGTCAGGGCACACAGCCTAGGTTGCAGGTTCAATCCCCAGTAGGGGGTGTGCAGAGGCAGCCTATCTATGTTTTGCCCTCACATTGATGATTCTTCCTCTTCCTTCCTCTCTCTCTGAAAATCAATAAAAAGTATTTTTTTAAGATAAACTCTGTGCTTCGCATACTCATAGCTATAAACCTACTTTTGCCCCATCATGTATAATATTCTTATTATATTGATTTTAATTTTGAAAACTCACCCTAATACCTGAGTTGGTGGATTGCATGGTAATGCTGACATTCCCCTTCGCTGAGTGGGCTTATGTACTGTGTGTCAGCCACAAAGCCAGGTGTGTGTATTGCCTTTTTGATCCTCACAATGGCTCTAGGAGGTGGGTGTTCCTGGATTCCAATCTCACAGGTGAGGACACTGTGGATTAGGGACTTTGCCCAGTGCCGAAGCCGGGGTGCAGGAGTGAGGAAATGGAGCCCCGGTCGCCTCTGGGCTGCTTGTAAAGAGGGTAGTTCTTTATGGGCTGAAGTGACAGATGGGGCAGATCGGCCCAACTCTCCATGGCCCAGGACTTGGTGATGCTTCTAAGAGAAACAAGACACTCTTGTACCACAGAGGATAAAAATAAACTGAGCGGGGAGGGGGTGGGAATAGCACATGACAAAAACACCAAGCCTGTTTATTTCTAAATAGGTAAATTCCATCTACTAATTGAAAAAATTAACTATCTTTGGGACATTCTCTTTAAGTTATAAAAAAAACAAAACAAAAAAAAACTGGGTATTTTAGTCAATTTGTTTTCTTTATTTAAAAAAATATATATTTTTGTTAATTCTCACCCAAGGATATTTTTCCATTGGTTTTTAGAGAGAGGAAGAGAAAGGGAGAGACAGAGAGAAACATTGATGTGTCACATTTATTGGTTGTCACCTGCATGCATCCTGACCAGGGCCAGGGAACCTGCATCTGAGGTGCATGCCCTTGACCAGAATCGAACCCAGTACCCTTCAGTCATCGGGCCCACGTTCTATCCACTGAGCCAAACTGGCTAGGGCTGGTTTGTTTGTTTTCTTAAACAACAGGAAGTTTATTTTCTCAATCTTTTAAGTGATCCCTTTCAATAGAGCAATGCCAAGCATGACGATGTAAAGACAAAAATGTCTAAATGTCATGTGGCCATCACAGATGTGGAAAATTCCTCACTGTAACATTCTATAAAAGGTACCGGCTTGTGAGGAAATAGTTTATTTAATTTACCCTGCAGACTGTGCAGTGATACCAGGTTTCAGATGAGTGAAAGGTTATATTGGTGAGAATGTAATTTCTCCAAATTTTTACTTTCTGTCAGAAATGTATATTGCATTATGTGATCAAAAGTCATTTTTAATTGATTTCAGAGAGGAAGGGAGAGAGATAGAAATATCAACGATGAAAGCCAATCATTGCTTGGCTGCCTCTTGCACATCCCACACTGGGGATCAAGCCCACAACCCAGGCACGTGCCCTGACCGGAAATCGAACTGTGACCTCCTGATTCACGGAATGATGATTTGAAGGGCAACTACATAATAAACCTTTCTTGTCTTCCATCGTAGCCAAAGCCTCGTGATTAAGTCAGGAAATGTCAGGGGAAAGGGAACAACAATGACCTGTTCGCTCTGGCTGCTCTGACACCACAATGTTCCTGCGTGTATAGACTGCTCCTGCCTCAGTGGGAAGCTGTTTTCCTTACCTTGTTTTATTATGTTTCATAAATTATTAAATAAGCAATTTTTAATAAAATGGCATCCAAGCGAAAGTTCCAGTGCTTTAGTACTCTGCCCGGTTTGAGACAGACTTGGGCAGAGGGAGTAGAAGTCTCCCATCAGCTAGGGCTGCCCGGTTGGCATGTTTTGACAGCAGCCCCACGCAGACAACCACTGAGGTCTTCCCCACAAGTGGTAATGTTCTGCCAGCGCATTGTTTTCAGGCTCCAAAGTCTGGCGTTCTCTGGAATGCAGTTTGCTTGAGCCTTAAGAATTACTTCAGCTTCCTATTTTGGTCCTCTGGCATTTGTGTCGGCAAGTTTAGGCAGTCCTTAGCGTGTATTTCCTGAGAAGCCTGATGTGTTAGAGAGAAGTATACTGCCCTCTCTAATGTTCTTTGAAACTAAACTTCCACATTGAGTATAGTGCAGGCAGGAGGTCTGGGTTCTAGACTTGCATGACCACGTAATTTTTGTTACTCACCTGAGGATATGTTTTTATTGGTTTTTATTTATTTCTTTTTTTGCTTATTCCTTACCCAAGGACATGCTGAGAGAGAGAAAAACATTGATCGATTGCCTTCCATACGCATCCCAATCCGGGATCAAACCTGCAATCCAGTTACATGCCCTGACCAAGAGTCCAGTTGGCAACCTTTTAGTGCAAGGATGGCACTCAAACCAACTGAGCCCTCTGACGAGGCTGTTTTTATTGATTTTAGCAGGAGAGGGAGGAAGACCATATATTCCCTGACTGGGAATGAAATCCATAACATTTTGGTGTATGGAACAATGCTCCAATCCACTGAACCACACCGGCCAGGGCCAACTAAACAAATTATAACCTTAGGCAAGTCCCTGCCTCAGTGTCCCATCTGTGCAACCCAAGAGGTGGGCCAGGTGGCCCTTTTCAATGCTTGCTGTCCTGTTGTCACTTGAACAAGTGTCCTGATTTCATGGGGAGTGGTCAGACGGGCCTTGTGGTTGGCTCTGCTGTTCTGGAGAACTTGGGGAGAGAGGAGTTGCTCAAGTCCTTCCAGATGCCTAAGAAATCATTGCCCCTCCCTGGGACCTGGGAGCGTCCTCTGGCCAATGCCATAAGGCTTTTCTCAACAGTTGAAGGTGGACCTGGAGAACTGGGTGCGGAAAAAACACTTGTGTCACAGCTGGAGCCACCACTGGAATCTAGAGGAAGGAGGAGAGTACTAAGGAGCAGGTTTCAGCTGCCTCTCTCCTGGCTGCTACTTGTAGCTCTCACCACGCCTCACAACCCCCTTGTCAAGGCACAACTGCCTCTCTAATGGCTTCTACCTGTAGCTCTCACACACCTCACAACCTATGACAAGGCACAACTCTTAAAGGAGAATGGACACAGAGGAAGTAATATAACCATCTATGCTCCTGGCCGGTAACTTTTCTAAAAGATCAGGTGTTGTCATTGAAAATATGGTTATTCCTCTGCTGGGAAGACCAAGAGAAGAAACCATGTGTGGTCTTAGAATAGACAGTTATGATGGGGGACGCTGGGACAGTTAGGTTTGGCTACTGAGGAATAAATCGTGAGTTAGTGCCTTCAATAGAGTGTGGGGCTTCCGCCTGCCCTGCAGGGATGCTGTTTGTGTGTTCACATCCCCCTCATCTTGCTGTCCCCTTAGTCGGGTGGATACTCTTCCTGTGTTACTCAGGAAACCCTGAGAGCAGAGACAGGACAAGCACAGGTGTGTGTAGGTCCAACCCCCCGCTTCTGCAGGGCAGGCGATGAGTGATGACAAGCCTGCCCCACAATATCCAAGCAACTAACCGGTGTCTGTGCTTGCAGAACTGCTGGAACTGTGGCCGCAAAGCCAGCGAGACCTGCAGCGGCTGCAATATCGCACGATACTGCGGCTCTTTCTGCCAGCATAAGGACTGGGAGCGGCACCACCGCCTCTGTGGCCAGAACCTGCACGGCCAGAGTCCCCACAGCCAGAGCCGGCCACTGCTTCCTGGAGGGCGGTCAGCCAGGTCTGCCGATTGCAGCGTGCCGAGCCCAGCGCTGGACAAGACCTCCGCAACCACCTCGCGCTCCTCAACACCTGCCTCTGTGACAGCCATCGACAGCAACGGACTCTGAGCCCGGGCTCCTTCCCCTGATGACCTCTCAGCACCAGGGCTGGACCAGGACAAGTAGCTGCTGGGTCATTAGCAAGAAGTGAAGTGGAGGCAGAAAGAGTCCAAGCCCAGCAAACACTGCTCACAGCCTCTCCAGACATCTGTCCCGGTTTCCCATCTGTGTCCTTGGGGGAAATAGTGTGCACACAGGCAGTTGGCTGGAGCTGCCTCTTCCGTGGCTTTCTGGTGTGTTCCTCTCCCAACTGGAGCTGGCGTGGCGGGCGCCTTTTCAGTGTAGACCACCAGCTCCCCTCCCGCCTCTGGAGGCAGCAGACTGTCATACGTGCCCGGCCAGGCTGGAGGCAGCTGGCCCCATGCACCGTCTCCTGCTCCACTGTCCTCCCGCAGCAGAGGCCTGGAGGCTGAGAGCAGGCTGTGGAGAGGGTCCTCCTGACAGGGAGTGGCCCCTCATCCCCAACAGCTTCATGAGCCCATTTCCACCCTCAGCAGATGCCACTGATTGGCCGCAAGGGGACTTGGGAGGCAAAAAGCAGCGCTCAGGACTCCCCTGACCCTGCTGTTCAGACTTGTTAAAATTCTCAGAAACCACAGCAAAGTCACCATTTTAGTAAAAGCACCCATTACAATAAAAAAATAAAACTTCCACCAAGCATCGCAGATCATCTTGGATAGTTTTCCTACCTGCCTGGCTGCTTTCGTTTGGAACCCAGTTTTCTCTCTGATTTGATTTTGCTGTGCAGAAAAGTTTCCCGCACATGGATTGGTCTGAAGAAGAATGAGACTCAGGTGTGGATTAGTCTGTTCTCCCTGAGCATTTTGGCCAACTGCTATCGTCAAGTTGTTGGATGGATCATCCTTTGGAAACACAGAACCTCTTGTCACCGCTTGGCTGTGCGCACAGTCATCTTGTTCTGTGTCTTATCTCAGACCACGCGTGTCCAGATCACAGTGTGTATGGTCTCTATTTGGCACCTCTGAAGCCACAGTTGCTCCAGAGGATGTGATGTGGTGTGACTAGGACTCGCCTCACTAATCAGGGCCTGGTTACTTCTGAGCAGCCCTCATGGACCAGGAAGAATTCTTCAGACCTCATGGTTTCATGTCATCACACAGAACTGCATCAGTTTACTATTGGACACACAATCTCAGATTCCCTTCTCGTGTGTTTGATACATACCCATTTTGAGCTAAGAAATTTTGTGAAATGTGAGAGCCATTGACCAGTTTTTCTTCCTATCTTCAGGGAGTTTTCCAGCTATTGACCTGGTTCTCCAAATATGACATCCCCTAAACCTGTTTTAAAATGTTAACAACTGCCACACACTTTCCCCCTGACTTTTCTACTCTCCACCTCCAGCACTTTCTCTCCCCACGGAATCAGTTGGGTGTGTTGGTCATCCTTGCTCCTGCTGGCACTTAAGAGCCTGCTTTAGGTAGCCACTTTCTGTCACTGATGAGAGTGAAATAGGAGCTCTCGTCCTATAAAGGGAAAGTAATCAGCATAGGTATTGTAGCATTGTCCTTGCTTTAAGAATTTCTAGTCCCTAACTGACCTTACCCAAGGATGTTCTATCTTATGAAGAAACTCAATACAAGGCACCTTTAAAATACCTGTATTTCCGTTGCAGAAAGTGAAGTATACACAGAGAAGGAAGAATAGTAATGTTACATTGATTTGGAACTCTCAGCTGCAGTACTTGTGGGTGTTCTGACTTTAACAGGGATGAAGTCAGCAGCCCAGATGGGACTTGTCTAAATTTTCATAAGATACAGAATGCCCCCCAAGGAAGTCATGGGGCCTATAAATCAGTTTATAGCAAGAGGGTGTTTCGAGGTGTCCATTGGGTCTGTCCTCAGCTCACTCACTGTCTTTTCATTGGCAAATCAGATGAACACAGGTTCTTTAATCTCTTTATATATATATATATTGATTTCAGAGAGGAAGGGAGAGAGGGAGAAAGATGTATCAATGATGAGAGAATCATCAATCAGCTGCCTCCTGCACGCCCCCCACTGGGGATCGAGCCTGCAATCCTGACATGTGCCCTTGACAGGAATCGAACCTGGGACCCTTCAGTCCACAGGCTGATGCTCTATCCACTGAGCCAAAACAGCTAGGATGGGGTTCTTTAATCTTAAGTACCCACAAGACTAGACAGGGTAGATCAGATTTTTCCCGGTTGGAATAAAGACCAAAAATCAACAAAATATTATCAGTGCTTGATCTCCTTTTCTTAAGCGAAGGCATAGGTTTAGTTGTGCAGGTCCTAGCTGACTCTTTGTGGGCTGTGGTTCCAATGATAGCTTAGTTTTCAGAGTTTTTGTGATGCTATTCAACACTGCTTTGCTCATGTTCTATCGAGAGTCCAAGCTGAAACCCTCAGCGGTATTTGGTCAGTTTCACATGGGTTGCAGGCACCTGTTCAAGACTCACTATTTAGCTAGAAAGAATTTCTTTCTCTAGCTTCCTGTCTGAAATTCTCTAGCTCTCTGGTTGGGAGGAGGTGATGGCACTGGCAGTGGCTCGGGACCGAGTCTGAGTTCCCTACTAATTTCCAGTTTCTGCTAATACCACCCCAGCTACCAGGTGGAGGTATCAAGTTCAGGCTTCCCACCTTCATCTAGTTGGATTTTAAATATTTTTTAAATAATCAGGTTTCTTAGAGGACCAACTTTTATAGCTTATATTTGGGGGGACAAAAAGAAGAGTTTGGGTGATGGTACTGAAGATGTTATCAAGGCAGTCACAGGTTCTTCAATGTTACCCTAAAAGTCAAAAGCAAATGTGATACATGTTGACCAGTATCAACCCCAATAAATTTAATAAATTTTAAAAACAAGCGACACAAGCCTGCCCAACAATCAGAGCACATTTGGAGGATGAGGCCAGTGTTCAGGGATACTGACAAGTGATGGGAAATCATCGTCCCAGTGAAGAACGGTTGTGGGAACCAGAGAAGAGCAGAAGAGACCAGTGTGGGTGCGTTAGATGTTCTGAGGGGTACTTGAGGGCTGGCCCCTCAGATCTTCAGTCGCCTTCCGTGTCCCCACTGCCTGCAGCGTGCCTGGCTCTACCTCGTGGTGAAAACTGAGTCTAGAAAAAGTTTGTTCATTTCACCTGCGCAGGAATAGCCACCCACCTCCTGAGGTGTGAGCACTCCACTTTGAGGGCTCTTCAGCCCCAGGGGCCATGGGCCCTAAGGTCACCGAGTGAGTGGATCTTGTCCTGGGAAAAGGACACGTCTACCCAGCATGGGTATGTCTGAACTGGCTGCAGTGCCCATCCAGGCCGGTTGGTCTACCAGGAGCCCCTCACTTCAATGTGAGCATCTTCAGCTTCTAGACAGAAAACCTACACTTGACTTTGTGCAGCCTATTCCAAAGCCAAATTGATAGCCAGTGCTGTCACCCGCTTGCAAAGAGTGTAGACCTCGTTCTAGGTAGCTCCAGAATAGATCTCAGCAAGTGGATTTGAAGGTTCAGCAACACAAATGGGAATTGTATGGTGGCAAATTCTTCAGAATGAAAGCATAGTGATGACCAGCTGGCTGTTTGTCCTGGAAATTGTGGAAGGGATTATGGATTGAATAAATCATTTAAAATAGAATATATCTTGGAGGCTTTCTTCAGAACTGGTTTCTAGACTCCCAGGTAAGTTGACCACGCCAACTTTCTTAAATTTATTATTTTTTAGCTCTTTGCAGAAAACTGGGTGGTGGTGTGTGTGAACCAAATGTAAGAAAAGCCAGAGGAACCTGGGCTGTTCCCATGTGGGCCAGACAGCCACTGTCAGGAGGAGTCCTGTCCGGGATGGGGTGGGCACTGGGCCAGCTGCCCAATTGGACCCTTCCAGCTCTGGGTGCCTAGTTCTTGTGAAACCAAAACGTTGACTCCCTGCCTCTTTGCCCACATGCTTTGACATGCTCATTTCCAAAGATGATGCAGGTGACCTTTTCCACCGAGGGCCAGAAGGTCAGAGGCCTGAGGGCAGCGGGCCTTGCATCCTCCCTCCCTTCCGCAGCCACAGAGATGGTGCTTTCCCTGCAGACCGCATCTGGTCCGATCCGCTACTGCCCAGCATACACTCACGATGCTTATACCAAATAGGGCATGTGTGGCTGCTGGCTGGCGGAGTTGGCAAAGCAGCAGCAGTACGCGTTAGGTGAATGGCTGAAAGTGCTGTTTGGCCAAGAGCGCTTCGGTCCACTTTCATAGCTTTCCAAGTTCCTGAGGAGGCGACCAGAGCTCCGTCTGTAAAGAAAGCCAATAATGTAAAGAAAAAATGAAGCCTCCAAGCGGGTTTTTAAGGGATTCGATGAATGTGAAGCCACCCGCAGGATGCCGTAGGGTCTGATTTTTCTGTGCTTTGTCATTTCTCTGATAGGAACTTTTGTTACTTAACTCTGTGCATAACTTATTTAATGTACTGTATAAACGAACCAAAACTGTTAAATATGTATTTAGTTTGTTCTACTTAAAGTAGTCAATAAAAAGGCTATATTCCTTTTGTGACTCAAACTGGAATGCCCCTGGGAGGGAAGGCAGCAGTGCACTGAGCATCTGACAGGCTTCCGCGTCCTCCTCTTTCTTCCCCCGTCGTTGGCGGAGGGCGGGAGTGGGAGTGGGCAGACCTGCAGTGGTCCTTGCTGAGGCCCAAAGAGCCACCAGAAGAATGAAAGCAGGATTTGCTAAAGCGGTGGTTCCAGCCGCGAGGCCTACGGGAAGCCAGCTGAGGGGCCCGCCCCACTGGGCTGGCTGCTCGTGCCCGGGACTTTGCCTGCCCACCCAGTGGGCCTGTGGTTAGTGCCAAACAGCTTTCAGATTCCCAACTCCTTGTTAGTTTCTTCACCCTTAAGTGATTTAATAAGGAAACAACCACAGAAAGTTTGAAATGTTTCATGTCCTTTTTATACTGATGTTAAATCATAAGTTCATTGCCTTCCCATTTACTTGCTGAATGGGTTGTATGCTTTAATCAAAGCCATAATTTTCTTAATTTTCCACCTCCTGTTGAGCAATTGGATTGCTTTCCCATTTTCCCTGTCTTGCATACTGAACTGAAGGTCTTCCTTTGGTTTATTTCTCTGGAATAGTTCTCTGAAGTGGGATTTCTAGAACTGAACGCTTCTCAGCCCCTCAAAGCATATGTTCAAACTGCTTTCCCTGACAGCCCATCAGTGCGCTGTGCCTCCAGCAAGCTGACCAGCAAGCCGATCGTATGTTCAGGGCTCTGCGATGCTCCAACCAGCTGTGAGATGACAGATTAGTGCAGGTGCACCTGTGTGTATGGAGTCTTGGCTATTAGTCCAGTTTCTTTTTAAAAAAAATATATTTTATTGATTTTGTACAGAGAGGAAGGGGGAGAGATAGAAATATCGATGAGAGAGAGTCATTGATCAGCTGCCTTTTGCACACCCCCTACTGGGGTTATGCCCGCAACCAAGGTAAATGCCCCTGATCGGAATCGAACCCGGGACCCTTCAGTCTGCAGGCCGACACTCTATCCATTGAGCCAAACCAGTTTCGGCTAGCCCAGTTTCTTATTCGGTGACCTAAGGTCCTAGCCCGAGCCTCACTCTGTTGCCTGAATACCCAGCTCTGGCATCTGCCCTAAACCTACTTCTAAGCAGTCTTGCCCAGACCCTTGTTGGCACCACCAACTTCACAGGCCTCAAAATGCATTGAGGGATTGGTTACTGGATCTCAGAATAGGGAGAAGGGTCTGGCTGTGGCCTTGGCCCCAGAAGGCAAGACGGGGGCTTAGCTATGTGATCTTCCATGCACATGGGGACCCACTGTCAGTCTCCACAGCTGCCCAGCATTGCAAACCACCACCAGATCAATTACAGGATCTCAGCCTTGTGACTGTCAGCTTACCACAGAAACATCTGGTAGCCAAGTCAGGAGTCCACGGTCTGCCTTAGCTCTGGAAAAAGGATCCCAGGGATTCTAGTGACAATATAGTAAAATGCTGTGTTAAATTTCCTATAGAGCCCTAATTGGTTTGGCTCAGTGGATAGAGCATCAGCCTGCAAACTGGAGTCCCAGGTTTGATTCCAGTCAAGGGCATGTACCTTGGTTGCAGGCACATCCCCAGTGGGGGGTGTGCAGGATGCAGCTGATCAATGTTTCTAACTCTATACCTCTCCCTTCCTCTCTGTAAAAAAATCAATAAAAAAAATATATTTTTTTAAATGTTTTCTATAGAAATGGCAGACTGAAAAATATGACATTGCCATAAACACCAGATTCCGGATAATTTTTTAAAGTATTTTTTAATCTTTATTGTTGAAAGTATAAATTTTTTAAATAAAATTTTTATTGATTTCAGAAAGGGAGAGGAAGAGAGAAATAGAAACATCAATGATGAGAATCATTGATTGGTTGCCTCCTGCATGCCCCCTACTGGGGATCAAGCCTGCAACCCAGGCATGTGCCCTTAACCTGAATCATACCTGGGACCCTTCAATCCTCAGGCCAATGCTCTACCCACTGAGCCAAACCAGCTAGGACAAAAGTATAAGTTTTAATCAGTGTATTATACTTGTGACTGCATCGCTGCGAGGTCACAGGTAAGAAAGTATAGGAAATCCCCAAGGACCAGGAAAAACTTAAGTAAGCTGAAGCCACAGAGGAGGTTGAATACAAAAAGAGGGAGCCTGTGCTTCATGGAAGCAAAAGAAATTTCAAGAAGTGAAGTTTGAGCGATTAGCTGCCTCATGGGAAACAGGAGAGAGACTAGGCTTTGAGCTACTACAAGAAAACAAAACGACAGGACCTCTCCACAAGGCCAGAGGCATGATCACTTTGGCTTCAGCCGCAGTGAGAAGGCAGCAGGGGAAACATGCCTGTCTGCAAAGGGAGCTAAGCAGAGAACCTCTCTGCCCCGGCTTAGAGAAAAAGAAAAGAAAAAATCTGACTGGAGGCTATTAAGTATGCCTGCTCCCTTCAGGGGATTTTCATTACTCCGGAGACCAAAGAATCCCTGGGCTGAGGAATTAAGATGATTCTAGGTTTATAGTATTGTCTCCAGGTGTCTGGCAGAAGCAAAAATGCAAATTCTCTAGAGAAAGATACCAAAATAATCATAATATTGCATACCAAAGAATTATAAACTATTCAAAAAAGTTACTGAACATCCAATGAAATGAGTCACTCTAAGTAAGAGTCAACAGATCAATAAACAATTTAGACCCCTGGGACTTCAGACGTTGTTATCGGATACAGAATATAAAGTAACTGAAACCTCAAGAAAAGAAATGTATGAGACTAAAAATAACTAGGCTGACAGCCCTTCTGGAGCCTGTACTCTGCGAGGGACAAAGCAGTAATCAAGCTCAAATGAAAATAAAACTAGGCAGATTTGAAAATAGAATTCTGGAAATGGCAATCACTGAAATACTGGGTGCACTGTTCATCAAACAGCAGATTCAGTGAACCTGAAAATGAGTGAAGCGTTAGTACATGATTCTTTGTCTAAGACAAAGAGAGGGAAAATAGATTATTCCTTCGGAAGGTAATTGCTAGGGGAAAAGCCTTTCAAATTTTACCAAATACGAAGTCCACGGAGCCTGGTGAGCAGTGTTTCTCAGTAGGAAGAGAAATAATTGGCCGCAGGTGATAAAATTTCAGAATGAGCAAACATGCATCAATATAAGCCCACCTTGCTGCTTGCTAACTGCTGGAATTTCAGGGTTCCGAGTTGGGGTATCCAGACCCTCCCTTTGAAGGTTGGGGAAACCAACATCCCGTTCCCTGGACAGCTTCAGGCTTCATTGCCTGGTGCCAGGCGCCCTCTTGTGGCCAAAGCCAGACATGCCCCCTTCCCAGCCCTCCATCCACAAGCCAGATTCCTTTCCAGGGCACACACCCCAGCGACTTTTCCTTTCTCCTTCGTACACCTCTTCTGAGCCTTTGCACGCCTTTCTACCCCACGAGTTTAGCTAACGTTCTCCAGGTGCCTTCCTAGGAAGTTCCATAAACGATCAGGCCTTGGCCCCACAACCATCTACCTTCTGAGGCCTGGGAGCTGAATAACCCCCCCACACACACACACACACACACACACACACCAGAGCCTGTGCTGTGCTCCCTGGCTCTTGCTTGCTGCCCATCTGCCATCCTACAGCTCACCTCCCCTCTGTTAGAGCTACCTGTCCCCAGCCCTGAGCGGGTTTCAGCGTCGATGTGGCCTGGAGCAGGGGACTTGCTCGTGGAGCCTCTGTTTCTTCACCTGTAAACGGAGCTGACGATGCCTGAATCAGGCTGCTGTGAAGTGAAACGTGATCAGATGGGAGTCGCCCTAGCACCCAGGAGGCCCTGTAAACAGAGGCTGCCAGACACCCTGCTTTTCTCTCTGCCAATGTGTGATTTCCAAGGATTCATCTTTGTCCAGCATCCTGCCTGGACCCTGGTCTTACTCAAGTAGTATTTGCTTTTTTTGTTTTGTTTTTTGTTTTTAAATATATATATTTTATTGATTTTTTTACAGAGAGGAAGAGAGAAGGATAGAGAGCTAGAAACATCGATGAGCGAGAAACATCGACCAGCTGCCTCCTGCACACCCCCTACTGGGGATGTGCCCACAACCAGTGTACATGCCCTTGACCGGAATCGAACCTGGGACCTTTCAGTCTGCAGACCGACGCTCTACTACTGAGCCAAACCGGCGTCGGCGTCAAGTAGTATTTGTTTTGAGGATGACTTAGTGAGGTCCCACCGCATTCTCAGTTCCTGTGTCACCCCGTCAGAGGCTGTTAAGCGCACTCAGTGAGCATATTTCCCACTGAGAGCTGGAGACCAGCGGCAGCCGCCTAGACTCTCGCACCTGGCCAGTCCCCACCCAGGGCAGGCTCGAATGTGTGCAGGTGAGTCACGAGCACAGGTGGGAGGAAGGGGCAGGGCAGGTGCAGGGCGTAGGTGAAAGGGTGGGGAGTGCAGCCAGCAGGAGCCAGGAGCTCTACTGGCTTTGGAACTCTGACTATCCCTGGCCTGGGTACTACCACCAGCCTGGGCATGTCACCCTCCCCAGCACCTGCCACAGAGCCGGTGTCTGTGGCTGTTGAAATGAGCTGCAGAGCCACCAAGAGCAGGGTGCTGAGGGCAAGGCTTGAGAAAGGTAACCCGGACCTGATGGCTTTGACCTGCTATATAAGGCGAAGATGGTGCTTCTGTGGTGAGCAGGGGTGGGAAGGAGGACAAAGGCCAAGAGTAGGGGTGACTGGGGTCATAAATAGTCCAGCTCATCTGGGATGGTTTAGGGACAGGAGGCTGCACGTACTGGGGGCTGATTATAAGGGGCCTTGAATGCCGAGTCAAGAAATCAAACTTGACCTTGATACTGAAGGGTCTTGGTCAAGGAATGTGGTAACCATGGCAATGCTTTGAAAGCCCCTTCTGCTATTGCATTATGGGGAATGGACTGTTAAGAGAGGAGTGGGGTCAAGAAGCTCAATGACGAGGTGGGCATAGTCTTCCAGGCCAGAGACTGGAAGTGTGGCCAGGTGTGGCTGGCCAGTGGGCTGGGGGACATTTCACCAGTTTGAATGCCCCAGGGCCTTGCTGGGGACAGGGGCATGGCCAAGAGCCTGGAGATGGCGGCCAAGGCTTGGGGGTAGGGAATGGCAAGATGGGGATGGGGGCTTGCGAGAGTAAAGCAGTCCAACGCCCCTCACCCCTCACCCAGAAACTCCCGTCTGGCACCCTCCGGGCTCACTCCCTCTGGTCTGGCCCCCCTGCTCACCTCCATTCCTCTACCCTCCAGGATCCACCTTCTGCTCCCTTTGCCTCATCCCCACTGCCTATCTGCCCCAACATCCGTCTGGAGACCCCTCCAGAGGCTTCCCCAACCCTCCCCACACCGCCAAGCCTTCAGCTAGGGAGGGACATCATAGCCCATATTTTGTTGTTTGTTTTTAAAGTATTAACTTTTACAACTCCACTGCAGAGGCAGGCAAAGGTGCAAAATTTAAGGAGACCCTTGAGAGGTGTCAGCTTGAGGACTTCAGTTTCTTTGTTCTAAGATGGCAGTGGGAAGTTTTTTTCGTTTTGTTTTGAGGATTTGCTGTTGCTGTTTTTGTGGAGGAAGCAGAAAAATTATAACACAGAACAGAAAGCACAATTATTTGCCCTAAGTGGGCTTCTTCTCTGACAAGGACACTGAAACCTCCTCGAGCCCACCCAGAGCTGTGGGCGCAGGTGCTGGCAGCCGTTCCTGGGAGCCTCCAGGAGTCTGGGAAGGGGCGGCCGGAGGGAGCTGGGCACAGTGCCGGCCCAGGAGTCACTGGGGGAACCTCAGGGAAGACCCTCCCTGGAGCCCCAGTCCAGGCCACCTACCCTGAGCTACCACCATCTGAGCTGAGCTGTGTTCCTGGCCATACCCCTGTACCCAGCAGTGACCCGGCACCACCGGGGCATTCAAAACATTGGGGAAATGTCGCTCGGCCCACTGGCCAGTCACCCCTGGCTGAAGGGCTGCCATGGCTTCCTAGGATGAGGCACCTTCCAAGCCCTGCCACCTGCCGCCTTGGTGTCAGCCCACTCTTCCCTCCCAGCTGCAGCCCACAGCCGGCTTCTCTCCGTTCAGGGAGGCAAGTTCTCCTTCCCCTCAAAGCTGGAACAACTACTCACCCAACACCCAGACAAGGTCAGAGGCCATCTTGTTCTTATGGTGCCACATACCTCCCTTTAGAGCCCTCATCAGTGTCAGTCATCACCCCATGTCCGTCTCCCCCCCCCCCCCCCCAGGTTCCTCCAGAAGCTGGACAGACCAACTCGGCCTTCACTTCCCTGGAGCTGCTCTGTCGGGTGGCCGGGTGGCCTGGAAGGGGGTGAGGAGAGGTGGAGGGAGGGGGAGGTTCTGCCTGGAGACAGGTTTCACAGAACCCAACTATGCTCTCCGGGACCCTGAGGAGGCTCTGCGCTCAGTCCCCAAGTCCACTGCACACCCTTTTGGCACAGTGAGGGAGGGGCGGTGAAGCTGGAGCCCCCGTGGGTGGGGTGGAAAGCACAGATCACACTCACTCCCAGAGCCAGGGCTTGTGAGGGCCCCGGGCTGAGGAGACCTGGTCAGCAGCGATGAAGCTGCCACCATCTGAGGCAGGGGGGCTTGAGATGGGAACGGGCTGGTTTCTGAAGGAAGGCTTCCTGCCCTGAGCCTATGGTCAGGGATGCAAACCAGCCCCACCGTCCAGCTTCCTGGCTGCGGGAGACAGGAGGCCACACCAGAAGCGACCACGGCCTTTATTGTCTCTCTGCTGCGGTTCGGGTTCAGAGACATCTGGGGACAGCAGGCGACTCCAGCCCCAAATTATTGCTACTGGGCAAGGTCACCGCCGGGCTTCCCGTAGTGTCCTGAGTTTGGTTGGGCATGGACATGCAAATCATGTGCAAATGACATGCAAACCAACCCAGGATCTTCCAGATGTCGCTGGTGCAGTGGAGGGTGCTGAAGAGTCAGAAGCTCGCAGCCCAGGAGGGTGGTGGGGACATCCAGGTCCTTACCCCACGATGTAGACAGACCCAGCTCAGCCTCAGGGGTCAAGGTTTGGGGCGGAGATGGGGGTCCCTGAGCATCAGCCCTGGTTCTGTTGCTGGTTGAGGAAGAGCAGAACTTGGCCCCAAGATAGCGGGAAGGAAGCGGGCACCCACAGGGCAGCCAGGCAGTCCAAGGCTCGCGCGGAAAGGGAAGGAAGGGATCTGCCCTGGTCACACACAGGCAGAGGCAGAGAGGACCAGAACCCAGGCCTTCGGAGTCAGAGGCCAGAGTGCCTCAGAGACCAAAGCTACAAACAATAAAATACACCGATAAAGAAACAGAAAGCAAGCGGACCAGTCCTGATCCCTGGACTGAAGACTCTGCACCAGCAGGTCTGGGAGGCCTCTCAGAGCCAGACTCCAGGTCTGGGAGCAGCAGCATCCTTGGTCTCGATGCTGAATGGACCATCCAGAAGCTCCAGGAGGAGGCAGGCAGGGCCACAGGGTCCTTGACTAATGCAGGCCAGGATCAGTTATTGTTCATAATCCACCAGGAGGCTGGGGGCCAGAGGTTGGGGGGTCAGAGGCCATGAGGGGTACAGCGCCCCTCCCTAGGCCCCAAGGCTTCAGAGAGGGTCAGGGCTCCCGCACACCTGGGAAGAACACAGTGGAGAGGGTGTCCGGAGCCCGCAGCTGGTCAGTGAGGATGCGCTGGAAGGCCTTACTGCAGGCGGACTGCTGGTGCCTGGGGAGGGCCATGGGTGGGCTTGATCTTCCCCAAAGATCAACCCCACCCCAGGCCTGCTGCCTGGATTCAGATCTCAGTCCTTCCTCACACTCTCTCTGAACCTTAGCTTTCTCCTCTGTGGAATGGGACAAGAGTGTCTACTGTGCTAGCTCCTGTGGGGATTACATGAAGGAACACACAAGTGCTTGCCACAGGATGTGACACAATGGTGACGCTATGTATTCACGGAGCATCTTCTGTGCACATGGCCGTGTTCAGTTCCTTACGTGTCACCTCACTCAGCTCCAGTGAAGATGGAACCGTTCTCACTCCCATTTTGGAAAGGAGGCCACAGGGTACAGAGGGACCACGTAAGTGGTTCTTCTAGGTCCCACAGCCAGTGAACCCTCCTCCCGCCAGGGCCCACGCTCCATACACACTAGTTGTTGGACCGCCATCCGTACCTTCTCCAGGAGGCCTCGTCCCGCCAGAACTCGTACAGCGTGAAGGAGGCGTTGTCTAGCATCTTCTGAGCAGACACACTGTAGAGCCAAAGAGATGGCCAGGCCAGGCCTGGGCTGCCACCCTGCCGCCCACCCAGGCTGGAGTATCGAATGGGCACTTTGGCCCAAAATGCTCAGCCCCTGTGCTCCCCCCTGCTCCTGCCCCAACCTTGGCCGGCCCACCGGAGGCTGGGAACTCACTGCAGGCAGTGGCTCTGGGCCCCTGTGAAGTCCACGTAGCAGTGCAGGGCCCGGGAGAAGTCCTGCAGGGCTTCTTCCGCCACCTGGACCTGCCTCTGGGACACGAGGATGCGCTGGCGAGAGAGGTGGCCCAGTCAGCTCGGGCAGAGCAGGCCACGGGTGACAGGCTGGCTGTAGCCGCCAGGAGGACCCGCCCTGCCCGACTTGCATCAGACCTGGCCGACCCTGAGGTCGGGCTCCTGCCCCAACCTGTCCCCAACCTCCCTGGCTCCATCCTCCTCTCCCCAGCCCCAAGGATGCCGCCCTGAGCCAGTCTTTGTCTCCCCTGCAGCACACCTCCACTTCTCACTGCCCCCTCCAGCCTCCGTCCACACTGCCCGACTCAGAAATGCAGATAAGGGAAACTGAGGCCCACAGAGGGGCAGTGATTTCTGTGGAGTCACAGAGCAGGGACCAGAGACCAGCACCTGCCTGCCTGCCAGGCCTGGGGGACGAGGGCTGGGCCAAAGCTGGGAAATCGGAGATGCGTGCAGGGCAGAGGCCGGGTGGGAAGCTGGCCCTGTGAGCGCCCTCACTTCATGACACCCAGCCCCTGAGACCCCGCTGCCCACCCCTTCCCCAGACTCACCGAGCTGGGTCCCTTGGTAAGATCCTCTTCATGCAGGGGCTCCAGGAGGGGGGCCTGTGAGGGACACAGGGTGTGGGTCAGGCACCCGCCGGCGCCTGTCTTGGGCCGATGCCAGGAAAGTCCACCGCTGCTCACCTTGCACTCGAGCTGGTCGATGAGCTCCTGGAGACGGTTCACCTGGAGCCGCCACTGCCTCTCGGCCTCCGAGCTCGGCCCTGGGGCGGGGCCCACGGGGGAATTCAGGCGGGGAGGTCCCTCAGGAGGAACTGGGGGGCAGTGGAGGAGCAGGCACTGGGGGCGCTGCTCTGGGCCCCCTCAGCCAGCCCTCCCCCCCACCACAGCACACCTGTGTCAGAGGAGCCAGGAGACCAGGTGGGCGACCGGCTGACGCTCCGCAAGGCCCTGCGCCCCGCCCGCCGGCCGCCACGGGGCCTGCTCTGCACCTCCACTCGCGCTTCGTCTGACCTGAGGGAGGTGGAGGCTCAGTGTACGGCCAGCAGACCCTCAGGGCCAAGGACTGGGGCCCCCAAAAGGCCAGGCTTGGGTGGGGCAAGACAGGCATCCGGGGATAGGGAGGCCCTAGCTCCAAAGCCAGCCGGCCTCTCGCACCTTTATGGCCTCCTGCCCCAGAGCAAGCATCTGCAGAAACTACCCAATGCAGGAAAGCAGAGGGACTGAAATGAGATGGCTCTTCGTGAACTGGACCCACAGCGGGCCCAGGGCTCCTCACATACCTCGGCACACGGGTCTGGGCCTGGGCCTCCAGGGTGTCTGACGCCCCCTCCAGCGAGCTCTGCAGGGCTTGGAGCTGGCTCACCGTCTCCCGCAGGAGGAAGCGAGTCACAAACTGGTCCACCTTGGAGGCCCTCTCATACTCCTGGGGGCAGAGGGGACACAGTCAGCACCTCTGGGCTCCAAGTCTATCTTTCTGAAGGAGGAGCCATCCCCTGCTCCTCCTCCCTCCCCATCAGAGCCGCAGTGGCATCGTAAAGAGGGCCTGCAGACGCAGCATAGCAGGAGGGCACAGGGCCTGGCCTCCCTCCAGGCCAACTTGTAAGGAGTTATCTGCCGTCCTCTGGGCCCAGGGCCCCTTCTATAACGGAGCTACCACCTTCAGCCAGGGAGGCCCCTGCACAGTTAGGCTGGGGTGGGGGTTGCGGATAGGGCAGGTCATAGGATATCCCAAGACCTATTTTGACACGAGGCAAAAATGACGGTGTGATATGGCCCCATACTCACCAGTTGGCCACAAAGTCACAGGCTATATACCCTGAGTGGCCAGATTATTATGATCCCTGAACACATAATAATCTGGCCACTCAGTGGGTGTGTATATATATAAACACACATAATCACACACACACTCTGAGTGGACAGATTATTATTACATATGGGGAGGGGGCCTGGTGCATGAATTCGTGCATGGGTGGGGTCCGGCCAGCCTGGCCAGGGGGTGGGGACATGGGCAGTTGGCCAGCCTGCCTGCTGGTCGAATTCCTGGTCGAGGGGACAATGTGCATATTAGCCTTTCATTATATAGGATATACACTGAGCGACCAGATTATTATGCATTCAGAGATCATCATAATCTGGCCGCTCAGTGTATGCACGCATTCATTCATTCACTCATCCATGTAACAGACATTTACTGAGAACCTTTTTCTAGGAGCTGCAGACACAAGACAGCCAAGTTACTGTCATCACACACACATCCCAGCCCAACCTACACAACCAGCCCCCCTTTGCCTCCCAAAAAGGGCAGAGAGAGCAGACCATGTGCCCGGCCGTCAGGAGCCACGGCCTAGGTGCTGCTCTCCCTCTTCAAGGGGCCCCGGAGGCACCACCCACCAGGGGCTTTGCCGTCAGGTGGGCCCTGCTGGGCCAGACTTATGCAGAGACTTCTGCGGAGAAGGGGAGAGGGGGACGGGGGGGGGGGGGGGGGGGATGGGTCCTCCCATTCTCACACAGGCCAGTGGTTTCTGATCTCTCTGTAGACTTTTGTCCCTCCCTGGACTTCTGGCTATGCTCTGAGCTCTCTAAAATCCTTCCAATAAATTCCATTTGGGGCACTTAAAATGACTGGTCAGCTTCTGTTGCTTGCAACCAAAGAACCCAGCTGACACAAGCATCTATTCTGTGCCAGGCCCTGTTCCAAGCAGAATTTCACTTAATCCTCATAACGATTTCAGAGACCATGATGGACCCCATTTGCAGATAAGAAGACTGAGGTCTAGAACAGCTGATTACCTTGGCCACGATCACACAGCTAGTTAGGAACAGAGCCAGAATTCAAACTTAGGCCATGGAAATCCCTCTGTTCTCATCACTAAGCACCTTCATTACGGGACCCAGGCCGATAATGAAACACTGCCTCATTTATGATCATTGGCCCTTTTACGGGCCGGAAATCACAGACAGAGTGAAAGGAGCCAAGACTCGCCTGTGGGTTCTGTGAGATGCCCAGAGCCTGGGGCCGGTGAGGTCGACCCATGAGGTCACAGAGAGGCCTCTGGGGGACAATGCTAGGGCAGGGCTCCCTGGCCAGAGGGCAGGGCGGGGCAGCATGGGCCGAGGACCCAGCGCGAACCAGTCCTGCCATGGGAAACAGCGGTTCCCACAAAAGGACCAAGGTGCCCAAGGAGGTTGGCAAGAAGAGGCCACCCGACACGGACAAGGCCCCGGGGAGACGGCCGTTCTTCAGCAGCTTCCGGCGGAAGTCAGGCGTGAGTGGCGGGTGGGAGCGGCAGGGGAGCACGGACAGGCGGGCGGGCGGGCGGGGATGCTGGGAGTGCAGGCCTTGTGTTCCGAAGTCCCAGGGCCATGGACCAGGAGGTTGGAGAATCCCTCCTGGGGAGGAGGGTCCCAGAAACGCACTGGGTATGGATGGGGTCCTAAATGCCCAGAAGAGAGGGCAGGGGTTCCAGAGACCAGGAGACAGATGGGACTTGGGAGTCGGAAGGGTGAGCAGAAGGGGATTTTACCACCTGGATGGATCCGTGGGTGGAGGTGCCAGCATGATTGGCATCTCTGGGATATGAGCCCCAAGGGTTTCCTTATGCCCCTCTCCAACCCCTCGCCTCAAAACAGGCTACTGTTCCCCTCCAGTGGGCAGACAGGGATCCCAGAACGGTGGTCTCGGGTCAGCCTGGGGGGCGGGGATCCCTGGTGATGGAGCAGAGTGGGGATCCCCCTCCCGGGCATGGGAGGATGGCGGGGTCCCGGACACAGAGAGGGCATGGCCTCGGTGGGCAGGACCAGGGCGGCCAGGGTCCTGGGGGGAGGACGGACACACACACCCTCACCTGCTGCCCCACCCGCAGACCAAGATCCTGCTGCTCTTCTCGGCGGCCGAGCGGCCGCAGCTCGCTGAGGCGGCGGTGGGCCCGGTCCCGGGGCCCGGGCGGCCGAGCGAGGAGCCGGGGGGCTCCCTGGCGGCGCCCCCCAGGATGCGCGGAGCGGGCGACGGCACCGAGTGGCGGGCGGGACCCCGAGGCGACCCCGGCCCCCTGCGCGCGGCTGCAGGCGGCGGGGCTCCGCGCAGCGGGCGGGACCGGGACCAGGACCAGGGCCGCAGGGGGCCGCCGGTGCCCACCCGCGCCTGGTGATCCACAGCGTCCCAACCCCCCCCCCCCCGGGGGGGCATCCGTGCCCGCGGCCCCGGCACCTGGTCTGGCACCTTGACCCCTCCGGCCCCGACCCAATAAAGAGCACATGGCGACCCGGCTCCCGCTGGCTCTGTCTGAGGGCTCTGGCGCCAGAGCGAGATGGAGGGGGGCAGGGGTGGGGGGGTGGACAGCAGTCGGGAGCCAACTGGTTTTCCTCCCTTGAGACCCAAAAGTTAGAGGCCCTGCAGGATGTCCACTGAGGGGACATCCTGCCACAGTGGAGAAGGGAGAGGCTCCCCTTCCCCTCCATTCCAGGCCCGGCTCTGCAGACCCAAGGGAGCTGAGCCTGAGCACACCCAGGCTTGGCCGCCCTGCGAGGGGCTTGCTTCCGCTGGGCATGGCACCTCCCAGTCCCCGGCATTCACAGTCCTCAGGCAGCACCGGGGCCCAGGCAAACAGCCAGCACCGGGAGAGCTGTGAGGGCCTGGGACTCACATGCTGCCTCCCAGAGGCCCCTTCACTGCTATCCCTGCCTGGTAACCCACCGGTTACCTGTCTCCCAGCCTACCCGCTTCCATCCTCTCCCCACACGGCAGCCAAAGGCTCCTTCAAAACCACCCAACTACCTGTTGGGCAGCTCACTTTGCTCATAAGCTCGCACTGGGCAGACAGGGATCCCCCACTGCCCACAGGGAAACACCCAAACCTACTACTGGGATTCGCAAGCCCAAACCCCAGCCTCTCTTCCTCTCTGGGGCTTCTCGGGGACTCCCACCCTCACCTGCTCTGGCTACGTTGCCACGTGTGGTCTCCAGTGTGAGGCTCACCGCCCTGAGCACCCACGAGGGGTCCAGCTGTGTGTGCTCTTCACGGTCCTGGTCCGAACCTAGAGCCTCCCCAGCCTTCGAACCGGCGCCTGCTTTCCGCCGGCAGCCAACCTCAGGACGGCGCTGGGGGCAGAAGCAGCAGGGGCAGGCCCAGCTCCTGCTGGAGATGTTACTGTCAGGGGCTCCTCCACGTTGCCCGCCTCGTGCTGGCGGCTCCATGACCCATAGCTTCGCCCCTGCGGTTTGTAAGAACTGACCCTCCCCTGCCACTCACATAATTACAGCCAGCGAAACCGAGTTCCTCAACGTGACCACACCTCCTGGCCCTAAGCCCTGGGTCCCATCAGCCCCTTCCCTGGGACCGTCACTCAGGGGCCATAGACTGTTTTCTACGGGAACACGCATGGGCTGGAGCCAATCTTCAGAATAAAAACACACACAGACAGTGCACATCCTGGGTTCCTGCAGTCAGGCCCTGCTTCCAGGCTGCTCTGAAGCCTGCTCTCACCCTTTGCCTTTGGTCTCCATCACACATACAAGATCCTTGCAATAAAACCCTTATTTTAGCTCCCACTCTCGTGAGTGGGTGGGTCTTCAACTTGCAACCAGAATGGTCCTGGAGAGAATGGGACTCTGTAGAGACCAGCCGCGGCCTCTTTCCTGTGCGTGAAGGTTTCTGCCTTTTGGAGGAAGAATCTGAGCTCAGGAAGACGAGGACCTGCTTGCCGAGTGAGTCAGCCTCAGAGCTGAGTCACAGACTCAGGCCCACAGCGTCCCCAGGTGGAGGTCCCTGAAGGTAGAGTCCCCGGGGGGCTGCCCGGGCCCCTCAAGGCCGAGCACACAGGTCCTCCGGAGCGGCTGTAGGTCTGGGACTAAGGGCTTTCTCTTCAGCATCGGAGGGGGCGGAGTAGATCTGATCCTCGGAAGTGGTTTGGGGAAGGAACCATTGGTTGCAGCCAGACTCCTGGATGCCCAATGCACTGCCCTCGACCCTGCTCCGGGAGGGAGGAGGGTCCAGGGTGTTTTCAATGTGGGGGTGGGGGTGGGGGTGCCTGCGGAAGCCCAGCAGGTGCTGAGGACTGAGGTCACAATTAGTCGGATCCAAGTTCTCTTCCTTCTCTGGTGACCTACACGGTTCCGTCTCCACAACCAGGAACTACCTCCGTCAGGCCCGGGGAGCGGTCCTGGACACCGCCTGGGCCGGACTTCTGGGTTCCCAGGGAGCCCGGAGCTGGAAAGGGACACCCACTCTGGGCAGAAAAGGCGGAGCCAGACGCTGGGAGAGTCGTTCCGAGTCCGGGAAGGTAGGGCTTTGGTCCCAGGGCTCAGAGTCAAGAGCTGAGAGGCCGGCCTCCACCTGGGCCAGCGGGGACAGAACCGCCTCTGGGAGCGCGGCTGAGCCCGGAGATGGCGAAGGTGGCCACGGTGTCGGTGTCGGGGAGACGCCGGGCCCGGCCGCCCCCCCTGGGCCGCATCGCCGTGGTGGTGGACCAGGGCTCGGGCTTCACCAAGGCGGGCTTCGCGGGCGAGAACCAGCCGCGCCTGGTGCTGAAGAGCTCCGGCTTCGTGTCCAGCTGGGACCAGCCCCTGCTGCCCGGGGCGCTGGGCTGTGCGCCGGGGGGCGTGGAGCGGGCGCACCCCATCAAGCACGGCACGGTGGTGGACTGGGAGGCGCTGGAGGGGCTGTGGGAGCGCCTGCTGGTGTGCGGGCTGCGGGTGCGGCCGGACCAGTGGCCGGTGCTGGTGAGCGACTCGCCCTCGGCGCCGCCCTCGAGCCGGGAGCGGGCGGCGGAGCTGCTGTTCGAGGCCCTGGCGGTGCCCGCGTGCCACATGGCCAGCACGGCGGCGCTGGCCGTCTGCTCCACCGGCGCCCTCAGCGGGCTGGCCGTGGAGGCGGGCGCGGGGGTGTGCCACGCCACCCCCATCTACGCCGGCCACTCGTGGCACGAGGCCACCTTCCGGCTGGAGGTGGCGGGCACCACGCTCTCCCGCCACCTGCGGGACCTGCTGCTGGCGGCGCGCCCCGACCTGCTGCTGCAGAGCCTGCCCCGCAAGGCCGTCACGCAGATCAAGAAGCGCTGCTGCTACGTCTCCCTGGACTTCGAGGGCGACCTCCACGACCCCGCCCGCCACCGCCCGGTCCGGTTCCGCCTGGACAGCGGGTGCTCCGTCTGCCTGGGCAGCGAGCGCTTCCGCTGCCCGGAGCCCATCTTCCAGCCCGCTCTGCTGGGCCACCGGGAGCCCGGGCTGGCCACCCTGGCCTTCTGGGCTCTGCAGAAGGTGCCCGAGACGCTGCGGAGGAGGCTGGCCGACACGGTGGTGCCGGCCGGCGGCTCCACGCTCTTCCCCGGCTTCACCGAGCGCCTGGAGCGGGAGCTGCTCGCGCAGTGCCAGCAGCACGGCCCCGGGGCGCTGCGGCCGCGCCTGGTGGTCCAGCCCGGGCGGGGGACGGCCGTGTGGACGGGCGGCTCCATGATGGCTTCGCTGCACAACTTCCAGCGCCAGTGGATGACCCGGGCCATGTACCACGAGTGTGGCTCCAGGCTGGTGCACGAAGTCTTCAACTGAGTCCGCGCGGACCGGGAGGGGTGGTGCGGCCAGCGGGCCGCAGGGGCAGAGGCGTGGCGGGCTAAGCGGAGGCTCTGTCAGGGGCACCGGGTGCCGGATAAAGGTGTCCGGCGGCGGGAGCTCGCAGAGTCGGTCGTTGTGTGGTGATGGGTCGCCTCCTCTCCGTGTCCGGGCCAGGAGGGGGGGGTGGTCTGGGGCCCTCGCTGTCACTGCGGTTTGAATTCCCCTAACGACTCCGGCTGCCCACGCCCGGGGCCCTGTCCCCATGGCGATAAGGAAGCCGATGCCCACACACGCTCACAGGCCACGGATACAGAAGTTGCCGCGATACGCCAGCCCCAAATGGTACAGCGCCGTTTAGATTCCCATCCCACGCCAGACCCCAAAGGGCGGCCCTTTGAGAAGCTACCAAGTCCCATGTGAAAGCAGCCAGAGGGGAAGCACTGTCCTCACTGACCGTCCGCTGGCCGGGTGTCAGCTTCCCCTCCTGCAGAGAAGCCAGGCACCAGGAAAGCCAGGCTCGCTCACTGCTCCCTCCCAGCCCCCTCATTAAAGCTGCGGGGAAAAGGGAAGCGCAGACATCTCCTAAAAGGAACACACAAAGGCATGGGTGGCGTGTGGGTTTTTGAAGTCACCCTACAAAGGCGGGAGCCCCGGCTGTGAGCACTGTGTCTGCTTGCGCACACACGTCCACACGTGGGCGAGCATTGCTGAATGCTCCCCACCGTCCTCAGGCCTGGCTCCACCCCCAGAGGCTCTGCACACCAGCCTGGGCCTGTGGACACACGTGCAAGCCCAGCGCACCCCCACCCATCCCTACGGAGTCCTGGGCGCAGTACCCCCCAGCAGTTAGGCCTGCCGATAATCAACAGCAGCCGCAGCAGCTCCAGCGGCTGAGCACTTGCTGTGTGCCAGGCAGTGCTCTGAGTGCTGGGGATAGAGAAGAAGACAAAATCCCTGCCTTCATTTCCATTCGCTGGTCACAAGCGCACAGAGGCAGGCTCTCGCTTTGTCCCCAGCTTACAGATGAGGGCGCAGAGGCCCGGAGAGCGAACGGTGCACAAACAGGAAGTGTGAGAGCCAGGACTTGAACCCAGCCCTCTAGCTCAACCGCCTAAGCCAGGGGAGGCTCCCACAGCACGGCAGACCCCCTGAACTACACCCATGATAGCAGCCCTTTCGCTCACCAGCTTGGTGGCGTCCATGGCGGTGAGCACTGCCCGGTTCAGGGACTCCAGCGCGGCCAGCACAGGCCGGTAGACACCCAGGTGCTCCGAGAAGTAGTCTGCGGGCAGAGGGGGTGCTCAGAGGTTCCCGCCCCGCCCCCATCTACCCAACGGGGAATTCCTCAATAGCCAACCCAGCCCATCCTACTCTCCCAGGAGACCAGTCCCTGCCCCTCGTCACACCCATCTGTCCGGAGGTCCCGGGGGACAAGAGCCCAGTGGGCTTACTCACCACACAGTTTCTCGGTTTCCAAGTTGCTGTAGAGAAAAGGGAAGGTGCCCTTCAGACCCTCCCAGCTGAGCCTGGTGAACTGGGACTTCGAAGCGCAGCCAGCACAGGCCTGCTTCTCCCCACCTCACCCAGCTGAGCCTGACAAGGAGGCCACTCCGGACTCCACCCCAGGCTAAGCTGCTCAGTGGGCAGAGGCTGTGGGGCAGGGCGGCGGGGGGCAGGGTGGGTGGGAGGTAGCAACGATACTACTGCCCCATCAAACCCTCTGAGGGCAGAAACACACCCACTCTTGGCCGAGAGAGACTGATGTGGACACAGGCCAGAGAGGAGTGGTCAGAGCTGGGAAGGGAAGCCGAGGCGGGGACATACAGAATGTCTGGTGGTGAGGTGCAGGGGGGGCAGACAAAGAGTCCAGCCCAGCCCTCAGAATGTATACTCTTTTTTTTTTTTTTTTTTTTTGCTGTTAATCCTCACTTGAAGGTATTTTTTCGATTGATTTAGAGAGAATAGAAGGGCAGGGAAGAGACAGAGAGAGAGAAACATCAATGTGAGAGAGAAACAACCATGGGTTGCCTCCCATATGTACCCGGACAGAGCCAGGGATGGAGACTGTAACCGAGGCACAGGCACTTGACCGGAATCGAATCTGTGAGCCTTCGGTCCGCAAGCCCACGTTCTAACCACTGGGTAAAACCAGCGAGGGCGCTCACAATCCATTCTAAGGAGATGAGGGGAGGAGGCCCGTGAGAGGGAGGGACAGCTTTGGGTGTCGCTCCCGTGTGAGGCAGCATGGGAAAGAAAGCATGCGAACGCGGGCTGAGGTGTGTGGATGGGGAGCACACATGAGGTGGTGTGTGCGTGCTCATGTCCCTGCATCCAGGGGCGGGAGCAGGCAGGCCCCCGCTGTCCCCAGGCACCCCCAGGAAGCAGGAGTGGGGAGGGGGCAGCTGTGGGCTGAGCCACTGCGGTGACTCAGGTCTGGCTATTTTAAGGTCCTAGCTGGAGTGTGGCGGGCAAGGCTGAAGCTGGGAAGGCAGCGAGTGGGTGGGTGAAACTTGGCGCTGAGCCCAGATGCCCCTCCCTCCATCCCCTCTTCTTCTGTCCCCTATCCATCATGAGGAACCATCCACCCACGGCTGGTCCGTCTCCCCTGTACTCACTCAGCAGAGCGCCCGTCGATGCCGCCGAACAGCTCCCGAAGCTCGCGGGCGCTGAGAACCCCATCCGCAAAGTAATTCTGGAATTCCTCAAAGGAGAGCTTACCATCGTCTGATGGGTGGACAGGGGACAGAGTCCATACCCCTGGCCCCTGGCTGCACCCCTGCCGCCAGGCCCAGGCCCCCCAAAGGCCTCACAGCGGGTCACACCCGGCCAGGTGGAATGGATTCTGAGCTTGGCGGGGGGGCCTGGCTGTTGGGGACAAGAGCAGGAACTCCTGGAGAGGCCCACTTAAGGCACAGGGACCACGGTGCATGCGCCCAAGGCGGGCATTACACATGTGGCCGTGGGTAGGGACTCCATAAACGTTTGTTAAAGGGAGACACAAATGAACAGCCCGGGACACAGCCTGATCATGGCAGGGCCTCGATGTCACGTGGAGGACTTGGGGGACTGAGAGTCGCCTCATGTGCTGGCAGCCTGGCGCCAGGATGAGGACAGAAGAGCCACGGGGCGGCTGATGGACCTTCCCAAGGGCTGGGCCCCTGTGAGCAGCAGCAGCCCGGCTTCAGAGCGAATAAGCTTCCTGTCCCCTGTGCATGCAGCAAAGGCTGAGCGCACTGAGGGGGGCGGCCACAGGCACTGGGAAGCTGGCCCGTCAGGTCTCCACGCAGCGGGATCGGACAGAAGGCTCTGATCCAAATGAGACTATGGGTCCTGACCCATGGATTGGGACAAATGGTCTCTACAATTTGAAGAGACCTAAAGAGAAGGGCCAGAGGGTAGGGACACGATCCTATTTCAAGGAGGCTGAACCACAAGAGGATCCGAAGAGCCACATGGAAGTGAGGTCAGATCCTCGCCCGGCCAGGCAGGGTACGGTGGGCTGTGCTGGGTCACCCCTGGGCGATCCCCTGCCTGCAGGGTCCCCTGCTTCACTTCCAAGGTTTTCCTAGACCCAGGTCTGCGACCGCCCAGGCCCCGGGGCAGACGGAGCCCATTCCCGGAGCCAGCTCTGTCATGCCCAGCCCTCCTGACCCAGACAGCTGGTCATATGGAGAGCGACTGAACCCGCTGAAAATCTAAAAGTCCCCACAGGGCCTCATCCCCATTCGCCCACACTTCCCAGCCTCTCACCTAGGAAGCCTGGGGCCAAGCATCATGCAGACCTGGGTTAAAGGATGCGTGACCTCAGGCAACCTGCTTTACCTCTCCGGGCCCCTGTTCCTCTGTCTGTGAAATGGGGTAAAGATCACAAGGTCGTATACAGGAAGGCACGGGTACCTGTCTCTGTGCCAGGGCACTGCGTGAAAGCAAGCCTCTCCTTTCAGCCTCCCTCCACTCTCCAGCCTGCCAAACGTGGCTCAAAACAGCACTTCCTCCAGGGAGGATGCCTTGATTGATCCTCTAGCTTTGGGTCAAATTTTTCTCCATTCTAGACTGTGCCCCCAAGTCCCCAAGCCTCCCAAGCCTCCATGATGCCCCCCACTGTTCCTCCCACCGTGGGGCCCGGGAAAGCCACACTCACCATTCTTGTCTGCTCTGCGGAAAACCTACAGGACACAGAGGCATGGATGGAGCTGTGAGTGGAGTCTGGGAGGTCAGAGGCCCCTGCCCTCCCTGACAGGGCCCCAGCGGTCCAGCCTGCCCCCTTGCCTAGCCTTCCCTCCTGCCCAGCCTGGCCCAGCCACCTGCCCCGCTCAGCCCTCCAGGAGCTTTCCAATGAGGGGGCAGAGGAAGAGCACACAGCAGGTCCCTCTGCTTGCTCACTTTTCCTGCGGGGCTTGGCTTCGTGGGAGGTGGGGTGCTCCAGGCCAGCTCCTTGCACCCCCGCCTCCCACAGAGTATATCCTGATTTCTGTCTGATGCATCAGCCCTTGGCAGAGTCCCAGCTTGCGGAAGATGGGGAAATGGGCCAAGATGCGGCCTGAGAATCCTGGACAACTGTCCCAGACTGAACCCCCAAATCTGCTGTGGGCATGGTCCATCCCAGATTCTGCCCACTCTCGGCTGTTTGTTTGTGTGCTTGTCCTTCCATTGCTGGTGTCTCCGCTTTAGCCCAGGACCTGGCAGAGCAGACTGGGGTTAACCCTTCCAGGACTGGGGCTTCCTGCGAGGCAGACTCATTGTGTGTGTGTGTGTGTGTGTGTGTGTGTGTGCGTGCGCGCGCGCGCGAGTGTGTAGCAGAGATGCAGGGCAACAGAGGCAGGTAAACAGAAAGGCACAGAGTCAAGACATTGTCAGCCTCTCCCAGGGACCAGAGACTCCAGATCACATAAAGCAGCCCAGCAAAGGGGACCAGCAGCCCGGCAAGGAGAGGCAGGCCAAAGCCTGGCCAGAGAGCCCCTAACAGCTGAAAGTTCTCAGTGTCACCCCCTCTGGCCGTTTGCTCAGTATAGGTGAGTCTCAGGAATAAATCTAACTACACGTCGGAAGTCTCAGAGCTCTGCATGGCTTGAGGTCGCAGCAGCCCAGCTTAGCCTGGCTGGGGCAGAAGGAGATACTGGGGGAGGGGGTATAAGAGAGCCAAGCTGGGAATGAGGACACCTGGGGCCACACCCTAGCATGCCCGTCTCCATGGGTGATCTTAGACACCCCCCTAGCCCCTCAGGCCTTATTTTTTCCATCTAGGAAATGGGAGGGTCAGTCCCTTCCAGCCAAGAGGACTATGGTCAAGGTGCTGAGTCACCGGGGGCCGTGGGGAAGGGACAGGAGCACAGCCTTTCCCACCGGCAAGGGCCTCTGGGGGTGGGAGCATGAGGAGGTGGGACTGAGCGCGGGGTGAAAGGTGGGGAAGGGGCTCAGGGCAGTGACGACGGCCAGGCTACTCTACGCTGCTGCCCATGGGCCTGCAGACCACCCGCCACCCACAGAGGTGCACAGACCCCAGAGGATGACTTTGGGCAACACTGACCAAGTGCGGGAGCCCACGGCCCTGGGCCAGGTCTCAGGGGCTCGGGGGTCAGCACTGGGTCTTATTCCTCCAAGCCCCCTCGCTGGACCAGCCCATCCAGGAGCCGCCAGAGAGGGCAGTGCAACTGCTCCGGGGACCAAGTGTTGGGAGTCTCTTCCCCACCAGACACAGAGACGGGGTGGGTGCGGGGAAGAAGGGGGGGGGGGGCAGTGTCACCGAGCCAGAGACAAGGAGGTGAGAAAGGATGAGACAAGAGAACAGGCAACAAAGGAAATGAGATGAAGAAGGGAGACTTGGAGACAGGGACAGCAAGATCAGAGAAAGAGAATGAGACAGAAACCCAGAGGCAGGCAGGGCCCTAAACCAACCTGGAGGGGAGACACGGACAGAGGCAGGAGAGAGGGAGAGAAGGAGAGAGGGTGAGAGGAAGAGAGGGAGGGAGCGAGAGAGAGAGAGAGAGAGAGAGAGAGAGAGAGAGAGAGAGAGAGAGAGAGAGAGAGAGAGAGAGCGCCCAGACAGACCTGGGGAGACAGACCTGAGGAGACACTGCCAACCCCCGGGGCCGGCAGAGCCGACGCCCCCCGCCCCCTCCCCACTCACGTCCTGGAAGAGCGCGTGTCCCGCGGGGCCGGAGGCGGGCGAGGGCGCCCGCGGGGGCCGGGGCGCGGGCTGCCGGACCAGGCACACGGTGAGCAGCCCCGCGCACGCCATGGCGCCGCCGGCTCTGGCTGGGCTGCGGCTGCGGCTCGGAACGCAGCGGCCACGGCCACGGCCACGGCCGGGATCGGAGATTGGAGATCGGAGCCTGGGAGGGGGCGCCCGCCTATGGGCGCCGGCACACGCCGAGGACGCCGCCCCGCAGCCCCGCCCACGGCCCGCGGCCGCCAGCGCCCCTCCCCGCCCGCCCGCCCGGAGCCCGAGAGCCCCTCCAGGGCGGTGCCCGGGCTGGAAGAGGGGAGCAAACTTCCTCCCGTGAGTTACAAGCAAGTGCACCACGGAGATGCCGAGCACCGTTCACCTTGGAGCTTCCTGGACAGTGGCCTCCGCACAGGAACCTGGCCGGAGGGCTTTCCCCGTCCGCCGGGGAGCACCACGCGGCCAGGAGCAGGACTGAGGGCTGCACACGCCCAGCGGCAGGTCCCACACCCTTGTGGGGCCAGCAAACCAGCCATACCGTGACAGGCAATGGGTCATTCACCTGAATTACCCTAAATGAATTCACCTGAGCATCTGTATTCCCTTCGCAAAATCGGGGCAATACCGTTTCCCCGAAAATAAGCCAGTGTCTTATATTTTTTTCTCCCAAAGTTGCACTATGTCTTATTTTCAGAGGATGTCATCTTTCCATGCGCTAGGTCTTATTTTCGGACACTCCATAGAATTGTGAGGATGCAGACTACAAAGGGCTTAAAAGAGGGACTAGCTCAAAGCCCACCTAAGGGTTCGTAAAATAGGTCTGTGTGGACACCTTCAACTCCATCCTCCCCTCTGCCATCCTAAGCTCCCTTCCACAATTATGTCTAAAATATAAAATTAGGCTGAAACCGGTTTGGCTCAATGGATAGAGCATTGGCTTGGGGACTGAAGGGTCCCGGGTTCGATTCCAGTCAAGGGCATGTACCTTGGTTGCGGGCACATCCCCGGTAGGGGGTGTGCAAGAGGCAGCTGATTGATGACTCTCTCATTGATGTTTCTATCTCTTTTCCTCTCTGTACAAAATCAATATATTTAAAAATAAACAAAATATAAAATAAGACATCACTCCCCAGGCTCATCGGGGAGTCTTATTCCCTGAATAAAGCCCAACTGAATTTCTCTCCACCGGGGTCCTTACCCAACTCCAGCCAAACCTGATCCTGTGCCTGCTCCTTCTTGCTGCAGGGCATTCGCCCGCACTGCCCTCTGCCTGCTGTGCTCATGTCCTCCTCTTCTGTTAACTACAATCACTCTCTCAGGAAGCCCTCCCTGACTTTGAATCCCCTCCAACCGATTATGAGCCTCATGAAAGGAGGGAACGTGTGTCCCCAGAACCTGAAAGATCCTGACACGGAACTGGCCGGTTGTGATTATTTGTTGCATGTTTACAAATGCCCAGAAACATCCGGAAGGAACAGAGCAGAGCAGCTTCTCTGGGGCTGCAGAGAGGGGAGTTCCCATTATTGCTCGGTTGGATGTCTTTTGAGTTTGGACATAAGTGGTGGTGATGAAGCCTACCCTTCTTGGGGCAGTGAGGCTCCAATGAAATGACACTAAGTAGGGACAGGGAGGAGGCAAGTAGAGAATGGCTGCCCTAGCTGGATTGGCTCAGTGGGTAGAGTATTGGCCTGTGGACTGAAGGGTCCTGGGTTCGATTCTGGTCAAGGGCACATGCCCAGGTTGTGGGCTCGATTCCCAGTAGAGGGCGTGCAGGAGGCATCCGATCAATGAATCTCTCTCATCATTGATGTTTCATCTCTCCTTCTCCCTTCTTCTCTGAAACCAATAATATATTTTAGAAAGAGAATGGGCATTTTCCCAGCAATCTTGACCTTTCCCCCCCTCAGATTTGCTCCCAGTACACAATCCCAGAAACTGGCCCAAACACCATCAAAACATTTATTAAAACCAAAGCAGAAGGGAACAGAGCTGTTAGGAAGGCAAATCAAAGTGCACATTGGAGGATGGAGCAGAGCGAGAAGTGGAGTGGAGGGGGCACTCCAAATGCCACTGGAGGGGCCCCGTAGGCTGGGCTAGGGGAGAAGGCCCTTTACCCACCCCTCCTGCCCACCCTGTCTGTGAAGGTCCCCCACTTACCTCTCCCATCTCCCATCCGTCCTGGGGGGCAGCCGGAGCCCCGCAGTAACCCCTGGGGAGGGACCACCCCCTTGATCTACCCATGGCTGTCAGTCAGTTTCCCTCCTTCACTCCCTCTCCCAATAAATAAAACCGCTTAGGCCTCAACTCCTTCAGAGTGGGGCAAAGAACAGCTAGGGACCCCTGCCCTCACTCAGGGGTATAAGGAGTTGGGACATAAGCCCCACATCCTTCCCACCCTTTGCTGGTGCCCCAGGCTTGCCAAAGAGACCTTGATAAATAAATAACGCTCCGTTAAAGCTTCAATCAGAAAAACCTTTAAGACAACAGAAGTGCTCTTGCTGTCCTGCAAACAGACAGGCCAAGGCCTCACCGCCTGGCCTGGTCAGCATGCAGGATTCGGGGGCAGGTGGCCACCCTGGGCCTTGTGGGGCCCCTGGAGCAAGGAGACCAAAAGTGCAGTTAGAGCCCCCACCACACACACACACGGACTCATGCACACACGTGGACACACCGGGACGTGTTTTCAATGCACGCACAGATGTGTTCACCTTCATTCCCCGGTACATGCACACACACATGCCCACACACCACTCACCCCGTGTACACACGCTGGGTATTGGGTGCATGCACACATACACCACAAACAGAATCCTTCCCTTTCTGGCTTGTTCAGCCTCTTGGCAGTAGCCAGACCCCAGAGCTATACGCCTCTGGAGATAGAGGAAAGAGGTATAAATTAAACATTTCCAATCAGGCTGGGAGCATGGGCGGGAGCAGGGGGCTCCAGGACTGCAGAGACGGGGTGGGCATCTCAGGAGGCCCCGGTCCCCAGAAGCCCTGTCAGAAATCCAGGGGGGTGAGGTCCCCAAAGTCACAGTCGAAGAGGTCTCTGATGCCCTCGCCCTCCTCCAGGCCAAAGTGGTAGTCGAGGGCCCCGTGCGGAGGAGACAGGCTGATGAACTCCTCGGGGAGGAGGCTGGAGAAGTCCTCCCGCACGTGCTCCAGGAGCGAGTCAGCTGCCACCAGTGGGGACAGGTGGTCTTCGTCCAAGGCGGCCCGCAGGCCCCCCGTCCGGGAAAGCAGAGGCTCTGGGGAGATGGGGGAGCATCACAGGCCGGAGATGCCCCAGCAGGGAGGGCAGAGGGGCTGTTAGGCCTGCCCACCACCACCCCTTCACCCACCCACCCTTCACCCACCTTGTTCCAGGCTGAGCAGGGGCTGGCTGGGATCCACGTCAGGGGTGGAGGGGAGAGATGATGATGATGGTGGTGGCACTGTAGTGGTAGAATCAGCTTCCCTGTCGTCCTCCCCAGAAGCTGCCCCTTGGGACGGGGTCTTCCGAGGGCTGATCCCACCGGCACTCTCCTCAGGGCACAGGAAAACATCGATGGGGCCTTGTTTGCTCTTAAGGGAGATCTGGAAGGTCTGTGTGGAGGTGGCAGACAGGGTAAACTGAGGCTCAGCTGACAACTCTCCTGGTCAGACCCGAGATCCCACGCCTCACCTCTGAGGAGTCCACGGCTTGAAGCTGGGTCTCAGGAGGAGCCTTGATCACCATGACCATCTCCTCAGCGGGGTCTGCAATGCTACGAAGATCTTGGCAAGTCACATAGGCCAGGGTTGGGGGAGTCAAGAACCACATAACCTGCCAAAACCGGTTTGGCTCAACGGATAGAGCGTCGGCTTGGGGACTGAAAGGTCCCAGGTTCGATTCCGGTCAAGGGCATGTACCTTGGTTGCGGGCACATCCCCAGTAGGGGGTATGCAAGAGGCAGCTGATCGATGACTCTCTCATTGATGTTCCTAACTCTCTATCCTTCTCTCTTCCTCTCTGTACAAAATCAATAAAATATATTTAAAAATTAAAAAAAAAAAAAGAACCACATAACCTTTGACCTCTGCAGGCCACCACTCAGGCATCTAAGGTAGCACCCACACTTGCTTAGTCACTCCTGTCCTCTCCATCCGTCACCTGACACCCAGTTTGTGTTCAAGCCTTTCTTGTGGCCCTGAGCCTCAGTTTCCACATCTGTCGTCAAGAATTTATTCTGACTCATGAGCATGTTGTCAATTAGTGGTTGTCTCCAAAATTTATAAATATAATTTGGGTATTCACTTAAGGAAAAAAAAAAAAAAAAAAAAAAAGCTTATTTCAAAATAAAGTTTCTATTTTTATGAATGATAAAAATTGGTATCTCTGCCGAAACCGGTTTGGCTCAGTGGATAGAGCGTCGGCCAGCGGACTGAAGGGTCCCAGGTTCGATTCCGGTCAAGGGCACGTAAGTTGGTTGCAGGCACGTCCCCGGTGGGGGACATGCAAGAGGCAGCTGATCGATGTTTCTCTCTCATCGATGTTTCTGACTCTCTGTCCCTCTCCCTTCATTTCTGTAAAAAATCAATAAAATATATATTTTTTAAAATTGGTATCTCTAATCCTGAAGCTACAACCATGAATTGAATCACTGTACTAAGTGCCTGTTGTTGTTTTAATTTAGCAGTTCTGGAACTGGGCTTGTTCCTCCTTTTGGAGATGAAGCTGAGACTCAGAGAGATTAACTTGTTCAGGGAGTCAATGCTGAGCCAGGACTTGCATGTACAGCCAAAGCTCGCTCTCTCCTGAATCCGGGGCCTGGGATAGCCTCTCCCGTTCACTGGGGTGGGGGCCCAGCCCGCCAGGCCCGCCCTCCACAGTCAAGGATATCGTTGGCTGTCGGCATCCTCAGACAGCAGCCGAAGCTGAGTGGTGCAGACTTGGATCAGGTGGTCTAGCTGCCGCTCATTCTCCTGCAGTTGCTGCAGGTCCTTGGTCAGTCCTTCAAGCCGCCCACCAATCCCTACCGTGGCATGATTGCCTCTGTGGAGAGAGAGGCACAGGGAGGGTTAAAGGCTCCTCGCCCTCTGCCCAGGAGCCCTGACCCCTGCACCCAGCCTGCTGCTGCCTCTGTGCTTTGCGACCCCCGGGAGCCAGGATGGGAGACTGAGTGAAAAAGCTGAGGGGATCGAGAAATACAAATTGGTAGTTGTAACACAGTCATGGGCTGTAAAGTGCAGCAATAGTCAGTAATATTATAATAACTATGTATGGTGCCAGGCAGGTACTGGAAATATCGAGGGAAACACTAAAAAGTATGATTGTTTAACCAGTGCTATGTGCCTGAAACCAATACAAAATAATACTGAATACCAACTGTAATTGGAGAGAAACAAACTGAAAAGGCAGATTTGTCAAGGAGACGGAAGGTAGGATGACCGAGGAAAGATGGGAGAAGGAAAAAATAAAATAATAATTAACAAGAATAAAACATGCCAAAACTGGTTTGGCTCAGTGGTAGAGCGTTGGTCTGCGGACTGAAAGGTCCCGGGTTCGATTCCGGTCAAGGGCATGGATCTTGGTTGCGGGCACATCCCCAGTAGGGGGTGTGCAAGAGGCAGCTGGTCGATGTTTCTCTCTCATCGACGTTTCTAGCTCTCTATCTCTTTCCCTTCCTCTCTGTAAAAAAAAATCAATAAATTAAAAAAAAAAAAAGAGAGAGAGAATAAAACAGCTAAAATAAATGAATGAATGAAACAGCTATGTTAGACAATCTCATTTCTGGCAACAGAAACCAGAATAGTGGTCACTGGTGGTATGAGGGGTGGGCAATGACCAGGGAGGGTACAAGGAAACTTTCTGGGTACTGGAAATGCTTTCTCCTGATCTGTTACCCAGCTGAAGTCTGCCAAGCTGCACTAAGCTGGATATGCAAGATTTGTGTACTTTCCTGCATCTGCCACCCGAGGAAAGACACCTTTCCTCTCTCAGCCTGTCTCCCCAGTTATAAGATGGAGATGCAGCTGCCACAGTGGGTCTTGATGTCGGCTCCTCTAAGCTGATCTGACCTGGACCTCTGCCTGCCCTCCTGTTTGCCGGGTACCTACAGCCACTGGATGTGGTTCTTGGACTTCTTGGCGATGAGCTGAATGCCCTCCAGGACATTGGTGATGTCGTAGATGCGCCGTTTCTGCACCTTCAGCACCTCCGCTGCCCAGTTCAGGTCGACGACGCCATCGGCTGAGCGGCTCAGCAGCTCCAGGAAGCGCTTGGTGGTCAGATTCAGGGATGTCTCATAGCGCGACTTCTCCCCTGGGGATTTCACACCTGGGGCAGGGGACAGGCAAGACAGGGCCCTCAGCACCACCCACACATCCAGCTGGGCCAGCCTCCCCGGCAATGTAGGGCAGGAGGATGGGGGTGGGGGACTGACAGATGGCGCCTTCCCTTGGTGAGGCCAAGCAGGGAGGCCCCGTGGCTGCTGCCTGCCAACCACAGCATTCCTCTTCAGGCTGGGGAACTCCCCACCCCCAGGGCCTGGGGAAACCGTGCCAGACAAACACTCCAGCTGCCCTCTGGGGCCCCCAGAGGCCTGGCTCAGGCCCAGGCCTGAGAGACCAGAACTTGGTTTGCAAACACGTTTGTCTATCCACACACAGCCCCAGCCCGGGCCCAGTCAGGGAGCCTGCGCCAGCCTGAGCTCTGAGGGTACCTTTTCCTGGGTGGCGGCCTCTGCCCCGGGCTACGCTGCTCTCAGCCAGGTATTGATGGTCAGTTTCCAGGTCCAGCCTCCGCTTTACCTACGACAAAAACAGTGGGAGAAAACTCAGTACCCGGGACAGTGAGGCCATGAGAGACCCCATCTCAATTTCGCTACTGGGAAGCCTTGGTGTGTTAAGGGAGATCCTAGGGCACCCAATCCTACCACACAGGATGGACCACTCACTGGAAGGCAGAAGATCCAAGTTCAAGTCCCAGCTCTCCCACTACCTACCTGGGGCCTGTGGTGGTTTTAAAATACGTTCTACACATTTTTTGATATCTCTCCTCTCAAAAGACGGAACCTAACCCCCCCTCCCCCTTAAATAGAAGCCAGATCTTTCCAATGAACTGCGTGTGGCAGCAGTGACACACGGCCACCTCGGAGCTGGACGAGAGACCCAGGAGAGCTTCCCCCTCGCTCCTTGGGCTCACTCACTCTGGAGGGAGCCGGCTGCCATGGCATGCAGATCCTCACGTAGCTCAGAGGACAGTCCCAAGCGGCAAGGAACTGAGGCCTCTTCCCAACAGCAACAGGACTGAGCTTAGAAACAGTCTCCAACCCTACCCCTGCCTTCAGACAACTGTGGCCCAGGCCAACGTGTTAGCTGCAAGCTCAGCTCCGTCTCCTCTGAATCCCTGACCCACAGAAACTGTGTGAGGTTTATTTTAAGCCAGTCGAAAACGGAACCCCTCAGGCAGGAATAAGGAACCCCTCGGGCAAGTCACCACCTCTCGGGTTTTATCTCCGAACAGTAGCTGGTGCCCACGTGCTTTGCATATAATAAGTAGTTCATTCCATCTTATGGACGAGCAGCACAATAATGGCCCCGTTTTACCAATAAAGCAACCAAACCCAGAGAGGCCTAAGGTTAAGTCAGGAAGTGGCAGAGCCAGGATTCCCTGATTTAGCGACACACGCGTGCAAGGATGGAGATTGCCCAGGAAGCCTCAGAGGCATCTCAAACACATCCAAAACCAGATGTGCCTCCCCTCACCCTCCTGCCAACCACAGCACTTCCTGGCAAGGCGGGGCTGGAGGATGGGGGAGGGGTTCCCCAAGCTGGAACCTCATTCAGCCCTGCCATTGACCGCACCGCCTCTGCCAAGAAACCCCATCACCAGGGGACTACCGCCTCCCATCTGGACCTTTCAGCCATCTCCCCACTGGTCTCCCGCCTCCATCTGCCCCCTCCGCCTTAGGATCCTCATCGGTTCTGGCTTCTTCACATGCACCTCTGCTGAGACATGTTTCTTCGCAAACCTGTGCTTCCAAACCTTAGTCCATACTGGTAATTCCCTCCTTCCTGCCCTTCACACCTGCTCCTGAGGGCAGGTGCTTTACCCCTTACAGAAGCCCGCAGGATCCTGCACCTCCCCTCCCTCTAAACTGCCTGGAACCCAACCTTTTCCCACAGGGTCTCTCGCTACAAACTTCTACAGATGTGTCTGACTCGCCAAGAAGCCAGGGAGTCCTTCAGAGGCAGGCCCTGGGTCTAAATAATCTCTATACACGGGGTCTGAGGGACCCTGGCATCAACAGGCGTCTACTGAATGAGCCTCCCACATGCTGACGGGCCCGGACACGCCCTCTCAGTCAGGGATTCCCTCCGGCGTCCCCGGGAAGAGGGAAGAGGCGCTGACCCGTGCGGGTGCTTCCTGTGCACACCCCTGAGGAGCGCTCCCCCTGCATTCACGCATCAACCCTCCAACCAGACCATGCAGCAGCCGTCCAGTACCTCAGAGAGATCACACAGACAGTGAGAGGTGGAGCAGGATTTCAACCTTAATGAGCTGGCAGAGCCCACGTTAATATTCACCACAGGACACCGAGACCGGTTTGGCTCAGTGGATAGAGCCTCGGCCTGCGGACTGAAAGGTCCCAGGTTCGATTCCGGTCAAGGGCATGTACCTTGGTTGTGGGCACATCCCCAGTAGGGGGTGTGCAGGAGGCAGCTGGTCGATGTTTCTCTCTCATCGATGTTTCTAGCTCTCTATCCCTCTTCCTTCCTCTAAAAAATCAATAAGAAATATATATATTAAAAAAAATTTCACAGGTCCTGCCTTCCTAGAACCCAGTCCAGAAACCAGAGCCAGGCCCCCCAAAGCCAACCAGAATGCTCCCCCTTACTAGTCTCTCCCCTACTGCCTGAACCCTTAGCAGGAGGACATGCTTCCCCTGCCTTCTCCCTGAAGGCAGGTCAATACCACACCCTAAAACAAGGGCTCACCAGATGGACACCCATTGCTGCCAACATTCTCGAGATCCTGGCATGGGGTCCCGGAAGGCACAGAACACTGGTGACAAAACCTAATGATTCAAAAACCCACCCATGGGAGGGGTTACAGAACCTGTGGTTCGTCCAGACCCTGGACTATCACACAGCCATCAAAAACCGAGGCGGGTCAACACAGAATCCTCGCAGAGACACTGACGAGAAAAACATTAGGGCAAAGAAGGTATATAATCATTTTCTGAATTAAAAAAAAAGCTCATGAAACCATTGTTCTCTGGTTCAGTTTCTATTATTACAGAATGCATGTTAGGGGTAACCCATGCATTGGAGAGGACCATGGGGGGATGTTATCTGCAGTGTGGGTGGTGCACTGTTTGAACATGGAAATAAAGGGGAAACTACAGTTTTCAAAATTTTAGAAAAAAACTGTCATAACAACCTAAAAATAAAAATAGGCTTAGGAACAGGAAAAAATGGAGTTGTGATGCTGCCTTGTTCAACTTTTTAGTCTCTTAACTCTTTTTTCTATGGCAAATGTGTATTATATTTAGTTTTTTAAAAACCTTCTTATTGATATTTTAGAGGGAGATACGTCGATGAGAGCAAAACATTAATCAGCTGCCTCCTGCATTACCCACCGCCCCCCCTCTACTGGGGATCCAGCCCATAACCCGAACATGTGCCCTAACTGGGAATTCAACTGGCAACCTTTGGGTGCACAGGATGACTCCCCACCAACTGAACCACACCCGCCAGACTAGTTTGTTCTTTGAAAGCCATGACAACACAGTAGCGGTAGATAGGAAGGGCCAGGAGAGACAGCTGAGCTCAGAGCCTTGTATGCAGGAAGTGCTCTGCGAATGCTCACTGGTGCAGACACTGAGCCTGCAGTTTGTTTCAAGAGCTTCCCCCCTCCCCCCCCCCAAAAAAAGCACCAATGCAGTGGGCCAGTGGAGGCCACAACTCATGAATTGGGGGGGTTACTGGAGGGCAAAAGCTTCAGCTCCAGGCTGGCGCCAGCCCCACTCCTTCCCACCAACCCTCCGTGCTATGAGGGCAGAGGCCCCATACTTGCCTCCTGGGTGCTCACTAATAACTGCTGAATGAGTGGAATGCTCAGGCTCCCCGAGGCTGCCTCCACACCACTGGAGGTGAAGCAGAGGGCATGTCCCCGCAGTCACTGAGCCTGGAATTCAGCTCCCTGAGGGCAGGCCCACAGCCCCGGGCCTGCCGAATACTTGTCAAGTCAGCTAAATGGAAGCTATTTTCCAGGCCCCAAGATGGAACCAGCAGAAACAGGCCACTGGTAACCCCACCTCCACCCCCAAACCATCCCTCATGAGGAAGAAGGGCCCCTGGGCTTCCTTCAACTACCACCCTGTTTCCTCGAAAATAAGAGTGTCTTGTTAATTTTTTCTCCCAAAGTTGCGCTAGGTCTTATTTTCAGGGGATGTCTCGTCTTTCCATGCGCTAGGTCTTATTTTCGGAGGATGTCTTATTTTCGGGGAAACACGGTAGTAACACCTCTAGGAGGCAAGGTATCCCAATGGTTAGGTTAACCGATCAGGAAATTTGGACTGGTCCCACCAACGACCAGCTGAATAGCTAGGGAAGATTATAAGTCTCTCAGCCTCAGCTTCCCCATCTGTAAAAGGGGACCATGGCTGAGAGGGTTAAATGAGTTAACTGGGTAGAATGCTTTGGCACAGAGCCTGACAAACAAAACAGTCTCGGAACAATGGTGCTCCTATTATTATTATTAGCATCTTGGTGATTCCGGAAGGAAGGCAGCACTGGGCACGGGGCCAAAGGGGTTAGAGGATGCCTCAGGGACCAGCTGCCACCTAGGCCTCCACCCACCGGCCGTTGAGCAGCTTCCACCTCCTTGTCCAGGGCCCTGCCTCTCCCTCCCACTGCTGCAAGCCCCCTGCTGAGACCCTATCCAGCCTGGCCTGTTGCCCCTGCCTGCCAGCCTGCGCCCCACCTCCACCCACAAGCTTCGCCAGTCAAACTGGTCTCCACGCCCTGTCCTGCAGCCCACAGGTCCAAGCTCCAGGCCTCCACTCCCTTCTTCCCATGTAATTCAGCCAGCTCTCCCTGGCCCCCCAATCTGAACTGATCTTGAACCTCTTGTTGCTCACAGGGAGCACTTTATCAAGACATCTCCCTGGGATGTTTACTCTCCCAGCGCTGGGGGCCTCCTCTCCTGCTCCCAGAGGCCCAGCCCACCCAGTACTTTCAAGGGGTCTGCCTGCCTGATTAATGAGGTTCCATGGCAACCAGAGCCCGGGAGGGCAGAGGGTGGCAGATGGAAAGACAGGCAGAGGGAGGGGAATCAGCAGCTGGCCCAGCCACCCCGCCCTGCAGAGAAGGCCTCCCAGCCAGGCCTGTCCCCAGAGTCCCAGGCCTGCAGCTGGCAGTGGAGCATCAGGGCAGGAAGGAGGGCTTTCTCAAAGGCTCTCCAACAGTCTGGCCCCAGGATGCACCCCCTTCACCTCCTCAAGTAGCCATGCCCACTACCAAGACACAAGTTCTGATCTGAAGCCAGCAGGCCTGAGTTCAAATCCTAGTCTCACCCCTTGCAGCCGTGTGACCCGGGGCAAGTCACTTTCCCTCTCTGGGCCTCTGTCTAGATGGGCACAGTGACAACACCGAGCTCACAGCCTGGGTTTTGAGCTTTAGCAGGCTTGAAGTCGGCCAGAGGCCTGGCATGCAGGCAGCGCCAGCTGCATACATGTGAGCCATTATTATTACTGAGCCTGACCGGCTCTGAGGAGGAAGCTGAGGCCCACAGAACGAACGACAGAGCAAATAGGAACTGGCCCGAGGGCACCTCGAACCCTGGGGCGGAGCCCGGAGGCCCAACCCAGGCTCGGCACCGCCCAGTCCCGGCGCCTCAGCCCACCCCACCCCCGACCCTCCAGCCTCCGGGCCCAAAACCGCGCCCCGCCAGGATCTGCGCTGGGGGCTGGGGGGGTCCAGGCAGCACACTCGGCCCAGTGTCCTTGTGTCCGTACCGGCGGGCGGCCGAGTGCCGGGCGCGGCGCGCTGGGTGTGGGCCGGGGAGCCTGCGGCGTGGCGAAGAGCAGCAGGTCTGGGTCGCGGGGGCCCGCGGCGCGCACGGCGGGGCCGGCGGGGGCCTGCGGGGCGCTGGTGTCCTGCGCGGTGGAGATGATGACGATCTGCGAGGAGTCGAGCAGCCGCAGCGCGCCGGCCCCGAGCAGGGCCTCCAGCGCCGGCGCGCATGGGCCGCCCGCGGGCGCCACGGCCATGGCGCTCACGGCCCGCGCGGCCCGGGTGGCAAGCGGCGGCGGCGGCGCGGACCCATGGCGGCAGGCCGCGGCGAGAGCTCGGTCCCGCTCCGGATCCCGCTCCGCCCCCGGCCGCCGCTGCCTGCAAAGTCCCGGCCACTTTTGCGCGCCAAATCCTTTTTGCCGCGAAAGAGCCACGAGCCGCCGAGCGCTGCCGCTATTGGCTGCCCGGGCAGTGACGGAGGCGACGGCGACGGCACCTATTGGCTGCGGCGCGCCGGGCCGGCGGCGGAGGGTGGGACGGGGCAGCGGTGCGGGGAGGGACGGCCAATCGCAGGGCGGGGCGCGCGCAGGCTTTGTCGGGGCGGCGCCAGGCGCGTTCGCAGCCCCCGCCCCCTGCTGGGGCGTCCCCTGCGCGAGGCGTGGTGGTCCGGCTTGCGCTTCGACACTCACCACGCAGCCCGTCCCGCGGAGACCTTTTGGACGGGACGCCCTGTGTGTAAGTCTCATCGTCAGCAGTTCCTAGTTGATCCCCAGACGCCGCCCCACACACACCTGTAGCCCCAACGCGCTCTGCCACATCTCTAGAAATTTCCCCTCCTCTTCGCCGGGTTCTCAGGCCCACTTCCTATGCCTCAGTCACATCTCCCATCCTGAACTTGCCCCACGTAGGCCATTGACTTTAAAATCCTACCACCGGCCCGAGCTCGTCTGGCTCAGTAGATAGCATCCACCAGTGGACTGAAGGGTCCTGGGTTCGATTTCGGCCAAGGGCACATACCCAGGTTCCGGGCTCCATCCCCAGTAGGGGGCGTGCAGGAGGCAGCCGATCAATGATTCTCTCTCCCCATTGATGTTTCTCTCCCTCTCTGAAAGCAGTAAACATTTATTTAAAAAAAAAAAAATTTTTTTTTTTAATCCTGCATTCGCCCTATCCCTCTCAAAGTAGAAGGGGGTTTGCCAGGAAAGGGGGAGGGTGACCATCCCAATAACAGTTGGGATTTTCCTGCATGCCCCCTTTTATCTTCTACTGGTGGTGGGGGGGGGGGGGGGCTCGCCACGGGCAGTTGCCTGGCCACCCAGCCCCCTGGTTGAACTCTTGGTGGCAGGGACAATTTGCACATTAGACTTGTATTATATAGGACTAAAGGCCCAGTGCACAAATTCATAAACGGGTGGGGTCTGCCTGGCCTCACTTGGTGGATCAGGACCAGGCCTGTCAAGAGGCGGGAGATGGCAGGAGGTTGGCCAGCCAGCCCCACCCAGATTGGTGAGTGGCGGCCGTTCAAGGGGCAGAGCTGGCTGGGGGATGGGGCAATGGACTGATGGGGTGGTGGGGGCCCTTCGGGAACAGGGCTGGGGGGGGGGGCGGGTTGGGAAGGGGCTGCAAGAGTTTGGCCTGCCAGACCCGCTTCCTATTGATGGGCAGGGGGGGGGGGCAATCAGGGGCGCGGCTGGCAGGGGGAGGGGCTATGGGCCCATGGGGTGATGGGGACCCAGCGGAGGCAGGGCTGGCGGGGGCGGGGGGGGGGGGGGGCTGCAGAAGATAGGCTGGCCGGCAGCTCCCCTCCTCCCCCCATCATTCACAGACCGCAATGGGCGTCATAGCAACTGGTCCTTACAGGCAGTCAGGTCGCTGACTTTTTATATATAAAATAGAAAATGCACACCTGATTGAACTCATTCATAGTCAACAAATGTTTTGAGAGCCTGCTCTGTGTCCCATTCTTAGTTCAGACCTTAACAAGCTCAGTCTAGTGAAAAAGGGAGGAGAGCGATCAAGAGGTAACAAATGTTTACAATCTGATGAGCAATTTACACCATTAAATGAACTCCATGTTAGATCTCATAAAGCGAGGAGGTGAGGGTGCTGAGCATGAAAATGCACTGAATCCGGAGGCCCTGGGATCTCTCCATCAGCCATTCACATGGCTCAGGTCAGCTGATTTGACCAATACTGTCCTTTCCTCTTTGCCAGGTCTGTGCCAGCACTGAGGGCAGAGATATGAAGGATTTGACCATTTCTATGAACTTGCCTGCCATCTGGAGGGGATGCTGCCCCCCAACACACACAAAAATAAAATAGTTAAGACACAAATAAGAATCAAATCCCTAGGTCCAGTAGAAACGTCACTTCCTCCAGAGAGCCCTCCAGAATTACTCACTTCTTCCACTGCCTGATGCTGCCTCTCTTCTAGCATTGACCACCCACTGTTTCGCCATCTGCCTCCTTCCAAATTCCTCCCAACGCTGGTCTGAGCATAGCTCAGAGCAGGCACTGAGAGGGATTATGAGAAGAAACAGGCTGATGCTGGAGCTATCTGGAATGGGACAGTAGGCTCTAGCCCCTGGCTTCAGAGTCACCTGAGGACTTGTTCACTCTGGGCCCTCCCAGCCCTGCCGATTTAGAATCTCTAAGTGCCCAGGAATCTACAGTTGTACAAGCAACCCCCCACCTCCATTGCAGGTGGTTTTTATGCACGGTTACATTTGAGGACAAATTGATATATCTGTATAACCAAAATGTGTGCTGCAGTCTCAAATCATAGCCTCTTGAAGACACCTCAGCTTCAGTTCCTTGTCTGTGAGATGGGCACATTGCCTGGGCTCTTCCAGGGTTGCCATGAGGATGAAAAGCATAAGGGATCTAACAGTGTTTTCTAAACTAAGAAGTGGGTTAAAAAAACAGCAGGAGTTTCCTAAGCCCTTTATGAAATTATTCATTGCAAATCATAGACATCATAGACTGTGTCAACGCTAGAAAAGACCAGAGAGACTATCTGGCCTCTTACTGTACAGATGAGGAAAGTGAGGCCCTTTAGGGCTAGGGACCTGTGAAGGCTGCCTGTGATAGAATCTGGCCCACACAGATTCCCAGCTGTGGGGTTAGCTTGTCCCCCTCCGCCTCCACTGATGGAGAAGCTGCCATTAGAATGGTAAGACTCATTCGAAAAACAACAAGCTAGAATCTGACAGGAGGTGAGAAAATCCAGCAACAATCCCATTCCAAATGGAGTTTCCTTTCTTCACATTTTCCCAAAGGGCCTCAACGACAGTAATGTTCACTTTATAAAGCCCTCTCAATCCCTATAGTCATTCAATGAACACTTATTGAGCACCTGTCACATGCAAGCACTGCCCTGATTGCTGGAGAGGGAAGATACAGTTATTTTTGGCCCGTTTTATGATGAGGAAACGGAAGCCCAAAGGACATGAGCTTACGTAGCAGGTGAAAAGTATGTTATTCCGGCTTGGTAGGCCAAAGCCAGGGGTTTTCCAAAGCCCTGCCTTCTCCCAAGTATTTAAGTGCACACCCTCCCACGGAGAAGCAGGCGCCCTCCTTCCCACAGTCCCTCCTCTCCTGCTCAGCAGAAAAGGAGTGACTTCCCAGTGTGAAAGCAAGGGAGAGATAAGGGCCTCCTGTATCTACTAATGCCCACTTGAAAGCAGCAAAGGCCTGATAGGTGGCACTCCTTGGCCCTAAGCCTGGCTGATCCTGATAAGGCTGTTCTCAGTGTCAACAGTTCTCCTCAGGCTGGCAGGCTTCCAAAAATTCCACAATTACTGGGCAGCCACTTCCATTGATGATCTCCCTTCAACCTGATAATCCCTAAGTGAAGTTTGTTTTTTTTTTGTTTGTTTTTTGTTTTTTATCCACAGGGTGCAGGAAGAAGGAGGCTCAGAGAGGGGCACTCAAAGGTCAAAGAAACACAGCAGAACTGAGATGGGAGCTTTGCTGTTACCTAGGTAGGCCCTGCCCTTCATACCTTGCCACCCTCTGTAAATACCTTAAGAGCCGGGCTCAGGGCTGTCAAGATTATAATGTGTGGTCTCCAAAAGGTATTATGGTAGATCATGGCTTAATTAATAGATACTTACCCCTATCACCACTTCTACCAACTCCTACTCTATAGGAGTCCAAAGAGGGGGAAGCTCCTGAGCCCAAGATCCTTAGCCTAAAAACATCTTTCCCTTGATTCTCTCCAAGAGGCAGGATTGTGTAGAAATGACAGCATGAGTTTCTAAAACAAGGTATGTAAACAGGAACGTTGGTCTGTGTGACCTGACAAGTCAATTCATTTCTGTTGAACCACACTCCTTTATTCTGCATATACTTAGTGAACACCTACTGTGTGTCAGACATTGTGCTCGGTGATGGGAGACAGCTGGAAGCAAAACAGATCCACCTCTGATAGCTGGAGCTCATAGTCCAGTGAAAGTCAGAATTGTTTTTACGGACCTACACAATATGTTTGTTAAAAAGTTTGATAAATGATACAAATAAGCCAAAGGTATTTATTCCACATATGCCACCTCTCCTAAACATACAATGACTTAATTTTTGTTGATTGATTTTTAAAGAGGGAGGTAAAGGAGGGGGAGGGAGAAACATCAATTCGCTGATTCATTTCTTCATTCACTCATTAGTTGCTTCTTGCATGTGCCCTGATGGGAATAGAACCTGCAACCTTGGCATATGGGATCAATGCTCTAACCCAGTGGTCGGCAAACTCATTAGTCAACAGAGCCAAATATCAACAGTACAACAATTGAAATTTCTTTTGAGAGCCGAAAACCGACTTCTGTGCATGGGCCATTAAGTTTCAATCGCACTGTACCTGCGTGTCCGCACGTGGTATTTTGTGGAAGAGCCACAGTCAAGGGGCCAAAGAGGTGCGTGTGGCTCAAGAGCCACAGTTTGCCGACCACTGCTCTAACCAACTGAGCTGTAGTAACTTAACTTTATTAAGGACACAGAGACATCCACTGTTAAGTTCTGACAGAGGGAGGTAGGAAGTTCTGCAACCTTACATTCGTCTTGAATTATCCCTTGTTGCTACATTGAGTTCTCGGACTGACAGTTTACTATCCCTGGACACGTTCTGTCATGGTGTCAGCTCTGGCTGTTTCTGAACACAGACCCTTTACCTATCCAAGAGGCCGTCTATCATAGGTTCAAACCTTGTAGTCATACAGACTACAACTGTGTAGCGTGGCTAGATGACCTTGAGTAAGTGATTTACCTTCTTGAAGAGCTTTGCTTGCTCCATCAGTAGAACAAGGGGCAAGGCCCCTTTATAGAATGAGAAATGAGAAAACAGCAAGCAGAGTTTGCAAACAGACCAACAGGTGTGATTTCATTTGCCAGAGTACTTTTTCTGAGTTGTGAATTCGTTTAAAAATTTTTTTAAATTGGGAAATGCCATATAAAAATTCAAATATAAGTCTTTCCTTTTAAACACTAATACTTGGCAATACTACCGAGGCCATCACGGTCTGAGCAGCTGCTGTCCCCATTTAGCCAGAGCCTTGACCGTAGGCCACCAGAGTGCCTGCTCTGCTTGGCTCCCTCAGTGACCTTATTTGCCATTCCAGGTGTCTGAATTTGCAAACCCTGATGCCTGTGCCCGGCACAGAGTAAACACCCAGTAAATATTAACGACTGTTATTACTGCCAAGGAACCAACCAGCACCAGCCCGGCTCCTCTGCTCTGCAAGTGACTAAAGAGATGCGGCCATGGAAGAGTAGGGAAAATGGGCACTTATGGTGAAACAGAAGAGATGGGTTTAGTGCCAGCCGACAGCTGTCTAGCTGTGTGGCCTTGGCCAAATCCTTGGCCATTCGTTCGGTCCATATGTTCAGTGTGATGTGGGCCAGAGGGTCCAAGGTCTAATGTGAGCACATAGATCTTAGGTCTATAAGCAAATCTACCTGCCCCAACCTGTTTCTCGCTGAGCTCATGCTCTGGGGACTTCTCTCCTTTCCAAGGCTCTCCCAGTGCCACTTCCTTTCATTGTATCGCTCCAATGGGTGAGAAGGGATTTTGCTTTCCCAGGGAGAGGGAGAAAATCAGACATAGTAGCTATGACTGCCCTGACCAGAGGTGCAGTAAGTTGGAAGGGGCTTTGTAGAGCACACGAGCTCAGCTTTTTTCATTTATAAAATGGGGATGATGATAAGGATAAGTTTCTACTTGATAGGGTTGTTGGGATATTAAGTTCGTTCGTTATTCAAGTGCTTAGGACAGTACCTGGCGCATAGAGAGTGTTCAATAAATGTAAGCTGTTTTAAATTAAGAATGTTAGGTTGGCTCAGTGGAGAGAGTGTCAGCCCAACGGACCCAGGCTGAAGGGTTTGATTCCAGTCAACGGCACGTAATTCAGTTGCAGGTTCGATCCCCAGCACTGGTCTGAGCACATGCAGGAGGCAACCAATTGATGTCTCTCTCTCACATTGATGTTTCTCTCTGTGTCTCTCCGGTTCCTTCCCACTCTCTTTAAAAATCAATAGAAAAATATCCTGGGGTGAGGATTAACAACAACAAAAGAATATGAGGCGAATGACTGGCCTACATCTCTTGATTTTTTTTTTCCCAAAAGAGACAAGAAAAACTGTTCTTGTTAGGCTGCAGAATGGGAGAGGTTTTTTTTTTGTTTTTTGTTTTAATAATCAAATGAATTTTCTGTTTCATGTTGTCTTTTTTCTTTCTTTTTTTAACTTTTTCTTTTTTTTATCGTCTAAAATTTTATATATGTCTCCTTCCCCCGCCTCCATTAACCCCATCCCCCACCCCCCAGCCATTCCCACCCAGGCAAGCCCCACTGCCCCCGTGTCTGTGTCCACCGGTCATGCTAATCTGCATGCACACAAGTCCTTTGGTTATTCTCTAACCCACCCACCCCCACCTCCTCTGGCATTTGTCTCTGGATCTGTTTTTGTTCATCAGTTTATGTTGATCATTATATCCCACATATGAGATCACGTGATATTTATCTTTCTCCGACTGGCTTATTTCGCTTGGCATAATGCTCTCCAGTTCCACCCATGCTGTTGCAAATGGTAAAATGGGAGTGTGTTCTTTAAGTAATCCTGCACTGCCTCCCAAACTCGATGCGGCAGAGACAAGGAACAAAATACATTGAAGGGCAATGAAGGGTGTAGGTGAGGCAATCCCATATTCCCTTGATTCTAAGACTTTTTATTTTATTTTATATTTTAATATCTCTAAAATGGAGGTGTGTCGTACAATCAATGGCATGTCCATTTTTGCTCAGTAGCTTCTTCCTCAGAGGCTCAAAATAATGTTGTACCTCATCTTCAATGGATCTCAGCATAATGAGATAGGGTGTATACAAGAGCGCCGGGCACAGTGCCTGCCACGCCATAAGCCCTCAGATTAATCTCACGACCTTCAGCCTCACCAGCACATTCGAGGTTGGCCACGGTGGGGTGAGCAGCTTTTCTTTCTTTTTCTCATTTTCTCACTGACACCTGCTGACCTGCATTTGGCCCTGGGTTGACAGGCACATGGCAAATGCGGTCAGGAAAGGGAGTAGGGAGGGCTCAGGATGGGAAGAGAAAGGCTTTCTATAATCTATTAAGAGATTCAGAGAAGAGGAGGCAGTTATTTTATTTTAACAAAAAAAAAAAAAAAAAAAAAGAATCTCTCCTGGAAGCCAGAGTTATATATATGCCAAACAGGCCAGGAGACCCAGCAGGCCTCCTGGAACGGGTGATGAATCCAAACAGGGGTCTTGTGTCCAGGCCACTGGCTGGCTGAGGGGCCATTGTTAGGGCCTGGCCTCATCTGTGAGGAGAGGGGCTGGAGGAGAGGAGGAGTGTGTTCCCATGGCTCCCTGGAGAGTGACAACAATTGGAGCCAGCTGGGGAGCCAGAACACCAGGGGCCAGTGGGCGGGCAGCAGGCCCCAGAGGGGCCAAGGAGGGCTGTAGGGGGCTGAGGAGGCAAGATGGACACAAGGTGAGGGGGAAGGCCTAAGGAGGGAGAACATGAGGGTTATTTGCTACGCCCCACTTCCTCACCCCCACAGCTCTGGGCTGCTGAGTCTCCCCAAATTATACCCCAGATCTGACCCTTCTCTTCACCTTATGGCCCCACCCTGCTCCAGGCAGCCACAGTCTCTCACGTGGACCACTGCAGAGCTTCCTCAACAGATTTTTGCCGCCAGCTGGCCCCCTACACTCTTCTCCACGTGCAGCTGGGTCTTTCTAAATTGTAAATTAACATCACATCACTCTTAAATCTGCTTAACCCGCCGAAGCCGGTTTGGCTCAGTGGTAGAGCGTCGGTCTGCGGACTGAAAGGTCCCGGGTTCGATTCCGGTTAAGGGCATGTACATTGGTTGTGGGCACATCCCCGGTGGGGGGTGTGCAGGAGGCAGCTGGTTGATGTTTCTCTCTCATCGACATTTCTAGCTCTCTCTCTCCCTTCCTCTCTGTAAAAAATCAATAAAAATATATATTTTTTAAAAAGCCTGCTTAACCCTGCCAAAGGCTGCCCTCTTACTTAGAGGAAAACTCAGACCCTTTGCTCGGGCCCACAAAGCCTGCCTGATGGACATCAGCTCCAATGCTCCAACAAGTCCCACCCTGCACTCCGTCTCAGCCACTCGGGCCTCCTGCCAGGCCCTGAAAGCTTTCAGCTGGTTCCCTTCTCCAGGTCTGGGCATTTTGCAGGTCCTATACTGTACACGGTTCTAGATACTTTCACTGTAGCATATTTGTGGCAAGCATTTTTGCCACAAACATTTTCACTGTAAAACTCATTGACCATAAGGCAGTTTTGTCATAAAAAAGATAAAATCACATTAGAGAGGACATAATGACAATAAAAAACAAAATTTTTTTAAAAAAAGGACATAATGAGTGGGTAGGGGAGGTTGGGGGAAGGTCAGTGGGGAAAAAAGGAGATATATGTACTACTACGTATATGTAATACTTCAAACAATAAAAAAAACAAATAAATAAATTGCATTTCAATTTAAAAAAAAGGACATAACCCTCACACTGAAGGGTTGTAGGTTTGCTTCCAGGTCAAAGACGCATACTTGGGTTGCAGGTTCCGATCCCTGGCCCCAGTAGGGGAACATGCAGGAGGCAACCAACTGATGAGTCTCTCACATCAATGTTTCTCTCTTCCCCTCCCTCCCTTCCACTCTCCCTAAAAATCAATGGAAAAAATATCCTCAGGTGAGGATTAACAACAGCAAAATGTGTGTAGATTCATGGCAATACTGTGCAAATAATGAATTTTATTTTTTGTGCGGATTGTACCTAAGCACTTGTCTTCCTTCTATGGGAAATATGTGTTCCTTTCTGCTCCTTCACAGAGGGCCCTTGGCTTTTCTCCAAGGTAATGTCTTTCAAAATAAGAAACCACCTTTGGGGCAAATCATATCATCTGGAAGAAACGATAACTATTTGAAGACCGCCACCGAGTCTATTTGTCACTGTATCTGGAGAGCTAGATAAGGTTTATGTATATAGTCCCTCCTGATCCAACTTTGTTTTCCTGTGGTCCAAAATATTAAATGGAAAATCCCAGAAATAAACTTACAGGTTTTAAATTGTGCACCATTCTGAGCAGTGAATGAAATTCCATGCTGTCCTGCTCTGTCCCACTAGGGCTGTAAATCATCCCTTTGTCCAGCGTCCCCATGCTGGATGTACTCCTTGCCCATTAGTCACTTAGCAGCCATTTGAATTATCAGAGCCTGTTCTGGTATCACAGTGCTTGTGTTCAATTAAGCCTTATAATAAAAAGCTAATATGCAAATCGACCACGGTTGCTATGGCACACACTGACCACCAAGGAGCAGATGCTCAATGCAGGAGCTGCCTGCCCCCTGGAGGTCAGTGAGCTCCCACAGGGGGAGCACCACTCAGCCAGAAGCCCTGAGCCGGGCTCACAGCTGGTGCGCACAGTGGTGGTGGCGGGAGTCTCTCCTGCCTCCGCAGCAGTACTAAGGATGTCTGACTGACAGCTTAAGCCTGCTCTCACTTAGGGCTCCCAGACTGCGAGAGGCATAGGCCAGGCTGAGGAACTGTCCCCTCCCCTGGGCACAAATTTTGTGCACCAGGCCTCTAGTTTACTAGTGCACCTGGAAGCAAACCTACAAACCCAAAGCACAAGAATAGTGATGCTGGCAATTCAGATATGCCAAAGGGAAGCCATAAAGTGCTGCTTTTAAGTGAAAAGGTGAAAGTTTTCAACTTAATAAGAAACAAGAAAAAATCATATGCTGAGGTTGCCAAGATCTATGGTAAGAATGGATCTTCTGCCCTAGCCAGTATTCTCAGTGGTTAGAGCATCAACAAGCACACTGAAGGGTTTCAAGTTCAATTCTGTCAGGGGCATAAACCTGGGTCTGGGCATGTGCATAAGGGAATCTATCTATGTGTCTCTCTTACATCAATTTCTCTCTCTCCCTCCTTCCTTTCCTCTCTCTCTAAAATTCAATGGAAACAATATCCTCTGGTTATGAAGAAGGAAAAAGAAATTTGTGCTAATAGCCCTTGCTGAGTAACCCATTTGGTTAGATCATTGTCCCAATGGGTTGAGGTTGAGGATTCAATCCCTGGTCAGAGCATATACAAGAAGCAACCAAGGAATGTATATATGCGTGAAACAACAAACCTATGTTTCTCTCTTTTTCTAAAAATAAATAAAAAAAATATTTTTTAAAAAGAATTTAGAAAAAAGAGAAACTTATGCTAATTTTGCTGTTGCACCTCTAATTGCATAAGTTATGGCCACAGTGTGTAAGTGCTTAGTTAATTGTAAAAGACATTAAATTTGTGGGTGGGAGACATGAATAGAAAACGTGTTCTGACTCATAATTATGTGTTCGGCCAAAAAGCTTTAAGTCTATACAGAGATTTCAATAGGGATCTCCTGAAATGAATGACACCAAACCAAGGAATAGGTTTAGAATGAGAACTATAAAAATTACTAGAGAAAACCATATTCGGATAACTTGTATTGCAGTATATTTTTATAACTTTTCCATTTTTAGTTATTGTTAATCTCTTCCTGTGTATAATTTATAAATTAAACTTTATCATAGGCATGTATGTATAGGGTAAAATGTGTGTGTGTGTGTGTGTGTGTGTGTGTGTATACATACATATGATTGATTCAGTACTATCCTCGGTTTCAGGCATGCACTGTGAGTCTTGGAATAAATCCTCCTTGGATAAGAGGCAACTACTATAATATAAAAATGGGAGTAACTGCGAGAACTTTGTCAATGAAGAAATGAAACCAAACTAATAACTAGCTTAAGTATGTGAAGTCTGAAACCAATGAAAAAATGAAATTTACTAAGTCTAAAAACAACGGAGAAATGAAGCCAAACAAAAAAACCGTTAGCCAGTTAATCTCTTTTTTTTTTTTTTTTTTTTTATTTATTTATTTATTTTACATATTTTAATGATTTTTTTTTGCCCCCCTCCCTCCCTCCCCCATATCCCCTCCCTCCCCAGTTAATCTCTTAAGAGACAAAATTGCCTGTGGCCAGTCACCCTTTCTCTATCCACATCTTTGTATGACTCTCACGATTCAGGTCTCAGATCAAACATCACCTCCTCAGAGAACCTTTCCTTGGAAAACAGACCCTTTCGTTCTCCCTTCTAAGCCATTCTATTACTGTCTGTCCTCCTGACTTCATAGTGCCTGCCATTTTGGAATCATCTTATTTACATATTCATTTGTAAGTCCCAGTTGGGCAGGAAGGGGCTTCTTTCATTGCTGAATCCTAGTCTCCAATATCACCGTGTACTTAGTAAGGGATCAGCCAGCATTAGCCATTATTTTCTTTATTCCGTGCTCAGGGTTTGCTAAACAATGGCAGCTGCCATGTGGTCAGACTGGGAAGGTCACTCTCAAGTGGAATTTTGAATCTGAAATCCATGAACTTTGACAGAAAAAAAAAAATTACACCTATATTTTCACTAGCCTCTGATGGCAATGTAACGTTTCCATTGATTCTAAATGTTGGCAACAAACTAGAGGCCTATTTGCAGTAGCTGGGACTTTATCCCCAATAGAAATCACAGCTATTTCCATATCCTGCTTCAGTTGCTGCAGGTATTGTGAGATTATTTGTGCTATTGCATCTATAAAATCGTGGTATTTTTGGACTGTTTTTTAAAAAAATATATTTTTATTGAGTTTTTACAGAGGAAGAGAGAAGGATAGAGAGCTAGAAATATCAATGAGAGAGAAACATTGATAAGCTGCCTCCCGCACACCCCCTACTGGGGATGTGTCTGCAACCACGGTACATGCCTTTGACTGGAATCGAACCTGGGACCTTTCAGTCCACAGGTCAATGCTCTATCCACTGAGCCAAACTGGTTTAGGCTGGACTGTTGTTTTCTAATGAGATACACACACACAGGTGGCCCAGCCAGGTGTGGCTCAGTGGTTGAGTGTCGACCCAGGAACCAAGAGGTCACCGGTTTGATTTCCGGTCAGGGTATATGCCCAGCTTGTGGGTTCAATCCTCAGTGTGGGGCGTGCAGGAGGCAGCCAATCAATGATTCTCTGACATCATTGATGTTTCTACCTCTCTCTCTCTCTCCCTTCCTCTTAAAATCAATAAAAATATATTTAAAACTATCTTGTTTATTATTTCAAAATTTAATGTAATAGTTGTCCTTTTTAAAATCCTATGTATTTTGTTGTATATGTTTTTAAAACAGCATTAAGAGAAGGGTCAAAAAAAAAAAAGAGAGAGAAGCATCCATAGGTTTCACCAGATGCCAAAGGGGTTCATGACACACATATAAAAAGGTACTTAAAGAGCTGATGTGATGTGTCCCTGACCCTTCTGTCAGCTGACATGCAGCCCGTGAAGAAAGGCTGAAAGGAGAAGCTCGGAAGAGCAGTGAGAACAAGGTTTCCAAAAGAGACCCCATAGCTTTTATTTCCTGTTTGTTTATAAAATTGTGACATCTGCAGCAGCTTTGAGCAGAGACCTGGTACAGAAAATGGGGAGCCCTCCACTGAAAGCCCTCTCTAAAAACATACAGCCCCGGCCACACAGCTCAGTTGGTTACCTGATACACCAAGGTTGTGGGGTTGGTCAGAACACGTACAAAAATCAATCAATCAATGCATAACTGAGTGGAACAACAAATCTCTCTCTCTCTTTCTCCCCTTCCTCTCTCTAAAATCAATTAATAATAATACTCAGAAGAACACCTAGCTTTCCCTCAGTCCTCTGCCTGACAATGTGGCCTCCAGATCACAAGAGTGAATCCTTCAGGATACTTCTTGGTTAAAATTAAACTCCTCATCCAAAATGCTCTTCAAGGCTGAAGCAAGACACACTCTCTCCCTATGAATCTGGAATTAGATAAGGGGAGGGGAGGAGAATGACTTTTTTTAAAAAGTAAATACTCTCTTACCCATTAAAACAAGAAACTTATCTGAAGTCACAGACTGTGGACATGTGGGGTTCGTTCCAGGAAGTGGAGCTCAGCACAATGTTTTGGTTTAAGTTTGAAGCCTGATTTTTTTAAAAAATATATTTTATTGATTTTGTACAGAGAGGAAGGGAGAGAGATAGAGATTTAGAAACATCGATGAGAGAGAATCATCGATCAGCTGCCTCTTGCACACCCCCCACTGGGGATGTGCCCGCAACCAAGGTACATGCCCTTGACCGGAATCGAACCGGGACCTTTCAGTTCCCAAGCCGACGCTCTATCCATTGAGCCAAACCGGCTTCGGCTGAAGCCTGATTCTTATAAACCCAAAATGCACTCGTGGGAGTGGGAGAAGTGAACAATAGAGAAAGAAACACCAGCTCCTGAATCCTTTCTAGAGCCTGTGGAAGGCGGGAGCAGCGAGCATCCTGAGGCGATTTCTTGGCATCCCAGCCCGTGAATCACTGCTCTCATGTGGGTTCACCGGGAGATCTCTGATTTGGGAGCAGAGCAGCAGCAGGGCCCAAATTACTCAGCTTTGTCCTTCCCGTTCACTTGGTGTTAATCTATCTGCCCAAGATATTTGGGGGCTAGGGGTTGAGTTGAGGGAACTAGCTCAAAGAAAGAACTCAGATTATTAACCAAAGAGAAACTAACAATGCAGAGGGCAGAGAGGAAATGCCAAAGTTGCTGAGATGACAGTGTGGTGTGACAGGTTCTGAGGAGACAAGGATGGTGACTGCGCGGATGTCACAGAAGGCAGCACTGGGAAGTGCTAACAGTGAGCGGCCCTGGCAAGAGAGGGGAGGAGCTTGGGTTGTAGGATGGAATCTGACTTTCCTATTGCACAACTTTTGTACTATGTGTACGTATTATTAATTTAGAGTTATTGTCTACAACCCTGGCTGGTGTGGCTGGTTGGGCATCGTCCAGTGCACCAAAAGGTCGTTGGTTTGATTCCCGGTTAGGACATGTGCTCAGATTGCAGGCTCAGAGGCAGCTGATTGATTTTATACTCTCACGTCGATCTCTCTCTCTCTCTCTCTCAAATCAATAAAAAATCTTTAAAATGAAGTTTAAGTCCTGCATGTCAGAAGGCTTTGTAGGAAGGTGGCGAGTGCATAATAAACAAACACGTTAAACCGCTGTGCTGTTTAAGGCTGTTTAAGGAACCAGCATTTATGGAGTGCCTACTGTGTACCAAGGCCCTTTGGCGATGCCCATTTTACTGATCTTAGGAGGGAGCCAAGTGGGGACTCCTTTCAGATCTGCTGGAAGCCACACTCTGCTCCTCGGCAAGGCCCACCCTGCCTTCCTCCCCGGAGTGAGCAGTTGGAGGCACCAGATGCTCTGGCAGGACCCAGAGAGATGCCATCTGTCAGGAAAACCTATTCTTAGAGAGCAGAGACAGTCGGTGGTGGAGCTGGCCAACCCCAGTGGCAGCAGGGAGTGTGGTGAGGGCAGGCAGCCAAGGCTTTACCTTCAGCTGGCGGGTAGGACAGGCTGAAAGCAGGGTATACTCAGTTCTCAGGACCATGCTTCCTTCTATGTGTGAACACTATTAGAAATAACAGCCAACATTTACCAAGTGACCATGTAATGTGTCATATTTAATCCTCCAGATCACCGTACAGAACCACCACTTTACAGATGATGAAACACAGATACAGAATAGGTACACTTGCCCTAGGAAACGACAGAACCAGAGCTGAGCCCAGACTATGTCCCCCACCACCGTGTTATACTGCCTCTCAACCTTCTCTACCAGAGGCCAGCTTTAGTTTGGGTTCTCTCAGACCCCAAGACAAGGTGTGAGTGCACGTGGTGTACCTGGGAAGGGGTCCCGGGAAGCAGTGGCAGGGGCAGGAGGGAGACAGGAAAGGAGGTGTTACCGAGCAAGTGACCACTGTGGACAAGAGGGGCTCAGACCTGCTGGAGCGCCCAGGGAGCCAGAGTGGAGCATGCCTACTGGGCAACGGAGGCAGGAGGGGGCTATTTATCAGGCATTGGTTGAGAGCTGTGCCCTGGATGTGTTAATCCTCTGCAGGTCTGCTGCCGGGTGGCAGAGCAGGTTCCAGTGGCAAGTGATGGCCTCAGGCAGAAAGACACAAAAGGTGGCTGGTATGCTCTAACATGGTAAACTAAAGGGATATGGGCAACCCACTTGCTGATGACGACCCCCTCCCTTCCCCATAGCCTTAGGATCTCGTTCACCCTCCACAGAATGAACTAAGGGACCTTCAAGATCCCTTTCTCCAGGTCGGCAGTACAACATCGTGGCTGAGAACACAGCTGTGAAAATCAGACCTAATCCCTGCTCTGTTACCTAACAGCTCAGCTCTGTTTAATTCCGTTTCCACATGTGTCACATGGGATAGCAGTTGGCCCCATATCATCCCCTACAACCTTGCTACTCAAGGTGTGGCTCAGACCAGCAGCAGCACCTGAGAGTCTGTGAGACATGCAGAATATCCAGGCCCCACCCCAAACCCACCGAATCAGAGTTTGCATTTTAATAAGATCTCCAGTGATTCATGTGTACATTTCTACTAGTAAGTTCTAAAATATAAAGAGACTGATACATTCCTTTTAGGCCAAGGGACTCCAATTAGTGGGTCCATGGACCAAATCTTCCTGGAGACCTGATTGATGTGTCTAGCTTGGTTTTAAAATATCGGACTGGCATCTGAGACTCCAGTTCACCACGTCCCTGTCAGTGTCTACTACATAGCACCCAGAACATTATCATTTATGCCACTGTCAGGCCACAATAGGCATTTGAGTGTGTACCCCCTTCTGAAACAGACCCTAGAACTAGCTAACATTTGCATAGCTTAGCTTAGGTTTCTAAATTTAAAGTAAGGCACTTAAAAACACACAGGCTTTGAAATCAGACAAATCTGGGTTCAAACCCTGATAGGGCTACCATATTAACTATACATCTTGGGCAAGTTACTTCCCTTCTCGGATTCTGTTTCCACATCTGTAGAATGTATGGATTTAAAAAGTTTGTGCAAAGCACCCCGGAGGAAGTAGGAGCTCCTTAGATGGAAATGATGAGTGTGGGTACAAGTCCAACATGGACACCGGGTATTATTACAATTTTCCTCATTTTACAAGAAACTGAGGCTCTGGGAGGTCACAAACTTTCCTCAAAGTTACATAGTGGTGGGTGGAGACTCCAACCATGTTCTCTAGCTCTGTATCTGCAATGCCCATAGAATTTTCTGTGATGATGGAAGTATTCTATATCTGTATAGTCCAATACAGCCACTGCTAGCCACACAGGGCTACTTACTGAGCCTGGAAATATGGCTGGTCTAAATTCAGGCGTGCTGTAAATGTAAAGCACGTACTTGATTTTGATGACTTCGCATAAGAAAAAAAGAATATAAAAGACCTTATTTTCATAGTAATTACATGTTGACATGATAATACTTTAGCAATTTGGGCTAAAATATATCAAGATGAATCTCATCTGCTGCTTTCCACTTTCTTTTTTAAATGTGGCCACTAGAAAAATTTCTATTACATACGTATATGACCATCGTCATGTTTCTACTGGACAGTAAAACTCTAGAGCCTCTCCAATGGAACACTCGAGGAAAGGAACTTAGTATTTTGTAAAAACATATTTGCAAACCCACCAGCGTAAGAACAGCCAAAGAACGTACCCTCCAGAAAGAGATTTCGGGGCCCTCCTCTGAGCTCCATGACCCTGAGGCCTAGAGACTTTCCCTGGTCTCACAGAAGTTAGCAGAATGCTGGAACCGTGCCTTGGGTTCCTCCGCCGGACTCAGCCTCCTACGCCACCGTTCAAGAGGGCCTAATGAGGTTGGGAAATCGGTGCTTTTGCTTTGGACAATGGAAGCCTGCGTAAATAAAAGTTGGAGTCTGAAAGCCATGATCTTGGGAAGGCAGGATCCTCTGGGAGGTTTCACGGATGGAGCCAATCTCAAGCCACCACCGGACACCGCCCAGAGTTTCCTCAGGCGGCAGCCCCCATGAGCGCCTCAGGGCTGCGTTAGTTTGAGGGTCGGCTCTTGTTGTAGATGAGGAAGTCCGAGATGTCGTGCCACACATTGCTGTCCTCGTACAGGTAGGTCATAGAGGACTGCAGCGAGGGCTGCAGCGTGGGCCGGTGGTATTCGAAGAGCCACAGCACCAGCCCCCACAAAAGCGCGGTGAACAACGGGAATGGGTCCCACTTGGGCTCGGGAATGTAGCCCTTCTCCACGCCCAGGCGGCACAGGGCAAACAGGACGCGGGACAGCAAGTACATGTTGATCTGCGGGGAGGGAACAACGGGATTACAGGTGTGCACAGCCACTGGAAACTTCTGCCCACTGCATGGATCAGTGTTTTTCAAAGTGGGTGTGCAGATATAGTGCTATCAGACATTTTAATAGTACTATATTATTTATTTTTTAAGGTTGTTACCTCACTTTTAATTTTTAAAAAATTATTCTTTATTGCTGTAAATATTACATATATCCCTTTTTCCCTCATTGACCCCCTCCAGCCTATTCCCCTACGTCCCCCGGTCTTTAGCACCTTATTGTCGGTGTCCATGGGTCATGCATATTTATAATATCGATAATAAAAGTGTAATGAGGACAATGGGGGATGGGGAGGGGCTGGAGGGTGGAGTGGGAACCTGGTGGAGGGGGGAAGAAATGAGGAACCTTTGTAATAATATGAATAAAGATTGATTTAAAATAATAATAATAATAATAATAATAATAAAAGTGTAATATGCTATTTAGATCAGATGTCCTTCCAGACAATCTTCCAGACGTAGCCGGGGCTGTGACGGAAGCCCGGGTCCCGGGTGCCGGAGGGAAGCTGGTACAGGCAGCCGGGGGAAGGAAGGCCTACTCTTGTACAAATTTCGTGCATTGGTTATCCACTCATCTACTGATGGGCGCTTGCGCTGTTTCTAGATCTTAGCTATTGTAAATTGTGCTGCTATGAGCATAGGGGTGCATACATTCTCTCTGATTGGTGTTTCAGGTTTTTTAGGATATATTCCTAGAAGTAGAATCCACTTGGTCAAATGGTAGTTCCAGATTTAATTTTTTAAGGAAACTCCTTACTGTTTTCCATAATTGTTGCACCAGTCTGCATTCCCGCCAGCAATGTACTAGGGTTCCCTTTTCTCCACATCCTTGACAGCACTTGTCATTTATTGATTTATTGATGTCTGAGATTTTGCTGCCTATGGTTTCTTCTAGGATTCTTATGTTTTCACAAATTACATTTAAAAGTCTTTTATCCATTTTGAGTTTATACTGTGTATGGTTTAAGTTGGTGGTCTAGTTTCATTTTTTTGCAAGTATCTATCCAATTTTCCCAACACCTTTCTCTTGACTCCATTGTATGCTCTTGCCTTCTTTATCAAATATTGAGTGTAATGATTTGGGTCAATTTCTGGGTTCTCTGTTCTGTTCCATTGATCTATATGCCTGTTCTTGTGCCAATGCCAGGCTGTTTTGATTACGGTGGCTTTGTAGTATAACTTGAAATTTGTATTGTGATTTCTCCAACTTTATTTTTCTTTCTTAAAATTGCTGCAGCTATTTGGGGTCTTTTTTGATTCCATATAAATTTTTGGAGTATTTGTTCTAACTTTGTGAAATATGCCATTGGTATTTCAATAGGGATTGCACTGAATCAGTAGATTGCCTTACTAGTATGGACATTTTAAGTAATACTATTTTATATCTTTAATTTATTATTTTTACTTATTTAAAAATTTTTAATTAATATACTTACACGGTTCAAAACTAAAAAGTAACTTGACACAAAAAAAAATCCTTTAAAATGTTTGATAAACTGGTTCTCATCAAAATTAATTATTATATTTTTGTTATGAAAGCCCATGTGAAGAGGCCAAAAAGAAAGCTATAGACTGGGAGAAAGTATTTACAAAAAATATATATATAATATATATGACAAAGACTACTATCTGGAATACATTTTTTAAAAACTCAAAACTTAACAGTAAAAAAACACACAACCCAATTAGTAAATGATCAAAGGACGTGAACAGAAACTTCACTGAGTTGGGAAATAAGCACATGTAAAGCTGTTTAACATTATTAGCCTTCAGGGAAATGCAAACTTAAAACCACAAATGAAATGGCACTTTACACCTATCAAAATAGCTAAAATAAAAATAAAAATAAGACAAACCAAATACTGGCTAGGATGTAGAGGAACTGAGTCACTTGTATATATTCCTAATGGGAATGTAAAACAGTAGAGTCACTGTGGAAAATAGTTTGCAGTTTCTTATAAAACTAAACAAGCATGTACCATTTGACCCAGCAACTGTACTCTTGGGCATTTATCTCAGAGAAATGAAAACTAATGCCCACTCAAAAACTTGTACAAGAATATTCTTTGCAGCTGTATTCCTAATAGCCAAAAGTTGGAAACAATTCACATGTCCTTCTGGGGATAAATGTTTAAACAAACTGTGGTATATCCATGCAATGGATCACCACTCAGCAATAAAAATAAATGAACTACTGACAGACTCAATAATGTGGATGAATCTGCCGAGTGAAAAAAGCCAATCCCTAAGGCTCCACTTATATAACACTGTTGGAATGACAAGATTTTAGAAATGGAGGTCAGAATAATTATTGCCAGGAGTCAAGGAAAAGAGAGGAGTGGGAAGGAGATGGTGTGACCAGGACTCTTTGCCTTTGGATGTGAAATTTCTAACAAATATATTAATAAGAACGAGGAAATTTTCTCAAAACAGAAAACTCTCTCATGCACAGATTCCTTATTTCCATGTCTAGAAACTTTCGGACAGACTGACACAAATGCAGGAAGATGTCCAAAGATGTAGACTGCATGTGTGTGATGGCAAAGGCTACAGACACCCTAAATGTCCATCGAGAGGAGATTAGTAAAATGAAGGCAGGATCATCCACCCAGCAGTGAAGGGCTCTGATATTAAAAAGGCTGAAGGAATGACAAGGAAGGTCTCCTACATACATCATTCCATAAAATAAAAAAAAACACACACCACAGTATGATCTCATTGGTGGGAAACTACTGACATGTACACTAAAACAAGCACAGACAATTTCTGAAGAGCTACTCAAGACACAATTAAAGTGACCGTCTCAGCCGAAACTGGTTTGGCTCAGTGGATAGAGCGTCGGCCTGCAGACTGAAAGGTCCCGAGTTCAGTTCCGATCAAGGGCATGTACCTTGGTTGCAGGCACATCCCTAGTGGGGGGGGGGGGGTGTAAAAGGCAGCTGATCGATGACTCTCTCTCATTGATATTTCTAATTCTCTATCTCTCTCCCTTCCTCTCTGTAAAAAATAAATAAATAAATTGCCGAGACCGGTTTGGCTCAATGGAGAGCCTCGGCTTGGGGACTGAAGGGTCCCGGGTTCGATTCCGGTCAAGGGCATGTACCTTGGTTGCGGGCATATCCCCAGTAGGGGGTATGCAAGAGGCAGCTGAGCGATGACTCTCTCTCATCGATGTTTCTAACTCTCTATCTCTCTCCCTTCTTCTCTGTACAAAATCAATAAAGTATATTTAAAAAATAAATAAATAAATAAATAATAAAATTCAATAAAAATATATTTATTAAAAAAATAAAAATAAATAAAATGACCATCCCAGGACAGTGGCTTGACAATTGGAGGAGGATGGAAACTTTCTTTTCAATTTATTTTCTATTTATCATGCATTCCAAGCACCTACACATATGCCAGGTACATAGGGGATGTTTAATCTGCATTTTTTTTAATATATATTTTATTGATTTTGTATAGAGAGAAAGGGAGAGAGATAGAGAGTTAGAAACATCGATGAGAGAGAGTCATCAATCAGTTGCCTCTTGCACACCCCCTACTGGGGATATGCCCACAACCAAGGTACATGCCCTTGACCGAAATCGAACCCGGGACCCTTCAGTCCCCAGGCCGACACTCTATCCATTGAGCCAAACCGGTTTCGGCTAATCTGCATTTTTTTAAATGTGAAAATAAAACTAATAATTTAAAAATATTTAAATAGCCCTGGCATGTGTGCTCAGCAGTCAGAGCATCGACCCATGAAGCAAGATGTCACCAGTTCAGTTCCTGGTCAGAGAACATGCCTGGGTCACAGGTTCGATCCCCTGTAGAGGGCGAGCAAGAGGCAGCCAATCAATGATGCTTCTCTTTCATCAATGTTTCTATCTCTCTATTCCCCTTTCTCAAAATCAATAAAAACATTTTAAAATAAATAAATAAAATAGAAATTTTGATTAAAAAAGGAAAAGGTGGCAAGCTCAATTCCAGGTTTGAGTACATGCCCAGGTTGGGGGATTTGAGCCCGGGGGGGGGGAACAAGGCAGGACAATAGGATAATGGCTGGGCGTGGCGGGATCTGGTCGCTGTGCGAGGGCTGGCGATGTGCGCGGGCGGGGTCGGCTGTAGCGGAGCGGTGCTTTCTTGCTTATGCTAGATCGCTCTCTCTCATTCGCGCTCTCTCTTCTATCTCTCTCTCTCTCGCTCTCTCGCTCTCTCGCTCTCTCTCTCTCTCTCTCTCTCTCTCTCTCTCTCCCCCCCCCATACACCCCTCTCCCTTCCTCTCTCTGAAATCAATAAAAAATAAATAGAACTTTAACCCAGAAAAAGGACAAGTTACAGAATAAGAGGCAATTCTTTAATAAATTTTGTTTTATGAAAATCATAATCAGGGTCCCTTTTTTCCCCCTAATTTTACTGCAGAGTGATTTTCTTTAAAAAAATAAAAACATCTTTGCCCCCAGAGAGCCATACACATTGATTTTGGGAATCATAAAATTGCAATAAGCTGAACCATATCCCACTCCAACTCAAACCTGAACCATATCCCACCCCAAACCCCCAGCCAGCCCGCACACATACTCCCTCGGAGGATGCTTACCTGGCTGTTGATGTTATTGTTCTCTTTAAACACCAGGAAGCCCCCGATGGTGCCGGCCAGGAACGAGTGCACCTGGTGGGTCTCCCCCTGCAGGTACGCCTGCAGGGCACAGAGGGCCTTGTAGGTGAACACGAAGTAGGCCAGGTTCGAAGAGTGGGTGTACGTGGCCCGAAGGATGGCCCAAATCTTCTCCTGGAAGCTGCACAAAATTAGGGAATTACCATGAGCGCAGGCCCAGCCATTTGAAGGGCATTCACCCATTGGGCATGCAAAACTAAGCCACACAAGAAGCTCAGGGCCTCTCACATCTATATCCCGAGGGCAGCTGGCATCCTTGATTCAGGCCTTCATATCATGCCACTTCCTCAGAGTCTTCCCCCAATCACCCTACATAAAAGAATGCCTATCACATCTGAACCCTTACCCTATTTTTTTTTTTTCCTTCATAGGTCTTATTGCCATCTGACTTACATATGCTTGTTTATGATCTCCCCCACTCCCACCCCGTCCCAGTGGAAGGTACCAGAGAGTGGTATCCACAGCTGACTTGCTCATCCTTAGGGCCCAGAACAGCATCTGACAAAGAGTAGGTGCTCAATAAATATTTTTTTGGTGTGAACATGAGGAGAAATAAATGAATGAGGGAGGGAGTGCCTGCTGTGTGCTGGATCTGAGAATATAATTCTGGGGGGGAAAGATCTTGCTGCCCTCATGAGGCTTATGATCTAATCAGAGAGGGAAATATAATCACAAAGCCAGGGTCAAACTTTGACCTTGATAAGAGATAACCGTGGGATCTGAAGGGTGAGGAATCAATGTGGTCAAGAGGGGAGAGGAATTGTATCCCAGGCAGAGGGATCAGCAAAGATCCTGAGGAGGGACAGAGAGTGGGGAGTAAAGGAACAGAGGAAAAGTCTGAGCAGAGAATGTGTAAGCCAAGGATTTAAGGGATGTAGGATAACAGGAAAGGCCATGCTAAGTTTTCTCTTTATCCTGAGAGAAACAAACATTTAAGTAGGGTAGGTAGTTGATTTATCCTTTAAAATTAAGTCACTCTGAACCTGTCTGGATAGCTCAGTTGGTTAGAATGTTGTCTAAGATTGTGGGTTCAATCCCTGGTCAGAGCACATACAAGAATCAACCAATGAATGCATAGATAAGTGGACCAAGAACATTCAAAAATAAAAAATCACATGTTATAATGAATTTTGATTTCTTGTTAGAAGACAACACAAATTTTCAGGAGACCTAAAAAAAAATTTTCCCCCCCTCAGTGTTCTTGTAAAAAAAAAAAAAAAATTAAATAAAAAGTAAATAAGTGGAACAACAGCCCTGGCTGGCATGGCTCCATTGGTTAGGCAGCATCCAGTACACCAAAAGGTTGCCAGTTTTATTACTGGTCAGGACTCAATTCTCAGTAGGGGGCGTGCAAGATGCAGCCAGTCAATGCTTTGCTCTCACACTGACGTTTCTCTCTCTCTCTCCCTCTTACTCTTCTCCCTCTGAAAATCAATTTTTTAAAAAATGAGTGTTCTGGTGATGGTGGCTCAGTGGTTGAGCGTCAACCTATAAACCAGGAGGTAACAGTTTGATTCCTGGTCAGGGCACATTCCTGGGGTTGCAGGCTCAATCCCCAGTGAGTCACATGCAGTAAGCAGCTGATCAATGGTTCTCTCTAATCATTGATGTTTCTCTCTCTCTCTCTCTCTCTCTCTCTCTCTCTTTCTTCTTCTTCTTCTTCTTTGAAATCAATAAAAAATATATTTTTTTAAATGAATGGAACCACAAATCAATGTCTCTCTCCCACTCTCTCTCATTTCCTCTCTCTTTCTAAAACCAATAAAAAAATTTAAAATAAATTAAATTAAATCACTTGGGGGCAGTGGGGAAAACACAGGGAGAAGTACAGAGTGTACTCTGGGAGATCAATTCAGGAATGGTAAACTCAAGTGTCCTCGAAGCTAAATGAGGACCTTGGAGTGGGTTACTAAGCACTGTGGGAATCTGTCAGGTGAGAGACATAGCCAGGAATCAGCTGGCTCTTGCCCCACAGGACATGGGCCCAGTGTTGCCAATTCTACGACAAGTTAGATTTCCCAGTTTTTATGTATTAACACTAATCCTGCCTTCAAATTGTTTCTAGAATCTGACCATTCCTAATCTCCACTGCCATCAGAATTACTCCCCTGCATTACTGCCACAGCCTCCTATTTTACACTTACTTCTGCCCTTGGCACCCTCACCCATCTGTTCTTAATCTGGCAGCAAACTCTTCACTCTCACTAAAAGATAGGGCAAACAGGACCATATCCCTGCAAAAAAGCTAACAACTTCCTGTTTCACTAAAAGAAAAAGCCAAGCTCCTCTTTAAAGTTGGACAGCCCGGGCCCAGGTTACCTTCCTCTTTGTTCTCTCCCCTTCCAACCCCCACCTCCAGCCTCCTCAGATTCACGAGGCACGGCCTCACCTCGGGGACTTTGCACTCTCTTTCCCCTAATGCCCATTTGGCCAACTCTTTCACCTCCTTCACGTCTTTACTCGAATGTCACTTTCTCAGGGAGGCCTTCCCCATTTAATTCTGCAGTCTGCCTTTCCTCCAGCACTCCTGATCCCCCTTCTCTCCTTCCTCGTCCTAATGTTTACTTCCCACAGCCCATATCACCTTTCACACATACTCTCCTTATTTCTCAGGTGTTTTCTTCTTCCACCTCCTGCTAGAATGCAGCTCTGTGAGGGCAGTGAACATTGTCTGTTGTGTTCTCTGCTGTATCCCAGCATCTAAAACAGTGTCTGATCCACAGCAGATGCTCAATAAATATCTACTGAATAAATGACTGAGCGCAATTAAAAAAAAAAGAAAAAAAAGAATCGGAACACAAAAAGCAAACCAAACACAAATAAATTTTAAAAGTAAAAATACATCCCTAACTGGTTTGGCTCAGTGAATAGAGCATTGGCCTGCGACTGAAGGGACCCAGGTTTGATTCCGGTCAAGGGCATGTACCTTGGTTGTAAGCACATCCCCAGTGGGGAGTGTGCAGTAGGCAGCTGATCGATGTTTCTCTCTCATCAATGTTTCTAACTCCCTTTCCCTCTCCATTTCTCCCTATTAAAAAAATCAATAAAATAGCCGAAACCTGTTTGGCTCAGTGCATAGAGCGTCGGCCTGCAGACTGAAAGGTCCCGGATTCAATTCCAGTCAAGGGCATGTACCTTGGTTGCGGGCACATCCCCAGTAGAGGGTGTGCAGGAGGCGGCTGATCAATGATTCTCTCTCATCAATGTTTCTAACTCTCTATCCCTCTCCCTCTCTGTAAAAAATCAATAAAAATATATTTTTAAAAATCAATAAAATATTTTTTTAAAAAGTAAAAATACAAAAAGAAAATCTTGAAGCGAATTTGGCCAGAAGTCTGTCCATGTATGATTCCTATAAGGTCCAGGTGAGACTACATACATTAAAAACTAGATTGCAAGCTGGTTTCTTAGAAATGACTTGAGGGAAGAAATGACTTGCGATATCAGGGGAAGACCAAGAAGTTTGAGCAGAGGGAGGTCATGGACAGTTTTCTGAGAATGTGATCCTCAGAGAACTGGGTTGCTGAGAAGGAAATAAAGGTGGGGTAGAAGAGAAAAGGGAGCTCCTGGCAGGGGGGTACTGCATGAGCAAATGTATGGATAGAAACACATGTGGCATGTGCATGGAATGAAAGCAAATCCTGTGTGCCAAAGACACCCCAGGGTGAACATGGGAGAACGGGGTGGGGTGCAGCTGAGGCCACACTGCAGAAGGTCTGAAGGCCACACCTGGAAGCTGGGCTTCTTTGGAGGGAGTGGGACCCAGGGGAGTTTTCCAGCAGGGACAGTAGAATCAGAGTTGTACTTTAGGAGTTGGGTGTGGGGACAGGCTAGACCCAGCTAGGAAGCTACTGTAACAGCCCTGGCACTGAGGCCTGACTACATTTTCTCCAATTTAAAGGGTGTTCAGATGGGGCTGGGTACCTGCCACTCCGGAAGAGAAAGGTCATGACCAGTGCGTGAGGGGCCCGGATTTTGGCTCCATAGCTGTAAAAACAAAAGAAAACAGTTACTACAGCATCACAGTATTAATATTTTTCTGGGCTATTTCATATATATATATATATGTGTGTGTGTGTGTGTGTAAAAATATATATGAAATTATATATATATGAAATTTTATATATATATATTGATTTGAGAGAGAGAGAGAGGGAAGAGGGAGATAGAAACATCAATGATGAGAGAGAATCACAGATTGGGTGCCTCCTGCATGCCCCTCACTGAGGATCGAGCTCAAATCCCAGGCATGTGCCCTGACCAGGAACCGAACCCAGGACTGGTTCACAGGTTGACGCTCAACCACTGAGCCACGCCAGCTAGGCTAGGCTATTTCTTTGATCCTCTTGCCCCCCTCTCACTCTCCCTAATCCTAGCGTCATTTTAGGAAGGGAAATAATGCTAGCTTTTGAGTTAGGTCTAGGTTCAAAGTGGTTCGTAGAAAGAAAATAGTACCTGGTGTCAAAGTCCTGCCAGGTTTTGCTGCATGAACTTGGATAACTGACTTACCCTCTCTAAGCCGCCCTATTCTCATCAGTAAAAAGTATTCTCCATTTCAAAATATCAGCATCACCTCTTCTGTACATTTCAGAGTTGCTTCTGGCAGGTAAGGACATAGCACATGTGCAAGTTCCTAGTTCAACAAATGTTAATATCTCATCTTTCTTGTTCTTTATTGGACTTGCTTTTCCCTCACCAAGTTCTCCAACTGCCAGGCCCTGATCTGACCTAGCTACAAGCTGTAAAAATCCATAGCATTCTCCTTGAAACAATGGTCATGAGCCATATATTGTTGTCATATGAGTATCTGTGAATGTTCACTATAGGCTTGTTTGAAATAGCCAAAGACTGGAAGCAAACTGGGGTCTACCTGCAGGGGGTGTTATTGGATAAATGAATAATGGTCTATCCATTCAGTAGAATACTAAACAGCAGTAAAAGAATAAGGCAGCTTGCCCAGCAGATGTAGCTCAGTAGTTGAACCAGGTCACAGTTCGATTCCCGGTCAGGGCACATGCCCAGGTTGCGGGCTTGGCCTCCAGTAGGGGGCATGCAAGAGGCAGCTGATAGATGATTTTCATCATTGATGTTTCTATCTGTCCCTCTCCCTCTCCCTTCCTCTATGAAGTAAAAAATTTTAAAAAACATTAAAAAAAAAAGAATGAGGTGACTTTATGTGCACTGCAGGGTTTTACCAGAGCAAGGTGTGTAACATGTAAAATTGTGTAAAACGAGAAAATTCTTCTATAAATCTAAGGATATTACAAAATAAAACTTCTTTAAAAGGTATGGAAGGAGCCAAAATCGGTTTGGCTCAGTGGACAGAGCATCTGCCTGCGGACTGAAGGGTCCCAGGTTCGATTCAGGTCAAGCTCTCTATCCCTCTCCCTTCCTCTTTGTAAAAAATCAATTTTATATATATATATATATATATATATATATATATATATATATATATATATATATATTAGGTCTAGTAATAATTAATGTCGTTTTCTAATACTTTTTTAAATCGAATTTATTTAAACAATACAACAAAATTTAACCAACAATATAGTTGCCGTTGTTTTCTACTACTTGTGCCCAACGCTCAGGAAGCATTTTAATCCCTCTGTTGTAAAATTCTTATGATTTTGATGCAAAAAATTCGGTCAATGCATTTTTGAGGCATTCTTCATTATTAAATTTTTTTCCAAGAAGAAAGTTTTGCAAAGAACGAAACAAATGGTAATCGGAAGGGGCAATATCAGGAGAATATGCAGGTTGAGGGAGAACTTCCCATTCCAACTGGCGCAGTTTTTCAGCAGTGATTCTTGCAGTATGCGGTCGTGCGTTATCGTGGTGAAGAATTATGCCCTTCCGATTACTCAGCGCGGGTTCTTTTTCTCTTAAAGCTTGGGCTAACCTTTCCAATTGGGCACTATACACTGCACTTGTAATGGTTTGGTTAGATGGTAAAAGTTCATAATGAAGAATTCCTTTAAAATTCCACCAAACACACAACATCACTTTTTTCGCATGCAAGTCAGGTTTTGGCGTGGGCTGCGGAGCCTCATTTTTGTCCAACCATTGAGGCCGCCTTTTCAAATTAACATACAGCACCCATTTTTCATTTCCGGTAACAATTTGCTCTAAAAACGGCAAACGGTTTTGACGAGAGAGGAGCGAACTGCAAATTGTGACTCTTTGATTACGGTTGTTGTCGGTCAACTCATGAGGAACCCATTTTCCAAACTTTTGGACTTTGCCAAGTGCACGCAATTGATTGGAAATTGTCTTCTGTGAACAATTTAAAGTTGTCGCAAGCTCTTGTTGGGTAATTTGAGGATTTTGCACCAAAAGAGCTTGAAGAGCTTCTTGATCAAAATTGGACACACGGCCTCGACCACTCTTGTCATCTAACGAAAAATTTCCCTCGCGAAATTTCTCAAACCAACGCTGGCATTTTCTGGCGCTAACTGCATCTTGACCAAGAGCACTACAGATGTTTTTTGCAGCCTCACTTGCTTTTCTTCCTCATTGGAACTCGTAAAGCATGCAGTGCCGAATATGCTCTTCATCCGCCATCTTCTTAGCCCTAGTTTTGCAACTAAAACCAAACCAAACACAAACTTTTTCAAGCAAAACTTGTTAATTGCACTTCACACGTTCTGTAGATACCACGTGTTTGAAGGTTATGTCAATACAAGTCAACGCCAAGCAAGATTTTAAATGAATGTTTAAAAACGACATTAATTATTACTAGACCCGATAGATAGATAGATAGATAGATAGATTTTTTTTTTTTTTTTTTAAAGAAAACGCTCTTATTTGTAGAGATGCACACTGATATATTTAGGAGTGGAACATCAACATGAGTTAAATTTTACAAAGTTCACATGTCTCAGTCGTCCAGGACTGTCTTCCTAAATGGGTGGCCTTTCTTCACAAATAGCACATTCTTTTCCACTTCCAGGCATTTGTTCAAAGCATCCCTTCTTTCTTCTTCTTCTTCCTCTTCTTCTTCCTCTTCTTCTTCTTCTTCTTCTTCTTCTTCTTTTTAATACATTTTACTGATTTTTTACAGAGAGGAAGGGAGAGGGATAAAGAGTTAGAAACATCGATGAGAGAGAAACATCGATCAGCTGCCTCCTGCTCACTCCCTACTGGTTATGTGCCTGCAACTGGAATTGAACCTGACGCTCTAGCCACTGAGCCAAACCGGTTAGGGCTCAAACCATCCCTTCAATCTGGAGTGCTCTTCTCCCCCTGGCAACTCCAACTCAGCCTTCAAAATATCAGCATCACCTCTTCAGGACAGCACTCCAATCCCCTGGCATTGCCATGACAGTTTAAAGGTCAGCCTGCCCGTTGGACTCCATATCCTTCAGGATGGGCATGGTGTCTTAGCAGTAACCAGTATACTGGGATCACTGCTTAGAAAACCCGTAGAGGTGAATTTGTTTCCATTTTACAGGGGAGGAAACTGAGGCCAGAAGAGATGAAGGGCACCCAGCTTTGAAATGAAGGGCCTGGGATTTGAGCCCACGGGCTTGACCTTAGCAAGTGCCTTCCCTGGCTGGGAAGGTTCCTGAGATCACAGGAAGAGCTGAGTGGGAGCAGGTGTACAAAGCCAGCACTGAGCAATGCCTGCTGGCACCAGGGCTTGTGTGACTGCTATTAACTCTTCTTTGTCCTAAGAATACCTTGCCAAAGGGAAACTGATGCTATCTCAGGGTCCATTCCACCCTCCACGGCTCAGCAGGAATCAGCTTCTACCTGGAACTCTGGGTGCCCATGGAAGTCAAGGCTTAAATCCCAACTTGGAACCTAACAAAGTGACACAATCAAGAGCAATGAATTTACTTCTCTGAGCCACAGTCTTCTCATCTGGAAAATGGGGACAATGACATTTCTTTGCACACTTATTCATTCAATAAATATTTGAAAGTCTACTATGTACCACGTTCTAAGACTATACCAAAAAACAAAGTAGATAAAAATGTCTGTCCCCATGGAGCTTACTTTCTAGTGAGAGACAGAGTATAAAAATAGGATGCATGCCCAGCTGGCATGGCTCAGTGATTGAGCCTCAACCTATTGTAGAAACAGAAGGTCACAGTTCAATTCCCAGAGTACACGTCTGGGGCTCAGGCCAGTGTGAGGCATGCAGGAGGCAGCCAGTCAATGATTCTCTCTCATCATTGATGTTTCTATCTCTCTCTCCCTTCCTCTCTGAAATCAATAAAAAATATTAAGGAAAAAACAAACAGGATACTTAGTGTTAGACGGTGACAAGTACTATGGAGAAAAATTAAGAAGGGAAGAAGGTGGGGAGTTCAGGGATTGCCTCACAAACAGAGGCCTGAAAAAGGTGAGGAAAGTGATCCAGGCAGAATCTATGATAACATAATAATGGCAACCAATAGTAATACACATATATAAGGCATTGTGCTAAGCATTACATACATATTGACTCAATTCTCTGACAGTGTAAGTCCTATTACCATCCCTATTTTATAGACATTGAGGATTACAGAAGCTAAATAACTTGCTCAAGATCACACAGATAGGTGACACCAGGATTCAAAGTGAGGCAGTCCTGCCGAAACCGGTTTGGCTCAGTGGATAGAGCGTCGGCCTGCGGACTGAAGGGTCCTGGGTTCAATTCCGGTCAAGGGCATGTACCTTGGTTACAGGCACATCCCCTGTGGGGAAGGGGGGTGCAAGAGGCAGCTGATCGATGTTTCTAGCTCTCTATCTCTCTCCCTTCCCCTTTCTAAAAAATCAATAAAATATATTAAAAAAATGAAAGGAGAAAGAAAGGAAGAAAGAAAGAAAGAAAGAAAGAAAGAAAGAAAGAAAGAAAGAAAGAAAGAAAGAAAGAAAGAAAGAAAGAGAGGCAGTCCACATCCTTATCACCAGGCCAGGCTGCCACTAGGATGTTAACTCCAGAAGGTTAGAGATCTTTGTTCAGTCTGTTCTCTGCTGCGTTCCCAGTTCTAGCACAATAGCTCTCAATAAATGATAGCTGTTATGCATGAGGTTTAAAGAAGGTCCAGCTCCCCTCCAAGAACCAGGCAGTGGGAATTATTACCCCAAGACCTCTGCTGCAGGTCTGAGGCAGGGTCCAAATGCAGTACTTGCCCAGCAAGTACTGCATTTGCAACTTTTAAACACATTTGCTGTCACCCCTGAGGGTTATGACCCTGAGTCCCTGTGCTAGATGGGGATTGCGCGCCAGGGTTATACAGAGGGGGCGTGAGAAACCGGGTGTGAGTCCAAGGCCAGGCTCATGCGGGAAGTGGGGTAAGGGAGCATAGGCACCGAGGTCTGCTGGAGGCCAGCTTTCCCTTTGTGCAGGTGGGGCCACTGAAGCCAGAGAGGCCTAAGGGCACACAGCGGAGGGGGAGGGAAAGGGAGAAGCTAGACTTACAGCAGGGAATACAGAGACTGGCATGGCAGGTGGTCAAGACAAGAGGACCAGCAGGCTGCAAAGCACAAGGACCCAGAAAAAGCACAGTGGGACCTCCGGCTCAGAAGGCGCGAGGGACCCAAAATCCAGCGCCCACAGCAGACGGTGGACACGGCCACCGAGGCCTACAGACACACTGCGGCTGTTCAAGGGCACGCAGAGCAGCGACGCCAGGCCGGGAACCCGAGCCAGGCCCGTCCGGAGCCCCGCCGGCCCCGCGGCCCACTCACACTGCCCCGTTCCGGAAGCCTTTGAGCACGGCCAGCGCGGTGTGGTAGCGACGCTTGCGCAACAGCGCGTTCACCGCCAGGAGCAGACCTCGCAGCTGCGGCGGCGCGGCCATGGCGAGGGGTTCACGCCGCCCGGGTGGCACACAGAGTCCGCGCGGCGCTGACAGCCCCGGGTTCCGGGGGCACTGCCCGCACCTACCCGCAGCTCGGAGCCGCGCCTCCGCATCTTCACGCTCATAGGCTGCGTCTTCTGTCACTCAGATATGAAGACCCAGCCATAGGGCGCACGCACCTCACAAGACTCACGCACTCTCCCGAAGAGAAATCTGATTGGCTGAAAAGGACGGCTTGTAACCTTGGGCCCCGCCCAACTGGACCTAAGGAATGTCAGAAACGCCGCTGGGTTTGTCCAATCAGATAGCGTGTTCCTTTGGGTCTGGAAGGAGGTGTGTCACCTGTTAAGTTTGCAAAGTTTCGAAAGAGGGGCCGCCGCCTGTTCTCCCCCTCCCGAAAGTTGGAATGGTGACACTGGGAGGAGCCAGCTTTACACAACATGACAGTTTTAATTGAGTAACAGGGATCCTAGCGATCTTTTCTGAGCGCAAATCACTTGGCACCACCAAGGTTTTCCATTCTTTTTTAAAATCCGAACTCCTTCCTGTAAGGGAGAACTACCCCTAATCTCTCCTGCTTGGACGTGTTTTCTGAAATATATATTGTTATAAGCCTTTCCCCCTAGTTTGGCACCTGCAGAAGAAAGATAAGAACTCCTCTCTGCCTAACAGACCCATGCACTCTCCTCCCTTGTCTGCCTTGACTGACTCATGCTCTCCCCTTTGTCATCCTGACCTTATATTGCATACATCTACCCTCTATAAGAGAGTCTATTCTAGGGGTGTCGAACTCAATCAGAGAAGGGGCCAAAATCTAAAATCCAGCCTAAATCTCGGGCCGAATGGTTTACTGAACAGTCATAAACTGTCATTGTGATGGAAACGCAGCGGAGTGCAGTGATGACAGCGCGGTGCGGGCCACATTGCAAGGCCTGGCAGGACGGATTTGGCCCGCGGGCCTTGTGTTTGACACATGGACTCTATTCCATGCCTCCGCCCCAAGGCTGCCTCTCAGACATGGCTGGAAACTTTTGGGGGAACTTGAGGGTCTGCTGAATCAAATGAGGAAGGCTTAGATCTGGATGTGTTGAGTTAGTATAGCGCTGGGGTGTTGATCTGTGAGTGCCTTGTGTGGGGTCTGGATGAGGTTGGTTAATCTATTTGGAAATGTCTTTTGTGTGAAGTGTATCCTTGGGCATGTGGAGGTATTATTGATTTGAGAAAATGCTAAGTAACTGATTTACTATCTGAAAAATTTAAAGTTCTGAAAGTTTAAGGTCTCTTGCCAAAAAGAGGTTTTAAAGCTAACACCTTAATTTTAATGGAGAAAGGGGAGGACAAGCCCTTTTCATCCAGAACAGGTAATCCAATTCCAACTGGAGCAGCAGCTATGTTTAAACAATGTGTCCGTTTACACTTGAATGGCTACACCTTTTGATAGCCTAAGGGCAAGTTTACATGTAAACAAGTTTGCTCTCAATTCCCAGGGCAGAAAAAAAACAAGGTTTAAAATTATTAGATTTTAAAATTTATTCTTAGAAGTGTAAAAGTTTATTAATTAAAAAAATAAAATAAAAAGGAGATTGAAAAACCTGATGAACAATAATAGCGGTTCATGTTAGTAGAGTCAGTGATATGGGAGGAGAGTGGACTGACTGTTCTCGGGGAAAGGGAGGGAGGAAGAGACTGAACATAAACTGTGCACCTATGGATGAGGACAATGGGGGGTGGGGAGGGGGCGGAGGGTGGGGTGGGAACCTGGCGGAAGGGGGAAGAAATGAGGAACCTTTGTAATAGTATGAACAATAAAGATTGATTAAAAAAATAAAAAATAAATAAAATAAATTTAAAAAAAAAAGAGAAAGAGTCTATTCCACACACTGGACTCAGCCCTGTGAGGGAATGTAATAAAATTTCTTAAATTCTCACGTCTCTTGGTTTGGCAATATATATATATATATATATATATATATATATATATATATATATATATATATATATTTGATTTTTTACAGAGAGGAAGGGAGAGGGAGAGAGAGTTAGAAACATCGGAATTGAACCTGGGACCCTTGAGTCCACAGGCCAATGCTCTATCCACCGAACCAAACCAGTCAGGGCTTGGTCTGGCTCTTTTCCACCTGGACCTAACACTTCCCATGACTCTAAAGACAAGATTCTGTATAAGCTGGCCACTGTTTCCCTAACTAAACGCATGTCGTGTCACTTGCCTCCTCATTCGTTCCTCTCCAGCCAAACTGGCTTCCTTGCTGTTTCTTGAGCATTCAGAAACAAAAAACAAACAGAAAAAAAAACGCTCCCAGCACCCTGCAGTGGCCATCTCCCTGCCTGCTTTGCATCACTTCCAGTTTTTCTCACGGCTGGCCTTTCTCAACCTTCAGGTTTCAGCTCAAATGCCACCTCTACAGAGAAGGATATCCCATCTTCCTAGATATCCCATGTAAAGTAGCACTCCCCACTCTTTGACACATTATTCTCTTTTTATTCTCTTTTAAAAATATATATTTTATTGATTTTTTTACAGAGAGGAAAGGAGAGGGATAGAGAGTTAGAAACGTCCATCAGAAACATCGATTAGCTGCCTCCTGCACCCTCCCTACTGGGGATGTGCCCACTGAAAGGGCAGGGCAGGGCGAGGATGAGCTCCCGACTCTGCCCCACAGCGCGGAGTTATCCCTAGCCCTCACCCAACCAATCAGGGTTAGCCAAGGCAGTGACATCACCACCGACCGGAGTAAAACCCCTGGCCTGGGAGAAGTTCACTCTCTTCCGCCATGCTGCCGGCGTGGGTGGGGGAGCCTATGCTAGCATGGTGAAGGCTCTTTTGCTTATTGCATCGGACTCAGCTCCCTGGTGGTCCTTGGGGATCACGAAGTCTGGGCATAACACCCACAACCAAGGTACATGCCCTTGACTGGAATAGAAACTGGCAACCTTGAATCTATGATACAAGCTGATGCTCTATCTACTGAACCAAACTGGTTAGGGCTCTTTTTATTTTCTTCTTAGAATTTTTCACTCTTTTGTCTTGTTTTCTGCTTCAACCCCAGCAATGAGGACATGGTACGTGCCCAATATTTGCTTGTTGAGACAATGTAGTTTGGGTTGTCATCTTCCAGAGCATTGATCAGTGACATCTATGTGTGATGCTGCTCTCTGGAGTTGTCATTGGATAAATAGGGATGCACTGACTAGTAGTACTCGGGTCATGTGTTATCTATCTCTGATATTACTGCCTGAATCAGTGTCATGGAATGATGTCAGAGGTCAGTGAAGGAGAAATTATGCTGGGCCCATTTTATCACTGAAACTGGAATTTCTTTCTTTCTTTTTGCCCTTCCTTTCTCTTTTTTCAGTATGGTAGACTGATTAATTCAGGTAACCCTTCCTTTGAAAATAGTGGTAATCTATAATAATAAAAGAGTAATATGTTAATTAGACCAGACAGCAGAATGATCTTCCGGACAACCTTCCCTATAACCATGCTATGACACCCATGGGCACCACGCCAGCCAAGGCGTGTGTGATGCAATTGGTTGGGGGCACGGCCATCACCCCATGATTGCCCTTCAGAGGGAGGCCCAGGCTATCAGCTGGCGGGGGTGATCAATCATTCAGGGGGTTCCATGATTGCCCCAAAAAGGGAGGCCCAGGCTACCCCGTGGCAGGACTGCAGCGGGTGGGTGGGGCCTACCTCATTGGGGCTATTGATCATGGGGCTCCCGATCTGTGAGAAGGCACAGGCCAGCTGAGGGACAACCTCCCCCTTCCAGTGCATGAATTTTGTGCACTGAGCCTCTAGTATTAAATAAAATATTAGCCGAGACTGGTTTGGCTCAATGGATAGAGTGTCGGCTTGGGGACTGAAAGGTCCCGGGTTCGATTCCGGTCAAGGGCATGTACCTTGGTTGCGGGCATATCCCCAGTAGGGGGTGTGCAAGAGGCAGCTGATCGATGACTCTCTCTCTCATCGATGTTTCTAACTCTCTATCTCTCTCCCTTCCTCTCTGTACAAAATCAATAAAATATGTTTTTTTAAAAAATAATAAATAAATAAATAAATAAAATATTAAAATATCCTCTGAAAAACACTGAAATGATTAAAGCCTGTGGAATGCCTAGGTCAGTAATCGCCAAACTCATTAGTCAACAGAGCCAAATATCAACAGTACAACGACTGAAATTTCTTTTGAGAGCCAAATTTTTTAAACTTAAACTATATAGGTAGGTACATTGTTATTAACTTAATTAGGGTACTCCTCAGCTGGCCTTTGCTAAAAACTCAAGAGGCCAAAGAGCCGCATGTGGCTGGCCAGCCGCAGTTTGCTGACCACTGGCCTAGGTCAATTATTGGTTGGAAACTGAAAACCAGTTAACAGAAAGATTGGATTGTTGGAGGACCAAAACTATTTATGATATGAGGGCATTTGCCAATATTGAATCTGTGAGTTTCAGTTCATTAGCTACATAGAGCAAGAGGGACAGAAGTGAAAGTCCAGGGCCTGGCCACGGTGGGGAGAACTTCCTGCTGACATGAAGCTGAGACCCCCTAAGTATTTCACCCTAAAGTTTCATGTGATAAGAATCTATGACATATCCCACACTACTAGCTCCAAGTGAGTTCAGATAAGTTTGTCTTGATGCTGAGAACAGTTGAAGGAAAGTCTAAGATCCAGGTGTTTAAAGGTTTGGCTTCTTAAAAAAAAAAAAACTATATATATATATATATTGGTGTCACAGAGAAAGGGAAAGAGGGAGAGCGAGAGACAGAAACATCAATGATGAGAGAGAATCATTGATTGGCTACCTCGTGCATGCCCCATACCAGGGATCAAGCCAGCAACCCGAGCATGTGTCCTTTCCAGTAATTGAACCATGACCTTCTGGTTCTTAGGTCAATGCTCAACCATTGAGCCAAACCAGGCAGGCAGGTTTGGTTTCTTTTGAGGCCTCTCTCCTTCAATTTCAGATGGCTAGCTTCTCACCATGTCAGTACATGACTGCTTCTCAGTCAACTTTGTCAAATCTGTTTTTATAAGGACAGCAGTCATTGGATTAGGGCCCACCTGTATGACCTCCTTTAATATTAATTGTCTCTTTAAAGGTCCTATCATCAAATATGGTCACTAATGAGGTACTAGAATATCATCATGTAAGTTGTCAACATACGGATTCTGGGGGACACTAGTCAGCCCACAATAACCATCATGCTCTGTTGTCTCCTACTAATACCAACAAATCTAACAAGATGTCAGGGACAAGCTCTATTTTGTATGTCCTTTCTTTCCCTTACAACTGGAGTCTGGTTTAAACTGCTCATGATTTCTGGTTTAAGCTGCTCATTATTCCCACAGGGAAGATCACATTTTTTATTATTATTATTATTATTATTATTATTATTATTTTTTTTTTTTATAACAGAGCTTTATTTTTCCACTGTGGAGCAGTGGAGGCTGGAAGAGGAAAATTGAGATGTCAGCAGGTTTGCTTCCTCCTGAGGCCTCTCTCCTTGGTTTGCAGATGGTCACCTTTTCACTGATAGTTATTTCCTCTGTGTCCATGCATCCTTGATATCCCTCTGTAGGTCCTCTTTACTCTTTTTTTTTTTTTTAATCAATCCTTATTGTTCATATTATTACAAAGATTCCTCCTTTCTTCCCCCCTCCACCAGGTTCTCACCCCACCCTCTGCCCCCTCCCCACCCCCCATTGTCCTCATCCATAGGTGCAGTTTATGTTCAGTCTCTTCCTCCCTCCCTTTCCCCCGAGAACAGTCAGTCCACTCCCCTCCCATATCACTGACTCTACTACCATGAACCGCTATTATTGTTCATCAGGTTTTTCAATCTCCTTTTTTTTTTTTGTTTTTTTGTTTTTTTAATTAATAAACTTTTACACTTCTAAGAATAAATTTTAAAATCTAATAATTTTAAACCTTGTTTTTTTTCTGCCCTGGGAATTGAGAGCAAACTTGTTTACATGTAAACTTGCCCTTAGGCTATCAAAAGGTGTAGCCATTCAAGTGTAAACGGACACATTGTTTAAACATAGCTGCTGCTCCAGTTGGAATTGGATTACCTGTTCTGGATGAAAAGGGCTTGTCCTCCCCTTTCTCCATTAAAATTAAGGTGTTAGCTTTAAAACCTCTTTTTGGCAAGAGACCTTAAACTTTCAGAACTTTAAATTTTTCAGATAGTAAATCAGTTACTTAGCATTTTCTCAAATCAATAATACCTCCACATGCCCAAGGATACATTTCACACAAAAGACATTTCCAAATAGATCAACCAACCTCATCCAGGCCCCACACAAGGCACTCACAGATCAACACCCCAGCGCTATACTAACTCAACACATCCAGATCTAAGCCTTCCTCATTTGATTCAGCAGACCCTCAAGTTCCCCCAAAAGTTTCCAGCCATGTCTGAGAGGCAGCCTTGGGGCGGAGGCAGGCGAGAAGCGAGCTGTTCTGGGCTTGGATGCTCCGGGCCTGGCCTCTGTTGCTCTGGTCCGTTCCACAACCAGCTGCTCCGGGTCTGGCCACTGCCGCTCCGGGCCTGGCAGCTCCCGGCCTGGCTGCTGATGTTCTGGGTCTGGCTGCTCCCGACCCGGCTTCTCCAGGCCCGGCCACTCCGGGTCTGGGTGTTCCTGGACTGGCCACCCTGGGCTTGGTCGCCTCCGCCTCAGGCCTGGCTGCCACTGCCCCAGGTCTGGCTGCTCCAGGCCTGGCTGTTGCTGCTCTGGTTCTGACTGCTGCTGCTCTGGGGCCTGGCTGTTGCTGCTCCAGGCCCGGCTGCCACCGCCTTGTGCCTGGCCACTCTAGGCCTGGCTGCCGCCATTCCAACATTCTGTCCTTATTTATTTATTTTTTTAAAACACATTTATGTTGCAATGTTGGCTGCTGAGTTGAGTTCTGACTTAGTCTTCAATTTTTCAAGATCTTCTTTATATTCTTTCTTAAGTAATTTTACTATCTTTTGCTCTCACTTGATTTCTTCACATTGAAAACTTCTTCAGTTTCTTCCTCCTTGTCCTGGAAGCTCAGCAGGTTGGCCTGTGGCGCCCCTTTGTTCTCCGCGGGCTCCTGTGCTGCTTCAGCCTGTTGCTGGGGTCGGCGCCGCCCAGGAAGCAGCTCCCGGCCTTGGCTCTGTGGCCTGCGCTCAGCGGTCGAAGGCCCAGGGGCAACCCCCCCCCCCCTGGGGGCCCCGTCACCCGGCTCCTTGCTGGTGCCCAGCTGGCTGGTGTCTGGCAGGGGCTCCTGCCCCTTGTTGCATTCCTCCAGTCTGGAGCTTTTTTTCTCCTTCCCGCTAGGGGAGTCTAGCATCAGAGTCAACAGACTGTCCTCTGCGCGCAATGTGCGCGACTCTGGGGGCTCCGCTTTTCGCCGCTCCCCCAGGACTCCACCTCACAGCCCCGTCTCCCTCTGCTTGAGCCTGGGTCCCCAGGGATTGGCCTAGAACTGGGGTTCAGAGCAGTCGGGAGTGGGGCTCAGCACCGCTGGAGGTTTTGTTTTTTCCCGCCAGGGGAATCCAGCATCAGAGTCAACATTCTGTCCTCTGCGCACAATGTGCGCGCGACTCCGGGAGCCCTGCTTTTCGCTGCTCCCCTGGGATTCCGCCTCACAGCCCCGTCTCCCCCTGCCCGAGCCTGGGTCCCCAGGGTCTGGCCCATAACTGGGGCTCAGCGCTGCCGGTTCGGGGGTTCAGCCCAGGCTGGGGGTCCTTCTAGGGCACGCCAGGCAGCACCCAGCCCTCTCCTCCCCTCCGGCTGTGACCTCTCCACGCGCGCGTGCGTGCAAGCGCGCAGCATGTCTCAGTACCTTAGGATTTTTCAGCTCCTCTGATTTTCCTTCTGGTTTTCTCTCTCCTTCTTGTTGTAGAATTTTCAGTCAGTCGACTACCTGTAGCTCTGGGCAATGTCCACTCTACATTTTAGTTGTATTCCATTGAAATTGTTGTGTGCTGCTGCGGTTAGGTGTCTACCCGAGCAGCCATCTTGGATCCTCCTCCAGAAGTTCACATTTTTGGAGTGGCTGGAGCACTCAATCATTGTGGAGGGGGACACTGGGAGTTTTTTTTGTTTGTTTGTTTGTTTTTTAAATATATTTTATTGATTTTATACAGAGAGGAAGGGAGAGAGATAGAGAGTTAGAAACATCAATGAGATAGAGTCATCAATCAGCTGCCTCTTGCACACCCCCCACTGGGGATATGCCCGCAACCAAGGTACATGCCCTTGACCAGAATCGAACCCGGGACCTTTCAGTCCCCAAGCCGACGCTCTATCCATTGAGCCAAACTGGTCCGGCTGGAAGTTTGTTTTTGTTTTTGTTTTTTTAATATATTTTATTAATTTTTTACAGAGAGGAAGAGAGAGAGATAGAGAGCCAGAAACATCGATGAGAGAGAATCATGAATCAGCTGCCTCCTGCACGCCCCTTACTGGGGATGTGCCCACAACCAAGGTACATGCCCTTGACCGGAATTGAACCTGGGACCTTTCAGTCAGCAGGCCCATGCTCTATCCACTGAGCCAAACCAGTTTCGGCTGGAAGTTTCTTAAATGTCCCCGCCTCCCTGTTTGGCTCTACGCCTGTAATTTCTACATTATTTACTCTAAGAGTCTCTAAGCTATTATTGGATTAGGTTCAGTGCCAACCAGCTAGCCCTGAGGGAATGGGACATGGAACTGATACATTTTGGAAGAGATGGAGATAAGGAGTCAAAAGTTTGAAGCAGGCCGAGGCCTGTTTGGCTCAATGGATAGAGCGTCAGCTTGGGGACTGAAGGGTCCCGGGTTCAATTCTGGTCAAGGGCATGTACCTTGGTTGCGGGCATATCCCCAGTAGGGGGTGTGCAAGAGGCAGCTGATCGATGACTCTCTCTCATCGATGTTTCTAGCTCTCTGTCTCTCTCCCTTCCTCTCTGTACAAAATCAATAAAATATATCAATAAAATATATTAATAAATAAATAAATAAATAAAATAAAACTTAAAAAAAAAAAAGTTTGAAGCAGGACAAGCCTGCCTGGAGAACCTCCCTGTAAGCTCATTCAGTTTTCCATAGGGTAATCAGTCAACAAGCATATTTCCCAGGTTACCTCTGTGCCAGGACCTGGTACCAACCAGAAGGGATGAAGGACCTCCTCGGCTAAGAGGGCCCCCTGTTGAGGGGGTAGAGAAAGTCAAACTTCCAAGGGCTAAAGATTATCGCATGAGGGGTAGTGCCAAGAAACTCGAACAGCTAGGGAGGGATGGGACCTCAACGAAGGACACGAGGGAGAGCTTCTTAGAGGAGGCAAGAAGCCAAGCTTCTGTTGTTCCAAGGGTGGTAGATGACATTTTGACAAGAGAGAACAGCAAGAGAAATGTCTGAAGAGCAGATAAAAATCAACTATTTGTACATGCACTTGGATATATAAAAATATGAGGGAAGCTGCCAAGGCTTGTGTTGGTAGAACTGTTTGCTGTCCAGTGCCTCCCAGTGGCCCTGTCCATCTCTCCTCCCTCATCCCCCTGTACCCATACCTCACTCGTTACCCTATTACTCCTTTTACAGGCCTTGGACTCCTTTCATTCTGACCTTAGGGCCTTTGCAGTTGCCCAAGAGACCTCTCTGTTCTTTTGAGGCCTCTGTTCCCTTTTCTCCGTCTGACTCCATCTCATTTCTCAGGTCCACCTCCTCAAAAAAGCCATCCCCAATCACCCTTCCTAAAGGAGGCTCCTCTATGCCCCCCAACATTATTTGAAGTCATGTAATTTTTTTTTTCTTGTTTACAGCCCATCTTGCTTGCTAAACTATGACTCCATGAAGGCAAAGATTTCTGTCTTCTTGTTTATGGATCTGTCCCTCCTAGCACACAATAGGCACCCCGTAAAGATTTTTAATAAAATTAACATGACTGTACTAATATATTGAGTAATGTTTTTAAAAAGAACAGTTATATGGAAACATTCTTACAGAGGAGAGATAATGAGAATCTGAGGCCATTGGGTCAATGGGATGTTAAAGGAAAGATAGGAAGGAGGGAACACCGGCCTTATTCCTGCCAGAGAGGCAGTGAGAAGGGGGCTTTCGGGCTTGAGGTGAGGCCTAGCTCCCAGAAGAGAGAGTGGGGCATGGAGTCTGGTAGGAGGGTGGGTTCTCTGTGAGGGACATTTGCTCAGGACTCACTGTGCAAAGGGGGAGATTGGAAGGGGAAGAAGGTAGCAGTGTGGGGCACAGGGGTAATGTTCAGGGCAGGATGGAGAGTTAACTGGTAGAAATAAGCATGTGTAAGTGTGACTGGACAACCAAGGGGTCCAGGCTGCTTGTCACTTCTTCAGCCGATTAAGCAGGGACAGGGTTGAATCATATATGAGCATTTATTCCAATACTGCCGGCAGCGTGGGAGAGCAGCAGGTCATCCACAAGAATCTGCTCGGCAGCCTTCCATAAGCCAGCTGCTTATATTGGTTAGAAGGGCAAAGATTATGGGGGATGTAGGGATTACAGGCGTGGGGACAGTACAAGTCATGCAGGCTGGGTGGGTGGGTGGGAGGTTGGGGGCATTTGCAACCAGCGGGCACTCCTGGGTTCCAGACCAGATTACAGGCAATAGGGGCTGGAGGTTATAAAGTGTGGGTGTCTCCGGAACGAGATTTCAGCCACGAGGTTGTAAATCTTTCCACAACGGATAGCAGCGCTCAGAAAAGAGGATGGACTGCATTGTGATGTTAGCTCCCATATCCCAGAGCGGACAGCTCTTAGCCACATTAGAATGTACTTTCTCTAATCAGAACAGGACTATTATGGTAACAGAACGTGCTTAATCCTAATATATAAAATATTATATATATTTTGGTCCGTGACATCCAAAACGAAAGAATGGACAACCGAACGCCAGGCTGTGCACGCGGCAGGCTCGGGTGGGCGGGGACTGGAGAGCAGGATGAACTGCTGACCTCTCGGTCTCTCCCGGGTCACAGGTGCCACAGCAACCCAGCACTGACTGCTGTGGCCAAGGTGGACACAGCAATGCAATTGGTGGTGGTGGTGGTGAGGCGCCATTGGACCACCATCACCCTGCAGAGGGAGGCCCAGACCACCGGCCGGTGGAGGTGGGCGGGACCTCCCTCTGTGGGGCAATCAATCACGGGGCTCCTGGACTGCAAGAGGGTACAGGCGGGGCTGAAGGACCCCCCCCCCCCAGTGCACAAATTTCGTGCACCGGGCCTATGGTATTTCTTATAATTATGGCTGGTCCCCAATATTCATTTATGCCCATAACATAAGCAGAGGGTCTGTAAGGCAATTTAACAGGAACAGGGGCTGGTAGTGTTCCAGAAGGACAGAGGAGTTTTGAACAAATGAGAATATATATATATTACTTTTAGGAGTCATACATTTATTTAGTAAATATAAGAAAATAAAAATTGTGATTTTTTTTTATTATTGTTTTGGATAAGGCTAAAATATAATGAAAACACATAAAGATAAATCTGTGGTAGCCCAGTTGGAAGATTTGGCTCATGAGAGAAATCACAATTGATGGGCTCTCCCTGTCGTCCCCCCCCCCCCCATCCCATACACACCCCAACTCTTTCTTTTCATCCAAGTGTACTTCTTTGAAACCACTATCACACCTTGTCATTAAATACACACCTTATAATTAAATAATTTTATAAGTCTTTTTTTTTTTAATATATTTTATTGATTTTGTACAGAGAGGAAGGGAGAGAGATAGAGAGTTAGAAACATCGATGAGAGAGAGTCATCGATCAGCTGCCTCCTGCACACCCCCCACCGGGGACATGCCCGCAACCAAGGCACACGCCCTTGACCGGAATCGAACCCGGGTCCCTTCAGTCCCCAAGCCGACGCTCTATCCATTGAGCCAAACCGGTCCCGGCTATAATTAAATAATTTTAAAGATTCCGTGCTTGTCTTGCTCCTCCCACCCCCAACTCCATGGGAAAGCACCGCTGCCTTCCCGGAGACATTGCTGTCTAAGACTCAGTGTATAGTGAGCCCTCGTGAGGGTCTGAAGACCGGGCAGGGGTGCCCCTGTGAGATCTGAATGGGCTCTCTATGGGGCTGGGCCGGAGGGTGCAGAAGCGGGTATTGGGGGTTTATATGACAGAAATGGGGTCACCGAGAGGCAGGGATGGCGGTCTGTGTGAAGAGGAAATGGAGATCCCAAAAGGTGTGGATGGGGAGGGGGTTAGGCGATGGCCATTGGTGAATTCCGGGATGACGAGGGATTCAGAGGCTGAGCCGGGAGCCACAGTGGCTTCCCCGGGGCAGAGACAGGGCTCTCTGCGGGCGGGGGATGAGCAGTCTAGGACAAGGGGGGGGACTCTGTTGCACAGTTGGGGCAGGGGCCCTGTGTCCCCTGGGGGTCCTTGGGACAGAACTGGGTGGTCCGGGTGAGGTGGGGAGGGGGTTGCAAAAGTGGGGGATGCCTGTGTGCAGTGGGAATAAGGTCTGGGTTGCCGTGGAGACATGTGTGCGCCACAGAGTTGGAGTCAGGTCTAGTGCGGCGGCGGCGGGACGGTGTGCAAAGTTGGGGGATTCAAATCAAATCAGGCGGGGATGGGGGTCCACACGCTCCGGTGACTGGATCCTCGAGGCGGAGCCGGGGCGCCCGGGAGGCTGGCGTTGCCCGGGCCATGGCCAGGTTCCAGGACTGGGGGTTCGGCGGCGGCTCCCGGGCGCCCCCTGGCGGCCCCGACCTCGCCGCCGCCGCCGCCGCGGCTCCCACAATGCTCGCGTGGCCCCGCTTGGGCTCCCGTGGCGGCGGCGACGGCGGCGGCGGCTCCAAGATGGCGCAGACGATCTTCGAGGCCCTGGAGGGTGAGCGGCGGCGGCGGCGTGGGAAGCGGCTGTTCCGCGCCGCGCCCCCTCCCGCCGCGCCCTCGCAGCGCGGGGCCCAGGGCGCGCGGCGGCCGCGGGCGGAGGGCGCCGGGCGGAACAGCCGGGGGAGGGGCGCGGGCGGGAAGAGCCGCGGAGCCGGGCCTGGCGGGAGCCTCCACCCGGACCGCGGCGGAGAGGAGGCTCCGGGGCGGGCGGGCCTCGGGGCCGGAACAGCGGGACAGAGGCAGCCCTGGGAGGGAGCCCTGGGCCCGGAACAGCCGGGGGAAGGCTGGCCCGGCGGGGAGGGGGCCCCGGGCCGGAACGGCACCTGCTGCGGCGGCCGGGCGGCTGCTGGAGGGAACAGCCGGAGGGTGGGGCCGCCGGGCCTGCAGCCGCGGGAGAGGGCGGCCGCCTCCTGCGGACCGCGGGGTGGGAGCTTTTATGGGACGGGAGGGCCTCGGCGACCGGAGCTGCCAAGCCAGCAGGCGTCTGACCGTGAACTCGGGTTGAGCCTCACGCTGTGACAAAGTCTCACTTCAGATCAGGAAAGGATAGGTGCCTCCTGCGTGCAATGCCGGGACTTGGTGCATAAAATAGGCCCAGCAAACACCAGGCGCCTATTTTATGCACCGTCTCGGGGATGCCGAGTTTTACAAACTACTAAGACCAAGAAAGGATGGGCGCCAAAGGTGTGCTTGGCTGGGACGTGGTGTCCCAGGCCCACCCCAGCAGACAACTGGGCACCGACTGACTGTCCTGGGCTCTGCAAGATCCTAAAATGGGAGTGGGCCTCAGGCACAGGGGATGGTGAGCTTTGGAGGCAGCAAACGCGGAGAGCCGACTGGAAACGGGGAGGAAGCCTCAGCGCCTTCAGGCTCATGGCATAGAGTTGATGTTGGGAGAGGTGGGGGTGGGGGTGCAGACCCACAAGTGTTCTTGGAGGGGTGTGGTAGGATGAGTATACGCACAGAGTGCAGACTGAAAGTAGGCCGGACTCATGGTATGTGGCTGAGGCCTTGAGCGCTGCAACCCATCCCTCCCCCACCCCCCGGAGATCTCAGCCATGTGCCTTCACTTCTTGGAGGATTGGAGTTCTCCCATGATATAGGGTGTAACCCCTCCCCCCATTTACTCTTTGAACCAGGCAGTCCCTGTCCCATAGTCCAGTGGAGAACAGAGAGAAATGATACAGTGAGCAAGTATACGATAGATCCTCTCTTCCTCTAGGTCAGTGTTTCCCAAACTTCTCTCATGACGAGAATCACCTGGTGGAATTGTTAAAATACAGATTCCTGAATCCCAACTAAGAAGTGCTAAACTAGAATTTTTGGGAACATGTAGGTAAAATTGTATACTTAACTAGTGCTTAGAGCACTTTGTTAGGATTCAGGAATCTGTAGTTTAACAACTCCACCAGGTGATTCTCGTCATGAGAGAAGTTTGGGAAACACTGCTCTAGTTGATGGACAGACGTAAACCCCACCTGCAGCCAGACATTCCTGAGCTCTGAACCAGCACCAATCAGCACCTGCCAAATACCCTAAGCCCCCGATTCCTAAGTCCCTAGGTCCCTAATCACTAATCAGCGTGTGCTGAGTGCCCTAAGCCCCATCCCTCTCTTCCGCCCCTCTCCCTGGAAGCAGCCGGCAGGGGTACCCTTCCCTCCAATAAAGCCCGTGTGTGTCCTGCCATCCCTGTCTCCGTCTACCTTCTCTTTATTTAATCTATCAGTATCGAATTACCTTACAAAAAAGACAAACGGTAAAGGAAAACAACCTCAGCTGGCATCACGGCTCTGATGGTGATGGACGTGGAGGGCCAGGGTCGGTGGTGGTTCTCTCGGATGGCGGGGTGGGGCCGCAATAGGATGGGGTGAGGCCTGCTTTCTCTTAGGTCCCATGGCGTTCATCAGTGTTTGAATTTTTACTGCAAGAATGTGTTTGTGTATTGAGTGACGAATAAATTAAAGAAAATATCAGTTCTTAGGACAGTGTGATGCATGCTGGGCTAGGGGGAGGGCAGCAGGACTGTGGGGATCTAGAGATGACCTGGGCAGTGGGATGACCTGGGCAGTGGGGACTGTTATTTGCAAAGCTCTGGGGTGAGAGAGGTCTTGCAGGGATTCACAGGAGTTCACATGGGTGAGCAGCTAGAGAGGAGGCTTGTGAACTTTATCTGGATTCACAGTGGAGCTAAGAAAGGATTGTCAGCAGGGGAGCAACACAATGTGATACATGTTTTATAAAGTTCACCCGGCCCCTCTGAGGGGGCCAGAAGAGCAGCAGGAAGGTGAATGAGATGACTGCAGTTGTCCTGCTGAGAACTGATGGTGGTGTGGGCCCAAAGGACAGCTGTGGGGCTGGAGAGAAAGTGAACCTGAGTGGTGTTTAGGAGACAGAGAAGGCTAGATTTGCTGAAGGAATGGAAATGAGAGTGGGGAGAGGAGATAGGTTGAGGAGCGACGAGGCCTGCCCTCCAGCTAGTGACATGGCTGGACAGGTTTACTACTGTGAACCTCAACAGTTGGAAAACATGGAAATAGTCTGCTTTTCAAGAGTCCCCTGACTACAAAGTAAGATTATGCTATTTACTGAGGAACAAAAAAGACAAGCATGCATTGGAAAATGGGAGGTAAGGTTACCCAAGTGCAAACAGATTTGTGGGGTTTGTGGGGTGTGGACAGGGAAGGCTTGGTGATTTTCAGAGGAGCTGTATTGTTTAGGATTAGATCCAGCCATGATTAAGAGAGCAGCACAGCCGAAACCGGTTTGGCTCAATGGATAGAGCGTCGGCTTGGGGACTGAAGGGTCCTGGGTTCGATTCCGGTCGGGGGCATGTGCCTTGGTTGCGGGCACGTCCCCGGTGGCGGGTGTGCAGGAGGCAGCTGGTCGATGTTTCTCTCTCATTGACGTTTCTAGCTCTCTATCCCTCTCCCTTCCTCTCTGTAAAAAACCAATAAAATATATTAAAAAAAAAAAAAAAAAAAAAAGAGAGAGCAGCACAACCTATCAGTGGCTTAGATAGGCTAGAAGTTCATTTCTCACATATGGGAGTTCGGAGGAAGACAGTCCAGAGGTAGGAGGGTGACTGTGTTCTGCAAGATTCTCAGAGGCCCAGGATTTTTCCACATTTTTGCTTTGCCCTGGGGCATGGCCCTTGTCCTCCTGACCTGGGATTCTTATTTTAGGAAGCAGATGGAGGATAGGACAATAAAGGAGTCGAATACCAGGCAGCTTTTAAGAAAATTTCCCAGAAAGTGCCACATGCACCCCATTGGCCAGAACTTAAACATTCCAGGAGAGGCTGCAGGAGTGGCTGGGAAGTGTAATCTTTATTCTGGAGCCTCGCTTTTGGCCAAAGTCTTGGGTTCTGTTGCCGTGGAAGTAGGAGAGCATGTATATCGGCACCATCAGCTGTCTTTGCAGGGGGGAGGGGCTTTCAGTGGGTCTGGCTTGTAAAGGTGATGTCAGAGCAGGGTGCTCGGCCCACCTTCCAAAGAGGTTGCTTTTATTTTTTCAGGAATGGACAACCAGACCGTCCTGGCTGTCCAGTCGCTGTTGGATGGTCAAGGAGCAGTCCCTGATCCAACAGGCCCGAGTGTCAATGCACCCCCTGCTATCCAGCCGCTGGGTGAGTATCTGTAGGGTTCACCAGTGAAAAACAAGTGGTTCTCAGGAGGGGATGTGGGAGTGGACCGCCCACTCTGGTGTCCGAACCTTCTCCCCCTCCTCCCAGGCAGGATGCTCAGGCTCATGCCTTTTTCTGCTCCGCCCTGAGAACACCCTCTCTCCATCGCTAGTGAATGCGGGGGTCGTGACACCAGGCGACCTGCTGCTTAGCAGTGTCTGTGCCTTTGGTCCAGAAGTCCTTTCTCAGCCTCCCCTCTATGGAAAGGACGGGATGAGTCTGACTCCAACTTACAGGCCAGGCCCCTAAGACAGAGAAGTTCTTTTTTTTTTATTATTATTATTAAATGTGTTTTTATTGATTTTGGAGAGAGAGCAAGGGAAAGGGAGAAAGAGAGAGAGAAACATGGACGGGGTGCCTCCTAGGGATCGAGCCCACAACCAGGGCTTGTGCTCTGACCAGGAGCTGAACCAGCGACCTTTTGGTGCACGGGATTCCCCTCAACCAGCTGAGCCACACGGGGCAGGTGTTAGAGCCTCTGGGAGTCTGTGTTCAGTTATTTACTCCACAAACAGAGTTGAGTGCTTGGGAGCCATGTTGGGAACAGAGAGATACACAGCTGGGTTTGAATCCTTGTTCCTGGCTCTGTGTCTTTGGGCAAGTGAGTTAACCTCTCTGTGTCCGAGTTTTCACAGCTGTGAGATGGGGATAATAGTCCTACCCCATAGGAATCTGGTGAGGATACTGGGAATACTTTTGTAGCTGTTATAAATAAGAAATGCAAGTTTCTTGTGGTTTTGTTATCAATGATTTTGTGTTCTTATTCTCCTGATATATGAGAATTTAGACCAGGAACACTGATAAAAGCAAAGGCAGATTTACTGAGGCTCTGCAGGGGTAAGAACACTGAGAGAGGGTCCCAGGTTCTGCATCCCAAATGTGGGGCGTGGGGAGTTTTATTCCTGGGAACACAGAAGTTTCAGGGGTTAACCCACCGTAGTGTAGGTTGGCTGGCTTCCTCCTTTGTAAGAATGCTGGGGACCCACTGAAGTCTGAGCACGTGTCAGTAAAGCAAGGCATTCTGGGATTGTGCAAGACTTGCTCTGGGATGCAGGAAGGGACTTTTCCAACCAGGTATCGAGTTTGTCTCTAGGGTTTGTGGCTTGGCTTTAAATCTAAAAAACAACTTAAAAGAAGCCAGGTTAGCCCTGGCCGATGTGGCTCAGTGGTTGGAGCATTGGCACATGCACTGAGGGTTTAGGTTTGACTCCCGGTTGAGGGCACATACCTGGATTGCAGGTTCATTTCCCACCCCCGGTCAGGTGTGTGCAGGAGGCAATCAGTCAATGTTTCTCTCTCACATCCATGTTTCTCTCTCTCTTTCTCTCCCTTCTTTCCTCCCTTTCACTCCCTCTGAAAACCTATGGAGAGAGTATCCTCCATAACAACAATAACAAAAATGATAAGAGAAGTCAGGTTAATTCCTGGGCCATTGTTCTATAGCTATCTATTAATAACTGCCATAGTTCTGGCTTGACTAACTCAATCGAACAATTTTGGGGAACATTTTATTCTACCTGTTTTAGTTTATACAAGATTAAAGTTTATTTTTCTGTTATATGGAGTACTGATGGGCATTTGGAGTGGACGTGGTGAGACCCAGATTCCTTTCTTGTGGCTGTACCATTCTCAACATGCTGCCTAGGATGGTTGCTCCAGCCTCTCACTTTCATTTCCACATTCCAGCCAACATGACAGGAAGAAAGATGGAAGTGTAAGTCATACTCCTTCCTTTTAAGGAGAAGTTGCATAGACACTATACCTCTGGTCTTATCCTATTGGTCAGAGTTCAGTAGATCACATGACATATCTAGCTGCAAAGAAGGCTGGGAAATACAGTCTTTAACTAGACAGCCGTGTTTCACACTGCAGTTTGTATTGGAAGTGAATATTGAGTGACAAGTTGTCATTTCTGCCACAACATGCCAAGTGCTTAGCACAGTGAGTGGCCTGTGGTAGGCCCTCAGTCATGGGTCATGTTAAGTAGCTAATCATTCATTTACTTTTTAATTCATTCAGCAAACATCCACTGAGGGCCTCCTATGTGCCCAGGAGATACTGTACTTACGGTGAAAAGTAAGACATATTTTTTTCCCTTGGGGTCTCGCAGTCTGGTGGTGATGAGAAATGTGTGATGTGAGAAGGCACTGTGGCCACTGCTTTAGGAAAGCTTCCTAGAGGAAGTGACAGCTGAGCTGAGCCTCGTAGAATGAGTTGGCCTGAGTGAGGCAGCTTGGCAGGTGAAAACTGGATGCAAAGCCACAGAGGAGTGTGATCATGTGACCCATTTGGCAGCTGATGAATAAACTGAGGCAGGGTAAAGATTCTGAAGTTCTCAACTTTGAAGCGAACCCTCTTTACTGTTCCTTGAATCTAATTTTTTGATACCTTCGTGCACAGCGGGCATCCTCCTGTTGGTGCCTGTGTGGTTTTGAAAGCTCCTAGGAAGCACAAAATTGGCACTTGACTCATGCACATGCAGCCACAGAATGCTGTTCGAGTGCTGTCCTCCTGGCCCACATGCAGGTCTCCTCCCACTTCTCACTGTGGTACCTGCTCCTTTATTGCTTTTCTTTTGTTTTTCTCCTCCTGCTGCTGTGTGGTGTGACCCCTAGATGATGAGGACGTCTTTCTCTGCGGGAAGTGTAAGAAGCAGTTCAACTCACTGCCGGCGTTTATGACGCACAAGCGGGAACAGTGCCAGGGGAATGCCCCGCCCCTGGCCACAGTGTCACTGGCCACCAACAGCATCTACACGCCTTCCGCAGCACCCACAGCAGTCCCGCAGGCCCCGCCTCCCACGAATCGCCAGGTACCCATTCAATTCTTTATTCATCCATTCAGCAAGGTTTGGGGGGGAGGAAGGGTTTGAGTACCCACTGTGTGTCAGGCACTGTGCAGGCGTTAGGGGTACAGTGGTTATGGACAAACAGACCAAGTCACTGCCCTCATGGATTCGAGGGAGACAGACAGCACCCAAACAGATTTGTAGAGATATACTTTTTTCAGGATGTTAAATGCAGAGGGACAGAGGATGTCCTGACAAGGGTAGGAGTTTTTGCCATTTTTGTGTATGGTGCTTGGGGTAGGCTCTGTGAATAATTGACATTTGAGCAGAGATGAGAGAACGAATCTAGCAACCATTTTGGGGAAGAGTATTCCAGGATATGTGATCAGCAAGTGCAAAGCCCCTGAGGCAGTTGTGTGCTGGGAACAGCAAGGAGGTGAGAGTGGCTGGGTCTGAATGAGTGAGGAGGAGGGTTGGAGATGATAAGCTCAGAGAGGCAAACAGGGGATTTTGGTAGATCATGTGGGACTTGTGGATTTTTATTCTGAGAAATAGGAGCCATTGGGGCGGGGGCCGGGTTTTGAGCAGAAGAGGGATAAGGTCTGATTTACACTTTAACTAGGTCACACTGGATGCTGTAGAGAGAACAGAGTTTAATGGCAGTCAAGAGAGAAAGCCAGAGTCAATATCCATGACTATATTGTACCATTGTACAATAGGAGACTGTTGTACAAATCCAGGCAGAGGGTGGTGGCTTGATCAGGGTGGTAGTGGTAGAGGCTGTGAGAAGGATGAGATTATTTTGAAGAGCTTGTGGATAAATTGAATGTGAGGTGTGAGGTCAAGAGGAGTCAAGGGTGACCCCAAAGTTGGAGTTGCCATTAGCCCATATGGGGAAACGGCTAGGAGAAGAGTGGAGGGGATGTTAGGAGTCCAGCCAGACATATTGGATTTGAGTTGCCCATTAGACTTTTATGTGGAGGCCGCTGTGCAGATGCAGACAGATACACAACTCTGGAGGACAGGGGAGAGGGCCTGGCTGGAGGTGTCTGGAGAAGTTTCTAGAGTCCTCAGTCAGGTACACAGTCTGGAGCAAAGACACCCAGGGTGGGATTCCTTAAGGCAGTGGTCACCAGCCGGTGGTCCGCGGACCCCTGGTGGTCTGTGAGGTCTGAAAGATTGGCGACCGCTGCCTTAGGGCTTAAAGAATCTCCATAAAGGGAGCTGGGCATGTCTCCGGATGCCAGGTCAAGGAGTCGAAATTCCCTGACTTCCTCCTCATTTCTTTAAAATATTATCTTCCTTTCTTGTAGTATTTGTAATTCTTGTCATCAAAACGAAAGCCTTCATGCCCAGGCCCATAGGATATGTAGACTGAAATTTTTCAAGTTGCTACAGACATAAAACACTGAACACAGTTTTTTTTCTTATTCTTTGAATATGAGTTTAGTTATCAGAAAATATCCCCCACACACACACCTTTTTTTTTCTTCCCCCAATAAAAGGAGAGGGAAAATTCTTTCAGTCCTGGGCAGAGAAAATAACTTCAGAACACCAACAACTGGCCTGACAGGTAGCTCAGTTGGTTCGAGTGTCATCCTGATGCAAAGGCTTGGTCCCCAGTCAGAGCACACACTAGAACCAGCCAAAGAATGCATAAGTAAGAGAAGCAACAAACTGATGCTTCTTTCTCTCTCCCTCAGATCAATAAATAAAAATTAGAAAAGAAAAGCAACAGGTAAACAAAACACAATATCCTTTCCACCTACTAACAGGAGCAGCCATGGCAGGTTTGACACTCTTTTATAAGATCTGCCTCTCATCCTCACTGCTAACGTGAGAGCATATTATCATTTTTATTATTCATTCTCTTGTTTGAAAGCAATACATGTTTCCCTTCTTTGTACAAAAATGTTACAAGTCCAGGCCTCTTTGGCACTATTCCTCTCCCTGTCCCCAGCTAACAACTGATAGTATTCTCCTCACCTTTTAAGATACATTGGCATATTTATTTAAGTATTCTTTGAATTGTATTCTTTGAATTATACAATATTATTTTCTATTTTTAAAAATAAAAGTACATAATGTACGTGTTATTATATAATTTGATTTTTTATGCAATACTTTTTTTTTTAATCAATCTTTATTGTTCATATTATTACAAAGGTTCCTCATTTCTTCCCCCCTCCACCAGGTTCCCACCCCACCCTCCGCCCCCTTCCCATCCCCCATTGTCCTCATTTATAGGTGCACAGTTTATGTTCAGTCTCTTCCTCCCTCCCTTTCCCCGATAGTAAATCCCTTTTCAGATAGTAAATCAGTTACTTAGCATTTTCTCATATCAATAATACCTCCACATGCCCAATGATACACTTCACACAAAAGACATTTCCAAATAGGTCAACCTGCCTCATCCAGGCCCCACCCAAGGCACTCACAGATCAACACCCCAGCGCTATACTAACTCAACACATCCAGATCTAAGCCTTCATCACTTGATTCAGCAGACCCTCAAGTTCCCGCAAAAGTTTCCAGCCATGTCTGAGAGGCAGCCGTGGGGCAGGGGCAGGCGAGGAGCGAGCTGTTCCGGGCCTGGCTGCTCCGGGACTGGCCTCTGTTGCTCTGGTTCGTTCCACAACCAGCTGCTCCTGGTCTGGTCACTGCTGCTCCCGACCTAGTTGCTCTGGACTTGGCTACTGCTGCTCCGGGCCCAGCCGCTCTGGGCCTGGCCGCTCCCAGCCTGGCAGCCGCTGCTCCGGGTCTGGCCTCACATGACCCGGCTGCTCCGGGCCTGGCCGCTCCCAGCCTGGCAGCTGCTACTCCGGGCCTGGCCACACCCGACCTGGCTGCTCCGGGCCTGGCCGCTCCCAGCCTGGCAGCTGCTCCCAGCCTGGCAGCTGTTGCTCCGGGCCTGGCTGCACCAGACCCGGCTGCTCCGGGCCTATGCAATACTTTTTATCTGTATTCAATACAGTATTCTACTCATGACTGTATTGTACTTTTTAATCAGCTTAACAATAACCCACAACCTTCGGACCAACTTGTATTGTACTTTTTAATCCATTGAATTAAAAGAAACAACCCTGTGCAGAATACTCATGTTCATGAACTCCCTGTGGACATGTGTACTTCTCTAGGATAGATGCCGGAAGTGTTATTTCTGGGTCGTAGGTTATATGCCTTACAGGGAGGTATGACTTACTCCTCCCATTTGATAGATAGGGAAATGGAGGTTCAGAGAGGTGGAGTGACTTGCTCAGGATCACACAGCAGCAGAGAGTAGCAGAGAGGTGGAAATGGAATTTAGTTCTGTGGGACTTCGGAACCCAGATCTTTTGCATCCTGCTCTCTGCTTCTTTCCAGAGCCTCACACATGTTCATGCTTCTCTTTTCCCCTCCCTCCTTCCCTCCCTCCCTCCCCCTCCCGCTCCCCCTCGCCCCCAGATCTCCACGTACATCACAGTGCCCCCATCCCCGCTGATCCAGACCTTGGTGCAGGGGAACATCCTGGTGAGCGATGATGTGCTCATGTCTGCCATGTCAGCTTTCACATCCCTGGACCAACCGATGCCCCAGGGCCCCCCGCCTGTGCAGGTAAGAAGGGGGCTAACTTTTCACAGGATCTTATTCCAGGCCTGCATGTTGACTCCTGAAGATTCAGAATCTTGTAGAAAGAAGGGGGCTTGTCCCCAGCTCTCCCCCATGCTGAGGAGGACAGCTGGCTTCCCTCGCCCAGCCCTGTGGGTGGGAAGGCTGCCACATTCATGGGGACCCAGAATGTGACTTTGGAATTTCATAGCCACAGTCCAGCTATTTTGACTCCTGTTTTTATTCTTAACAAAAGTGTTCCATGCCCATTAGAAAATACTCAAGAAAAGTAAAAATAAAAAAATTATTCATAACCCGGAAAGTAAAGTGATAATGGTAACTGACTGCAATGTGCATTTCTTGGCTAGATCCTGGGTTGTGTGGGGTGGAGCTATAAAAGCATTATTGGGGAAATTAGAATATAAAGGATTTTGAATATTTTATTTATTTATTTAAATATATTTTATTTATTTTTTACAGAGAGGAAGAGAGACGGATAGAGAGTTAGAAACATCAATGAGAGAGAATCATCTATCAGCTGCCTCTTGCACACCCCCTACTGGGGATGTGCCCACAACCAAGGTACATGCCCTTGACCGGAATCGACCCTGGGACCCTTCAGTCCGCAGGCTGACGCTCTATCCACTGAGCCAAACTGGATTCGGCAGAATTTGAATATTTTAGATAATAGTATTAAATTTACATCCAACTAGAGGTCCGGTGCATGAATTTGTGCACGGGTGGATCTATCGGGGCCAACCTGCTGTGGGAGGTTGGCTGTGGGAGCACACGGACCACCGGGGGCAGCTCCTGCATTGAACATCTGCCCCCTGGTGGTCAGTGCCCGTCATAGCGAACGGTCGACCTATCATTCAGTTGACCTGTCATAAGGATAGTTTAGGCTTTTATAAAGATAGATTCCTGAGTGTGATGATTGAATTTTGGTTATATAGGAGAATATCCTTGTTTTTAGGAGATGTATCTGAGTACAGTTTTGAGGAACAAAGTGTTATGATGTATGTAGCTAATTCTCAGGTGGCTTGAAACAGCAGATATATGTGTGTAATAACTGAGTGAATTAAATTAAGTATGAAGAGTGTTCAATATATTCTTTTTTTTTAATAGAGGGTTTTTAAAAATATATATTTTTTAATTGATATCAGAGAGGAAGGGAGAGGGAGGGAGAGAGATAGAATCATCAATGGTGAGAGAGACACATTGAGTGGTTGTCTCCTGCATGTGCCCCAACCAGGGCCAGGGATTGAACCTGCAATTGAGGTACATGCCCTTGATCAAAATCAAACCCTTCAGTCTGTAGGCTGCTGCTCTATATACTGAGCCAAATCAGAAAGGCTCAATGTATTATTTTTGCAATCTTTCTCTAAGTTGGGAATTTTTCAGGATAAAAATTGGGAAATCAATCAATCAGTCACTCATATTCTCTCCACTCAAAGCACTATCAGAATTTTGGCTTTCCTGACATTGAATACAAATAAAATTAGAAATAAGTTTAAAAAAACCATTTATAATATATACACCTTTATAAATGGGTCATGTTATATGCACAGTTCTAGAATTTTCTTTTCTTACTTTGCCTTTTGTTTAACCTCATTCTCTATGCCTATAACTGTACATCAGTATTTCCCAAAAAGTTCATTGGAATACTGGCTCCTTGGGATTTTCCAATATAATAAGGGTCCCCGGTCAAACCAGCCTAAAGTGGAGGCATTCTACGTCTTCCCTTGCTTAATCCCTGTTTTTTTTCCCCTGCAGTAAAGAAATACTTTTGATTCTGTCATCCCAGATTTTTCCCAAAATGTATTTGTCTGTGAAACCCAAGAAAGAGCAGTTAAAAGGAGCACCTTTATGAAAAACTGCTCAGCATCATCGTTTTAACAGATGTAAAGGATTCCATCATGTGATGGGTCACCCTCTACTTAGCCAGGCTTCTGTGGATGGGCATGTAGGTTGTTGCCACTTTTTGCTGTCATAAAAACGGCTCGAGTGCCCAAACCGGTTTGGCTCTGTGGATAGAGCATTGACCAGTGGACTGAAAGGTCCCAGGTTCGATTCCAGTCAAGGGCATGTACCTTGGTTGCGGGCACATCCCCAGTGGGGGGTGGAGGGTGCAGGAGGCAGATGATCGATGTTTCTCTCTCATCGATGTTTCTACCTCTCTACCCCTCTCCCTTCCTCTCTACAAAAAATCAATAAAATATATTTTTAAAACACATACACACACACACACACAAAAAAAAAACACAAAACAACCACAAACAAACAAACAGCTGGAATAACATCCATGTGTAGATATCTTTGTCCACCTGCTTGATTATTTTTGTAGAATAAATTTTTGAATCCATGGCTGTGTTTCAGGGATCCATAGCCACCCACCTGTGTGGTGACTCCCTAGAATAGGGGTGTCGAACTCAATCAGAGAAGGGGCCAAAATCTAAAATCCAGCCTAAATCGCGGGCCGAATGGTTTACTGAACAGTCATAAACTGTCATTGTGATGGAAACGCAGCGGAGTGCAGTGATGACAGCGCGGTGCGGGCCACATTGCAAGGCCTGGCGGAGCGGATTTGGCCCGCGGGCCTTGTGTTTGACACATGTGCCCTAGAAAGACTCCCAGGATTAGGATGGTTGTACTCATGGCCGTGGTTTATTACAGCAAAGGATGCATAGCAGGGTCAGAAGGGAAAAAGGCACATCGGCTGTAGTCCAGAGGAATCCAGGGGTAGGTTTCCAAAGTTCTCCTCCTTGGGGGATCAGGGAGAGCTACACAAAGCACACTTATTCCTCCAGCAACGGAGAGCAGCAGCACGTGTGCAGTGTTTCTGCCCAGGGAAGCACACCTAAGACTCTGAGTTTCAGGCTTTTATTGGGGATTGGTCACAGATATCCAGCCATGATGATAAAAACTCTAGACGCCCAGATGGTAAGGAAGTGTTCACCATAAATCACATTATCTGTGCAGACAGTCTAGGTGAGTTGACACAGTATGGTTGCCCCAGTTGGGCAAAAGAGCCTTATCAACATAGGGAACCTTCTACAAGGCAGGTTCTCAGATGCCAGTGAAGAGCCAGTCCTATAAGCAAGCCTTTCTGAAGACAGCAACACTCGGCCGGCCGTGTGAACTCATTCCTGCACACACTGGGCCATTTTTGCTGACCTTCACAAAGGAAAGGAATAGCAGCGCCTAGCTGATGGCTCCTCTGAATTCTCACATAACTTCCTTTCCAAGCCCCCTCTCAGCATTGTCCTCTGCGCTGCCCTGGGAGTGGCCGTTCTTCCCACACAGCTAAGGCAAATGTCCTTCCTCACTGATAAACGAGAGCTGGTGTCAAGAGACTATGACGCTTTAATTTTCTCTTCTGATTTCAGAGTAGCCTGAACATGCATTCTGCGCCCAGCTACCTCACTCAGCCTCCACCACCCCCTCAACCCCCTCCACCGCTGCCCCCACCCCCACCCCCTCAACCTCCACCCCCACCTCAGAGCCTGGGTCCCGCCGGGCGTTCCAACCCTGGTGGGAATGGCGTGGTGGAGGTGTACAGCGCCGCGGCGCCCCTGGCTGGAAGTGGGACAGTGGAGATCCAGGCATTGGGAATGCAGGCCTACCCACCCCTGGAGGTGAGCAGAGGTGGGGTTTGGGGTGGAAGGGGGAAACTGGTCATGGTCATTATGGGTAACCCAGACCTTTCATAAGCACCAAACGTGTGCCAGACTCTGCAGGAGATACCATGATGGGGGGTTGCAAAACCAGATCATGTTGTGTACCACCTCAGGGGAGAGAGGGACTTTAATCAGGTCATACTGCTGTAAATGTAAAATGCAGACCATGAAAAGGCAGTGTGAAATAGAGGGTGTAGCATGCAAGCAGCCCTCAGGGAATGCTCAGAACAGTCAGAGATTACCTGTTTGTTGGGGAGATGATTCCAAAAAGTATCTTTGTGTATCTTTTAAAAAAAAAACTAGCAAGATATATTAGTTAGCTATGGTTCTGTAAGAAATACCCGCAAAGTTTTAGTGGCAAATAGGAAAAACCATTCTTGTTCTCACTTCTATTGTGGTCAGTGTGGCAACTCTGCTGATCTTGGCCGGGCTCCCCCTGTGTCCGAGGTTGGCTGGCTGTCGGCTGCTCTACCACGGCCTGGGGTGGGATGAGTGGGGTAACACAGCTCTGCTCCACCATCTTTCATTAGCCAGCGGGTTAGTCAAACAATGATGGAGATGCAGTAATGCAGGCAGAAATGCTCAAGGCTTCTTGAGGCTTAGGCTTGTAACACAGTGTCACTTCTATTGTTCAAAGCAGGTCTAAGGCCAGCTTAGATTTAAGAAATATGGAAGCCCTGCCAGGGTGGCTCAGGGGCTGAACGTTGATCCATAAACCAAGAGGTTGCTGGTTCAATTCCCGGTCAGGCACATGCCAAATAAGGGATGTTTCTCTCTCATCCATGTTTCTCTCTCTCTATTCCTCTCCCTTCCTCTCTAAAAATCAATAAACACATATTTAAAAATAAATAAATAAGGAAATAGATGCCATCTCTTAATAGGAAAAGCTGCAAAGTCACATTGTAAAGAGCACGGGCACGGAGAGGTAAAGAATTGAGGCCATTATGCAATCAATACACCATGTAAACCATTCTAACTCCCTGCTGAAGAGCTCTTCTGGGCTATAAGCAGTCTACTGTCAAGGTGATAAGAGTTCAGAATCTTCTTAGACACCAGTGCTAGGGGTATGGTTATGACAAAGAGCCCTCCTGCATTTGAGGTCACATTATCCCAGTCATCTTGGAGTCATTCGTACAGACAGACATTCCATGTCAGATGGCATCTATATGTAAGGAGAACCGGACAAGTGGGATATTCTCCCTCCAGCCATGTGATGTTATGAGAGCCTGCAAGAAGGTTTGCAGGCTCTGGGACTTTGTTGTATTAAAAAGGGAAAGTTAAGTCAGTGAGATGCTGAGAGGATGGTGGTGGCCTGGTAGGCAGAGGGGCCAGTACAGGGGGAGGTGCCACTTTTTATTTTCCATGTAGAATTGCATAGTCTTTGAGGTTGGTGCCTGAGTCTTTGATTTTTGCATCCTTAGCACTTAACAGAGTGCCTGGCCTATAGTAGGTATTTGAAATTGGACTCTCTGAGTTCAGTTTCTTCTCTAAAATAGGAACTCCCTTGGCAACTCCATGATCCTCAGATCATGGAGCTGTTGAGGATCATGAGAGATAATCCAGTGGCAGTCACATAATTGCTCAGGAGTAACTTGAATGATGGGTGAATTCACTCACATGACAGGTATTTATTGAGTGTAGTATTGGCCAGGAAAATAGAAACCACTCTAGGTATTTCTGGCAGAAGGATTAAATGCAAGAACTTAGGTGCTTACAAAGTGGGTGGAAGGGCTAGAGAAGCAAAAGTCAGGGGTGGCGAGCAAAACTGGTTTTCAGATTCTCTGTTGTTGCTTGTCCTGGAGAGCCAGGGCACAGCTGCTGCCCCCAGAGCTGAGGAAACTGTAGGATGCCTTGTGGTTGTTCGGTTGCCCTGCTGTCCTTGGGGCTGGTTGTCAGGAAGGAGATGTAGAGTTCAGTCAGCTACTGCACAGCTCATGACTAAATCCACCTGACTCAACACAGCTGCTGGAGAGTGGTTTCTGTCTCCCTTCTGCCTTCCACATGTCATGCTTCTTGTGAGCAGAACTCAATCTGTGTTCAGAACTGTGCTGGCAAGGTAGTCTAGGACTGTGGTTCCAAGCTTCCCACAATGCATGAGAGTCATAATGTTAAACTAAGTTTGAATGGCTCAGAATTCATTAGCTAATTTCTTGTGGTTTCAATGTCAATTCTTGGTTGAGGGATGCCTGCTGGTGTGGTGTCTGACAGGGTTACTTAAAAAGTGGAGTAGCAGCCCTAGCTGGTTTGGTTCAGTGGGTAGAGCGTCGGCCAGCCGACTGAAGGGTCATGGATTAGATTCTAGTCAAGGACACATATCTCAGTTGCAGGGAAGCAACCAATTGATCTCTCTCTCTCACATCAGTGTTTCTCTCTCTCTGTCTCTCCCACTCCCTTCCACTCTAAAAATCAATGGGAAAATATCCTAGGGTGAGGATTAACAAAAAATAAAAAGAAGTGGAGTAGCTGGGGGGTACACACCTTTCTGACTTCCTGTTTCTTCTTTTCAACAAGCTACAATAATAATAATAGTGGCGATAACAATAGGTAATGTTTATTGAGTACTTAACTATATTTTAGGCACTATTCTAAACTCTTATTAGTTCATTTAATCCACACAACAACCTGATGAGAGGGGTACTATGATTAGCCTCTTTTACAGATGTGAGAACTGAGACAGAGAAATTTAAAGACTTGCCCAAGATCTCTTAGAGTTTTTTTGTTTTGTTTTTTAAATCAATGTTAGAGTCAGAATTTGAACCCAAGCACCCTGGCTCCAAAGCTGCTTCTAACCTTCTGACTTCATGAAGTTCAAAAGGGTTCGGGGAGTGACTGGGGTGGCTGAGCTAGGTGGGGGAATTAGGATGGTGCTGTAGGTGGGGAGTGGCTGAGATCAGCCAGGGCCACTGTGAGGGTCCTCCTGGCTGGGATGGTTTTCCCCCTCCCATCCCAGAGCTCTCTCCCTGATTCTGCTGTCCTTCTAGGTGCCAAACCAGTGTGTGGAGGCTCCAGTATACCCCGCACCCCCAGTGTACAGCCCCGGCAAACAGGGATTCAAACCAAAAGGACCCAACCCCGCTGCCCCCATGACCAACGCCACTGGGGGCACGGTGGCCACCTTTGACTCCCCTCCAGCGCTGAAGACTCGACGGGCCAAGGGTGCCAGTGGACTCCCAGAAGGTGGGCCCACAGGCTGAGCATCCTTCCTCAGCATTGGCCTGTCCACAGGCTGCTTAGTTCTAGTCTTCCCTTTTATGATGATTAGAATTAAGTTTGTTTGCATGTAATGAAAAATCCAAAATAAGAGTGACTTCAAAATGATAGAATTTTTTCTCCTGTGCAAAACAAGGCCAGAGGTAGCAATCAGGAGATTGTGTGCCTATATGGTCACCAGAAACCCACATTTCCTCTATCTTTCTGCTCTGCCATCCCTGGTGCGTGGCTTCTGTTATCAGGCTGCCTTGTTATGTAAGATGGTTACTAGAGCTCATTAATTTCATATTCTAAGAAGTAAGAAGGAAAAAAAGGGCCATCTGCCAGCTTCTAGCAGTTCTGCATGATGCTTTTGCTTGCATCTCATTGGTCAGAACTTAGTCACATGAGCATATCTAGGAGCAAAGGAAGCTGGGAAGTGTTCCCCATAGGTAGAGCACCTGTGAGGAAAGAACGGGAGAATGGAGATTAGGCAGACAAGAAATAATGTCTGCCACTGGTACGGGTTGGAAGCAGAGTCAGAAAATGCTGGCGGGTAAGAAGGACAGATAAATTGAGAAATTTTCAGGATCTTCCTGTCAGCCTTTCTTCCACAAATATATGTTGAGTTCGATGTCAGACACGGGATCTAGCATCTTGTTCCAGGATTTCCCTACCCACAGTTGTCGCAGTTTAATGGAAAAGACAGTCAGGGAATAAATAAATATTTATGGGTTACTCTAGGAAGGAGATTAATGGGTACTATGATTGAGAATAATGCGACCTACCCATCTGGGAATGAGAAGGAAACAGCCTTGAGGACAAGGGTACCAGGTAAGGGGGCCCAGGAGGTTCAAAGGTCCTGAGGTGGGATCTTATTTGAGGTCTTTCAAGGTTGGCAAGGAGTCTGCTGTAGCTAGATGGGGAGAACAATGAGGTTGGCAGGAAGCAGAGAAGGCAGAGGCCTGTGGGTCACAGCAGAGAGGTCGGATTTTATCCTAAGGCAGAGGGGAGCCTCTGAGGGGGTTTGTCCTGCTCCCGGGCCGAGCATGTCCTAGGCTTCCTCCCCCCAGAACTCCGGAGGCTCACCTGTGCCTCTTTCCCTGCGGGTGCATGAGGAGATCCCAGGCTCTGGGATTTCTGGCCATAGGCCCCGGGAGCAGAGTGGCTGGCGGCTGCTCACAGCACCCATGGTTTTACCCCCAGCCTCACCATCTCGCTCCTCCCACTTTGTCTTTCAGCTGCAGGGAAGCCAAAGGCTCAGAAACTCAAGTGCTCATACTGTGACAAGTCCTTCACCAAAAACTTCGACCTGCAGCAGCACATCCGAAGGTACCCAGGCTGGTGGGCCAGGTGGCTCCTGGGGAGCCATCTGCTGTGGAAGCAAGGGTCCCTTCCCAGCCTCCTAACCTGGGTGGTGTCTGAGGCCCCATCTGTCCTGTCATGGTTCTCAGAACTTCAGTCCAGGTCAGGATGATTTTCCCTCTTCTCTTCCAGGAATAACGGAGGGTCTGTGAACGCTGTGGGGCCTGCCCACTATGATGGGGAGGGTCCAAGTGGGGTGAGGTAGGGGAGAAGTGGATCTGAACTGAAAGGGGCTTTGCAGGCATGAGGGGTGGTGCCCCAGTCCTTACCTCTGCAGAAAGGGCTGGCCTCAGGGGCTGCCATGCTCTGCGAATATGACTACTGCTCACTCAGGACTAACCACAACATCTCTTGTTCCAAGAACATATAGGAACCCCTCTGGTGCACAGGTCTTTCTTCTGTGAAGTAGAAGGGTGGACTTGTTCAGTGTTTCTCAGAGTGGGGTAATTGGTACAGGAGATGATTTTAGGTGGTTCTTGGACATGGTTTCGAAAAGTTCTGAAAGACATAGTGAAAATATTATTCTCTTCAATTTCTTTCAGTTCTTGGAGAGTCAAAGGAGAAAGCCTCAATTTGATTCTAGTCTCTCCTAATACCTGTCATGTGTTAGCTCATGTTTGTTTATTTAAAAAAAAATGTATACATATGTATTTTTTAAATTTCAGAGAGGAAGTGAGAGGAAGAGAGAGAGAGAAACATCAATGATGAAAGAGAATCATGGATTGGCTGCCTCCTGCATGCCCCCTACTGGGGATTGAGCCTGCAACCTGGGCATGTGCCCTTGACTGGAATTGAACCCAGGACCCTTTAGTTTACAGGCTGACACTCTATGCACTGAGCCAAACCAGCTAGGGCCTAACCTATAACTATTAAATGACAATAGCATTCCTCATTTCTCAGGTGTGACAAACAAAAGTCTCTCCAAATATTGCCAAATGTTCTGTGAAGGGCAAAATCAATCGCATTAGAGAATCACTGGTCTCTACTGGTCTGTACCGGTGCTGTGCAGTAGAACTTTCTGGTGGAAATGCCCAAAACGGCACTGTCTAATGGGGTACCACTAATCATAAATGGCTATTGAGTACTTGAAATGTGGCTAGTATGATTGAGAAATAGAAATTTTTATTTTAATGAATTTAAATTTAAATAGTCCGTGTGGTTTATGTCTACCTTATTGGGCAATGCAGCTCTAGATCATTTTATAAATTATTGCTTTTTGGTTACTTCATATTTATGACAATGATTTTCTGTATACAATAACAAGTGGAAGCGTCATCTTAAAATATTTTGTTTTAAAACATAGAATTGCTCATGCTAGCATCTGTTAGCTTCCAGTCTTCTGCAAAGTCTTGTGCAGCAAGTCCAAGGACTCTGAGTAAATCTACACCAGCAACAAAAGAGACTAATTTAGTAGCTAAAAATATTAATATGTCCATAATTCTGATTTCTCATTTTGTTGTTTTGCATTGGCATTGTTGTTATTATTTAATAGCCAGAGTTTTGCTCTTAACATTCAAGTTTTGAAAATAACATGTATGTAATTAAAAAAAATAATAAAAAATAATAATAAAAAGAAATAAAACATAGAATCGGCCCTGGCTGGCGTGGCTCAGTTGTTTGAGTGTTGTCCTGCGCACCAAAAATTCACCAGTTCAGTTCCTGGTCAGGGGATGCCCAGGTTCAGGTTCAAACTTTGGTCGGGTGCATACAGGAGGCAACTGACTGATATTTCTCACATCAATGTTTCTCTCTCTCTCTCTCCCCCTTTCTCTAAAATCAGTAAAAACGTATTTTTTTTAAAAAAAAATGTAGAATTTATTTGAAGGAAAATAGTAAATAATGATACAAGTGCTGTGCTGTGATAGCTAGGATATTTTCTCCTTTAAATAACAGAAATCCCTATTTAAATGGGCTTAAATAGTTAGAAAATGTTTCATCTCACAGTATAAGATGGTCATGAAGAAAGTTAGCTCCAGAGCTGGTTGGTTCAGCAGCTCAGTAATGCCACCAAGAGCACAGGGTCTTTCTGGCTGGTCTGCCTGCCCAGCAAGCGGGCTTGTCCTTATGGTGTCAGAATGGTTGCCAGCAACATCTAGATGTTATGTCTGGGCTTCCTGGTGGCCATGAGCTCCGGGGTTGAGGTCACATCTCGATTCCTACACGAGGGTGCTGACTAGTCTTGTTTCCTGCAGCCACACTGGTGAGAAACCCTTCCAGTGCATTGCATGTGGCCGCGCCTTTGCCCAGAAGTCTAATGTCAAGAAACACATGCAGACCCACAAGGTGTGGCCTCCAGGGCGCAGTGGTGGCACCATCTCACGCAACTCTGTGACTGTGCAGGTCATGGCCCTGAACCCCAGCCGACAGGAGGACGAGGAGAGCACAGGTGGGTTGAAGGGGGGAGCGCCACTCTCCCCACACCTCTCCTCTGCAGCTTCATGGGTTTCGTTTCCGTACGGCTTTGGGCGACCTCCTTGACCTCTTAGGGCTTCAGTCTACTTCAGTTATAAAGTGGGGTGTAAGATGAAAGGAGGGTAACAAATATATCATTTTTGTGATGTTACTCTAATGCTGAAGCCATGACAAACATCACTAATCAATCATCTATCATTTTTGCTGAGTTTGGATACCACCTCAGAATCTATTTTCAATAGATGGCTCTAGGCAGTTACTCTCAGTTTATCTGAAATTGAAATCTATTTGGCCTCTATGGTCAGGTGATCTCCAAAGGTCTTTATAGATTGTAAAATTGTCATCAAAGCCATCACCTGTCCCTGAGCTAATGACCTTTTCCTCAATATTGGTTTAATTACAGCAACACTGTCCAGGAAAAATATAATATGAGCAACACATGCCATTTGAAATTTCCTAATAGCTACATAAAAATAATATAAAAAGCCAGTCTTCCTGGGCGCTTCGCCATGGCTGCCTTCGGTGGTGTCGCCCCCTCCAGCGAGGGCCTCTACCACGCCAAGTACTTGCCGCCCTCGACCAAACAGCCTGACGCGGACATGGACTGGGGCCTGGCAAGAAGCCTGATAGCTTAGCACTGGGTGGTGCAGCTTTTGCACTTGCAAGTTGCTCTGTATTTCAGATCTGGAAACTTCTGGAACAAGTAATCATAGAAACTACAAAGAAGATTTCAGCTCCTAGCCTTTATCCTACTATAAAGGAGGATTTGAACAGAAAATGGGAAGGCAAAAAGCTAGTCTTATTTTGGGTGTAAACCCATCTGCTGACAAGGCCAAGATTAGAACAGTTCGCAGGAGAATCATGATTTTGAATCATGCAGATACAGGTGGATCTCCCAACTTAGCAACCAGTATAAATGAAGCAAAGGACTTGCTGGAAGAAACCACCCAACATTGATTGATGCTCTAGGACTATTCTAAAGGAAATAAAAAAGGGGGGGTGATTAAAAAACAAAGTTCTGTGTATTTAATCTAAAACACCACTGACCATCCTAATTCCCATACCCGTACATGTGCTAACTCTAAATAATTTATTCCACTGTTACGTGGTATAATAATAAAAGATTAATAATCTGTCTTTTAAAAAATATAAAAAGAAGGTGAAGTTAATGTTAATCATATATTTTATTTAACCTAATATATTAATATTGTCATTTTAGCATGTAATATAAAGAAATGATTAATGAGATATTTTATGTTCTTTTTTTTATGCTAAGTTTCCAAAATCCATTTCCATTTATAGCACATCTGGATTGGGACGAGCCAGATTTTGAGTTCTCAGTTGCCACATGTGGCTCTTTGCCATTGTATGGGACGATGTAAGGCTGGGGCTGTCCTTTGCAGCCCCGTGGGTGAGCAACACCTGCCACGTGCCAGCTAACGCAGGGGAGTTTTGCTGTGCAAAAAGCACATGGCCACTTTCTATCATCTCCCTGCTGGATCTAGTCCTGCTGTGCATTTAGCCATTCTATGTGCGCACTTGGAGTCTTTGTGAGTTCTTGGAGAAGAAACCGTTTTTTCCCTATTTCTTTTAAACTCCTACAGTGCCTAGCACCAAGGGTTCGGGCATTTAGCGAACATTTATGGAGGCCTGCTCTGTGCCAGGCCCCCGTCCTCTGAGAATGTGAGGGAAGGACAACCAAACAAATGAGTGTAATGAGAACAAGGAGCTGGGGAGGCGGGATGAGTATAGCTAGGAGCTGTGTTCAGGATTTTTAACAACCATGGAGAGAGGTCTGGGGTGTCCGAGGGGGAGGTCAGGGGTGGGAGACTTGAGGCAATACCTATTCCTCAATTGGAATGTAAGTATTTCAGTATTTTAGCACCAGGAAGTGTGGTATCAGTGCATACCAACTGTCTTTGAGTGCAGGGCCTTGAGTACTGTGTCCAACACCACGCATGTGGTGGTTGTGGGTGTGCACAGTGGAGCACGTAGGAGATATTCCATGATCCTTCCTGAGTGGTCTCTGTCCTGATGCTTCCTCTGCCCTCCTCAGTGACTTCTCTTCCCAACTTTCTCCATAGGGTTGGGCCAGACACTGTCGAGTGCCCCACAGCCCCAGGCCTTGCCCACAGCAGGTGAGGATGAAGGGGAGAAGCTGGAGGGCAAGCAGGTGGTCCTCATCGATAGCTCCTACCTATGCCAGTTCTGCCCCAGCAAGTTCAGCACTTACTTCCAGCTCAAGTCCCACATGACCCAGCATAAGAATGAGCAGGTAGGTGCGAGTGGGCACAGGGTGGGGGGGGGGGGGGAGGTCGGAGGCTACTTCCATCCTGGTCATGAGCCTTGGCTGGGGCTGGGGTCTTGAACATGGACTACAAAGGGGTCAGGGGTGGGCCTCATTTAGTCTGAGCTACTGTCTAACCAGGATGGGGCTAAACTTTCCCCTCTATTCTGCTCACGTGGGGCCAGCTTACTGGGCCATTATGGTGCTGAGGGAGGAAGCGCACCTCTCAAGGATCATATAATGAAGGAATCAGAGACAGGAAAAGTTCTTAATACCCTGCAAAAATCAAATGTCTGTGGGGATTTAGGACTACAGTCTTTTTTCTTTTAATTGAGATATAATTTACATACCATAAAATTCACCCTTTTAAACGTGTACAGGTCAGTGGTTTTTAATATATTCATAGGTTGTTCAGCCATCAGTACTAATTCCAGAATATTTTCATCACCCCAAACAGAAACCCTGTACCTCTTAGCAATCACCCCGCCCCCAGACCCTGGTAATCACTCATCTAGTTTCTCTCTATGGATTTGCCTATACATGTAATATAAATGGAATCATATAGTATGTGGCCTTTTGAGATACTGTTTTTAAGGTTTATCTACGTTGTAGCATGTACCAGTACTTTATTTCTCTTTATGGTAGAATAATATTCTATTATATGGATATAGCATATTTTGTTTATCCTTTCATTGGGCAATGGACATTTGGATTATTTCTATTTTTTGGCTTTTGTGAATAATGCTGTTATGGACATACATGTACACATTTTTATATGAACACTAGAGGCCCAGTACATGAATTTGTGCACAGATGGGGTCTGGCCAGCCCTATCCCAATCAGGCTGATCAGGGCTAGCTGGCTGGGGGAAGGGGCTGTGGGATGGACTGGCGGGCCCCACCCCCTATTTAGGGGGTGGTTGGGGGGAGGGTCCAAGGGCGATTGGCTGGTGGGCCCCCACCCCTGACTAGGGTGGGGGCCTGATAGGGGGTGGGGCAGTTGTGGGGAGGGATTGTCGGCTGGCCAGCCCCACCCCCGAATGGGGGAGCAGTTGGGGGCCAGCGGCCTGGGGGAGGGGCCATGGGTGGCTGGCCAGCTGGCTCTGCCCCTGATCAGCGTGGGAGGACCAATCAGGGGTAGGGCTGGTTCGGGGAAGGGGCTGCAGGAGGTTGGTTGGCCGGTCTACCTGGCTTCCTTTTGGGATAGGGGGGATGATCAGGGGTTGGGCCAGCCAGGAGGAGTGGCCACAGCCCAATTGGGGGCGGCCTGGCCCAGGGGAAAGGTCTCTGGGGATTTGGCTGGCCACCCCCTCCCCCCTTGATCGGGGTAGAAGATGCCAATCAGGGGTGGGCTGGCCAGTGGGAGGGGCTGAGGGGGTTGGCCACTGGCTAATCCTCAATCGGGTGGTTTGGTGGCCGAATGGGCATCATAGTGACCGGTTGTTAAGGCATTCCAGTCGCTGGCTATTTATATATATAGATATGTTTTCAGTTGGGCTTGGGTATAAGCCTAGAAGTGAAATTGCTGGGTTACTTGGTAATTCTTTTCTAGTTTTTTTTTTTAATGTTTTTTAAAATTTTTATTTATTTATTTTTTTAAATTTTATTTCAGAGAAAGGAAGGGAGAGGAAGAGAGAATCATTGATCGGTTGCCTCCTGCATGCCACCTACTGGGGATCAAGTCTGCAACCTGGGCATGTGCCTTGACCGGGAATCAAACTGTGTCCTCAGGGTACATAGGTCAACTACTGAACCTCGTTGCTTGGCAGAACAGACTATTTTATCCCACAGAGCTCTCCCTGGTGTTGCTCCTTATTAGACATCCTTCTCCTCCCCAACATACTTAACCTCCGGAACCACTGACCGGTTCTCTATGTCTCTATAAGTTCATCAGTTTGAGAATGTTGTATAAATAGAGTCAGACAGTATGTGACCTTTTGAGATTGGCTTTTTTTTGACTCAGCATAAATTCTCTTGAGATTTGTGCTATTTTTTTAACCTAATTTTATATTTGAGTATTTTCTCATGTCACTATTATTTTTTTGAAGGACAGTTCTTATTACTTTTATGTACAGAAAACCCAGCAGTGTGCAGATAGCCAGTTTGGTGGCCAGTTTTTTTAGCCTTTGCCATTTCCAGCTTGGCAATGGTAGCCTCTGACTTGGACCCAGGACCTTGCCTCCCCTTAGAACAGAAAGCTCCCACCAGCTTAGCCAGAGCTCCTTTTTCTTCCAGGTTAACTTGTGTGAAGGCAGCAGTGGTGCAGGTTCCTGTGGCTGAGACGCCAGCCTGGCTTCCCCTTGCCCATGCAGTGGGAACCCCGTCTGCCAGCACAGGGTGGGCGGAAGACCACAGCTGGATGGGATCACACTGTGTGTGGTCACCCCCAGCTGGGCCTTCCTGTTCTCTTTCTGCAGGGTGGTAACGGTGTCACTCCCTGCCAGGATAGGTGGCCTCTTGGTGGGGACATCCCCTTTGCTGGCTGCTTTTCTCTCAGCTAAGCCAACAGCCTCCTCTTCTCTTGCTTTGTCTCTGGTCTGTACCTGTGGGCCAGCTTCAGCGGTTGAGTGGCTGTTTGGTGATCCAAGGCCTGAGTGAACTAGCTAATAGCACTTTCAGATGCTCATAGAGAATAGCCCTTTGCTGCTGCAGCCGAATGTAGCTGGACCATTTGACAAAGCAGGTGAGGTCCCTTTTGGGCTTGATGTCCTGTCCAATTTGAAAATTCTTGGGCCTTTTCTCAAACAGGGGATTGACCTTCTTGGCCTCCTGCTTCTTCATGACCACAGGGGCCGGAGCCACCTTCTTCCCCTTAGCCTTCTTTTCTTTCTGCATTTTGGGCTACAGGAAAAGAGAGGAAGAAAAGGAAATGGTGGAAAATATGTAGCTCATGTCACTATTTTTAAACACATAGTTTAATGGCTACATTTTTTAAATTCCCCTATAGGTAAACATTTATCTGAGTTTTGCTATTATAAACAAAACCATGGTAGGATCATTGTAATCAAGTATTTGTTCACATCTCTGACTTTTTTCTTATGATAGATTCCTAGCGAGGATGGGGGTTGATGGAAGTTAGTTAGGGTATCCTTGATGACAAATCACAGAAACATTTTATTCAAACTGGCTTAAACAGTTAGGAAGTTTGTCATCTCATTTAATAAGAAAACCCAAGGTTCAGCAGTTCCAGGCCTGAAACAGTCAGTTGACAGGACTCTGTTTTTCAGCTCATCTCCACCATCTCTACCATGTGGTCCTGTTCTCTATTGATGGCTCACCTGTGGTCCTGGGATAGTGGCCATTCTTTCTAGGTCCAGTTACAGTCTTGTCTATGTGCAAAAAGGGTCCATTTTTTTCTGTGTCTTTAAAAAAAAATGTCTTTATTGATTTTAGAGAAAGGAAGAGAGAGGGAAAGAGAGATAGAAACATCAATGATGAGAGAGAATCGTTGATTGGCTGCCTTCTGCACACTCCCCACTTGGGATCCAACCCGCAACCTGGGTGTGTGCAAGAGGCAGCTGATCGATGATTCTCTCTCATCAGTGTTTCTAACTCTCTATCCCTCTCCTTTCCTCTCTGTAAAAAATCAATAAAATATATTTTAAAAAGAAAGAAAGAAAGAAAGGAGTCATATGGCTGACACTAGATGCAAGGGAAACAGGGATATGGAATCAAATGTTTTTTGTATTTTTTTTTTTAAGAGAGAGGAAGGGGCCCTAGCTGGTTTGGCTCAGTGGATAGAGTATTGGCCTGGGGACTAAAGGGCACATTCCTGGGTTTCAGCCTCAGACCCCACTAGGGGATGTGCAGGAGGCAGCCAATCAATGATTCTCTCATCATTGGTGTTTCTATCTCTCCCTCTCTCTTCCTCTCTAAAAACAATAAAAAAAAATATTTTAAAAAGAGAGAGAGAGGAAGGGGGAAAGAGAGAGAAACATCGATTGGTTGCTTCCCACATGTGTCCCGACCTGGAATCGAATTCACAACCTGGATGTATGCCCTGACTGGGAATCAAACCCACCACCTTTTGGTGTACAGGATGATGCTCCAACCAACTAAGCCACACCAGCCTTTAACTGAGCATGTTCCACTCTGAGCAAATCATGGTTCACTTTGTTAGGAAGAAAGAGCTCGTGTGCCTGGCCGGTGTGGTTCAGTGGTTGAAGGTTAACCCATAAACCAGGAGGCCATGGTTCAAAAGGAGTTTGTGGAATTGTTTAGGCAACCAGGAGTGTGTTCCACTTGTCAAAGTATAATTTTCAAAATGTTAAAAACATGACTCTCATGTAAATAACATAATGAATATGATTCAGAATTTTATGGAACTCATTAATGAGGGAACTGGAAAAATGAGAAAGTCAGTTCAAAAGAAGCTATGAGACATTAATATTTATACCTATATAGTACTATCAGGGGAAAAAGGAATATTGAAATGAGATTGCTACACCTGAAACCTATATAATCCTATTAACCAATATCACCCTAATAAATTTAATTTTTTTAAAAAGGGTTGCTAAGATAGATACAAATCTGGTTAATGTCCTACAGGGCATTATCCTTTCTACCTGACAAAAGCCATTTAAATCAGATCAGTTTTGAAAAGGTTAATATTTAGTTTTAGAGTCTGGATTCTAATCAGTGGTAAATAGTCAAAACAATGTGCATTCCCCTAGAGATGACCGTAGGTAGACTTGTTAGAAGCAGTTCTCAAAGTGAGGTCTCTGGACAAGCATCACCAGGTACTTGTTAGGAAGCACATGTTCAGGCCACCAGACCTGCTCAATCACTCTGGGGGTGCGCCCAGCAATCTGTTAGTCATGTGTGCTCAAGTTGGGGAGCCACTACTCCAGTATGAGATTGGAAGGCCACAGTGTCATCTTTTTACTGTATTTCCAGAGCCTGAGAAAAGGGTAGTGTGGTCATTATGACTGGCTGAGAGGAGAGGACCCTCCAATCAAAATAAAAGCAGGGGCGTAGAGTCATTCGCCAGCAGTGTTCCAGGTGGATGCCGCAGGGCAGGGGGGAAGCAGTGAAGGCAGCTCTCCGGCCTCCCCTTTAACCTGCTCCATGTCTACCATCAAGGTGTACAAGTGTGTGGTCAAAAGCTGCGCTCAGACGTTCCCGAAGCTCGACACATTTCTGGAGCACATCAAGAGCCACCAGGAGGAGCTGAGCTACCGCTGCCACCTCTGCAGCAAGGACTTCCCCTCCCTGTATGACCTGGGCGTGCACCAGTACTCCCACAGCCTCCTGCCGCAGCACAGCCCCAAGAAGGACAGCACGGTCTACAAGTATGTGTCTGCCACTTCCTCGCCCACAGGACTCTCAGACACCTCAGAGGGGAAACTGAGTCTCTGGGTTCAGGGCCAGTCTGGCAGAGTGGGTTTTGGGACTTAACACTGGTAGGGGAAAAGATGCTGGTTCTCCTTATAGCATTTTTTAACTTGGAAGGCATCGGTCCTTTAAAAAAAAAAAAAAAAAAAAAAAAAAAAAGAGGAAGCCAGTCTTTCCTTGTTACAGTAGAAAAAGAATTCGATTTTTTTCTATACTAAAAATATTGTCAAAATATTATTTTGTCTGACAATATACAAAATTTAGGTTACATTTGGAATGGTATACAGATTCTTAGAATGAAAAAACAAATTAATAAGCACATTTGAAAGCAAAAACCATAAAAATAAGATTCTATTTTTTTAAATCTGTATATATAAAGGGCCAGAGTCCGCAATGACCGGGAAGTCAGTGCTCGGTTGCCATGGCGACCCAGCACCTACAGCTGAGGGGACTGCGCATTAGGCCCTGAGAGAGGCCTGCAGAGAGAGAGGCAGGGTCTGATCTGCAGCCTCAGTGGCAGCTGTTGATCAGCCGCTGCCTCTCTCTTTCTCTCCCAGCTTCATCAGCAGCTTGCCTGTTTCTCTCTAGATCTCCATGGGGCTGCTGATCAGCCCCGCCTCTTTGATCAGGTCCAGAGATAGGCCTGGAGACGCTGACTGCATAGAAACCAACCAATCAGAACCAAATCTGGGTGAAGTGCCAGGAGCCAGTGGCTGCCTAGGAGGCAGAGCTTTTGACACTGACTGTCATAGAAACTGACCAATCAGAACCTAATCTGGGTGAACTATGAAGGCAGAACCTAAGGTGGAGGCTGAGGAGGGGTTTTAAGGGCAACAGCTATTTGGTGTAAGGTGTAAGAAAGCGGTTCAATTTTTTAATGACCGCTTTGGCAGTTTAGTGCATATGGCTGGCTATCAGTCCAGATATAGGGATTATGTGTTTTTGTCTGCCAAGAGCATCTCCTCCTGCTGAAAAAGGCTCTTCCCCCCCCCCCCGCCCCCCATTTAAGCAATCCTATCCTATATAATCTATGCTAATAAAAGGGTAACATGCTAATTAGACAGGGTCAACCGGCCATCTTCTAGAGTCTGACTTCCTTCCAGACAAAGCCATGATGATGGGGGCCAGCAGGGAAGGACACTTAGGGATCATGAGGTAGGCAGAGGCAGTTAGGGGTGAAATCAGGCCAGCAGGGGAGGTCAGTTGGAGGCGAGATCAGGTCGGCAGTGGAGGGCAGTTAGAGGTGATCAGGCAGGCAGAGCCAATTCGGGGTGAGATCAGGCAGGCAGAGGAGGGCAGTTGGGGGTGAGATCAGGCAGGCAGGGGAGGGCAGTTGGGGGTGAGATCAGGCCAGCCGGGCAGTGCAGATAGGGATGATCAGGCAGGCAGGCAGGTGAGCGGTTAGAAGCCAGCGGTCCCAGATTGTGAGAGGGATGTCCCCCAAAGGGTCCCCGATTGGAGAGGGTGCAGGCTGGGCTGAGGGAACCCCCTCCTCCCTGTGCATGAATTTCATGCACTGGGCCACTAGTAATATATAAAATTTAGGTTAAAGTTGAAGCTATGTGCTGATTCTTAGAATGAACAAGGAATGCTTCAAGTGTAGATTTGATTTGGGGTTATTTTTTCTGACTGTCCTTTACATCACCTTAGTTTTCTGTTACAGTCATAAAAGAGAGCTCCTTTGGCAGAAATGATGGAAACCTCTCAGTTTTGCCATATGCTTTTAATCCTTAGATCCTCAAATCATTCTCTTTGGAGCTATCATTCCTTGATTAGCCTTTGAGTTTCTTTTCAGTTGTTTTCTGGCTCCTCCTCTAGATTCTCCTTTATTGGTGGGGTTATTTGCAGATATCCAGTATTTCTTTTCTAACTTTGTAAAATACTCCATTTTTGCCCTGCAGTTATCTTGCTGTGCATTTGTCCTGTGTTGCTGTCTCACAATGCTCAGCAAATATGTGGGAATAGATCTCAGTGAAAACAAGGACTTGTTTGAGAATGACTCCTTCTAGTCATTGGTGAAGGTTTTCATGTTAAATGGCTTTTGCTTCTTTGTTCAAAATTGTACCTGCAAGGTCCTGGCCAGTTTTGCTCAATGGTTAGAGTTTTGGCCCAAGGACTGAAAAATCATGGGTTCAATTCCCAGTCAAGGGCATGCACCTTGATTGCAGGTTCCCCAGCCCTGGTAGGGGTGTGTCGAGGAGGCAACCAACTGATATGTCTCCCTCACGTCAATGGTTCTCTCTCTCTTTCTTTCAGAGTCTCTCTCTCTCTCCCTTTTCCACTCTCTCTAGAAATCAGTGGGAAATATATCTTCGGGTGAGGATTAAAACAAAACCAATATTGTACCTGCAGGGATTTGGCTAATGATCTCTGTTAGGGGGCCCTGCTGTAATTCCTGGGTGAACTTCTGAGGTTCAGAGACAAGTAAACATAGACTTTGAGTTTAGAATGCATGGGCTGCTTAGGGAGACAAATGTATAAATATTTTTACCATATATTGTGATAAAGTGCTATTATATATATATATATATACTAGGGGCCCAGTACATGAATTTGTGCACCTGGAAAGGAACTGTGGGCACATCCTCCGTGCCCCCGCCCAGCCCCTCCCGCCTCGGCCACGGTTCCCTGTCTGCCAACAGCCCTACCTCCACCACAACCACTCCCACATGCTGACAGCACCGGCCCCGCTTGCTCCCGAGAGAAGGTGTACCAGAGCAATGGTATCTGAGCTGGGTTTTGAAGGATGAGTAGGAGTTTGCCAGGTTTGCAGTGGGTCGGGTGGAGTGCATTCCTAGGAGGAAGATTAACAAATGTAGAGATATGAAAATTAGCAAGTGGTTTGGAATGACTGTTGTCTCCTAATGTTGGCCCTGGGGGAGTGGAGAAGCTGATTCTTGGACCTGCTGGGTGAGTCCAGCCCCCCTCTCCCCCCCACCTTACTCTCACTTCTGCTCCTTCCTATTTAGATGTGTCAAATGTGTCAACAAATACTCTACCCCTGAGGCCCTGGAGCACCACCTACAGACCGCCACCCACAACTTCCCCTGCCCGCACTGCCAAAAGGTGGGTATCCCTGCGATAGCAGGGGCAGCAGGTGGTGGAGTGAAAACTCCACTGTTTCCTTGTCCCCTTCTCCCCCCTAACCCCATGAAGGCAAAGCTTGGAGTTGTCTCCTCAGATGACACTTCATTTTGAAGAGTAAGAGCTCTGCCTGGCCTCTTTCCCATCAGACACCACCCATGGCCGTCTGGTGCTGCTGCTGGGCTGACAAGGGGTGAGGCCTGCCCTCGGCCCAGGCCCAGTGTCTGAACAGGGGCCACCAGTTTCCTGATGTGTTATTATCCTTGTTATTTATTTTTAATTTTTAAAAAGTATATTTGTATTGATTTCAGAGAGGAAGGGCGAGGGAAATAGAGATAGAAACATCAATAATGAGAGAGAATCACTGATCACCTGCCTTTTGTATGCTCCCTACTGGTAATGTAACCTGCAACCTAGGCTTGTGCCCTGGCCAGGAATCGAACAGTGACCTCCTGGTTCATAGGTCTACACTCAACTACTAAGCCACACCTTGTTATTTCTTTTTAGCAAATCTGGAAAGTCTCATTGAAGCCTATCCCTTAATATCATCAAATATCCAGGCTGTGTTCCAATTGTATAAAAAATATAATTTTTGTGAAGTTTGTTTGTTTGTATCAGGTCTGCATATTGCAGTTCGTTGATAGGACCAAAGTTTCTTTTAATACAGAGCTTTCCCACACCATTGCTCCTTTTGTTTCCCTTTCCATTTATTTGTTGAAGAAACGAGGCACCCGGTCCTGTGGAGTTTCCTGAAGTCCCGATTTTGCTGATTGCATCCCCCTGGTGCATTTAACTTGTTTCTTTGTTCTACTCATTTCCTTACAACCTGACATGGCAGATTTTCCAGCACAGCCTGGTTTCATTTCAGCCTCATTGTAGATGTTTCTAATTATATAATCTAATTTTGAACTTCAGAATTTGTGGTTCAAGTAATAGATATGAATCAAGCAAGAACCATGGGCCAGATACTGTTCCGAACATTTTATCTGAGTTGAGTCATTTAACCCTAGGAGGTAGGCACAGAAAGGTCGCCCAACAAGGAAATGGTAGGGCTAATAAGTACTGGGTAGTTGGGTCTGTGCCTCAATATATCAAATGAATGGGGGGGAAATGAACAAATGCCTAACCTATATCTGGGAGGAAGGAGATTTTGGTTTCTATGTTTTCTGGCTTTTTATTATCTTTTCATTAATTTCTTTAGTTGTTTGTTCATTTTATTCATTTATTCTTTTACTTGTGAGTCAGTTGACTCAGGCCCTATGCTGGGGAATGAAAGCTCCTTTCTGTCCTCTTAGAGATCCCATATAAGCAAAGGGCTGTAATTCAGTGGGTTAAATGCTGACTTTAAAAATGTAGATATAGCTGAAACCGGTTTCGCTCAGTGGATAGAGCATTGGCCTGCGGACTGAAAGGTCCCGGGTTCGATTCAGCAGATCGGTGTTTCTCTCTCATCGATGTTTCTGACTTTCTATCCCTCTCCCTTCCTCTCTGTAAAATATCAATAAAATATATTTAAAAATGTAGATGTATATTCAAGGGCGGAATTTGCTTTGCCTGGTGTGACAATGCGGAGTCAGGCCTTCAAGAAGCAATGACATCTGAGTTGGGCCTTGAAGGATGAGTAGGAGTTTGTCAGAGTAAGAGAGAAAGGCCCTCTAGGTAGAAAAAAAGACCTGTATGCTCTGAGCAAACATGTTTTGACTGGACTTTGGGGGAGTGGTAGGAACCATGATGTTCTAAGGGCTGTGCCTGGCAGTGTGGGCTCTGCCCGGGGTGAGCAGAAAAGGAGTTATTTCCCTAAGGAAAAGCTGGAAATGTGGGGGAGCTGAGGCGGTGGCAAGGGCTAGGGAGTCAGACTTGAAACTGATTTCTTTCTTCTGTCAGGTGTTTCCTTGCGAACGCTACCTTCGGCGTCACCTGCCCACACATGGCAGCGGAGGCAGGTTCAAGTGCCAGGTGTGTAAGAAGTTCTTCCGGCGGGAGCACTACCTCAAACTGCATGCTCACATCCACTCAGGTGGGTACCCAGCTCCCCTCCATCTCCCCACCCCCCAGCCCCTCTTTGTTCTCCTTCTCGTCCCTATCCGGCTTTCCTCCTCATCTCTCTTTAGCTCCTGTATCTGCCTTCTGCCCCCTTTCCCTCCTGTCTCCTTCTTGCCCCCCTCCGCCCTCCCCCCACCTGCCCACCAACACTAGAGCCGAGATTGCCACTCAGGGGGAAGCTGGTGCGTGTTCTTTCCTCTCTGCCCCTGGAGAGTCAGTCCCTCAGACTATGGAGAGCCCTGGGGTGGGGGGTGGGGGGCGGGACGCTTTTCTCACCATTAAATTAGCACTCGAACCTGGACAAAACCCCCTCTCCTTGTTCCCCAGTGGAGACCCATTGGCTTTTTTTTTTTTTTTTTAAATCATTACAATTTTTTTAAAAATATATTTTATTGATTTTGTACAGAGAGGAAGGGAGAGAGATAGAGAGTTAGAAACATTGATGAAAGAGAGTCATCAATCAGCTGCCTCTTGCACACCCCCTACTGGGGATATGCCCGCAACCAAGGTACATGCCCTTGACCGGAATCGAACCCGGGGCCCTTCAGTCCCCAAGCCGACGCCCTATCCATTGAGCCAAACCTGTCTCGGCAAATCATTACAATTTTTATTAGTTGGAAAATTCTGGGGGTTTTTTATTGAAGAGGATCAAAAGATTGAGAAAACCTTAGAAGAAAGTCCTCAACAATACCACAACATATATAATGAAAATGAACCTCCCTCACCTCAGATGGACAAGCCAAATGTTTCTCAATTCTTCTTTTTTGCTATGACCTAGGGTAAAATATACATTTTTTTTTTATTGCAACTCAGGAAACACATCTATATACATAGAATATATTGAAACAAAAGTTTCACGAAGCATTATTTTCTCTTCTATTCTGTTTAATTTTTGTTGTTAAAATAACACTAACAGCCGAAAGCGTCGGCCTGTGGACTGAAAGGTCCCAGGTTCGATTCCCGTCAAGGACATGTACCTTAGTTGCAGGCACATCCACAGTAGGGGGTGTGCAAGAGGCAGATGATCGATGATTCTCTCTCATCGATGTCTCTAACTCTCTATCCCTCTCTCTTCCTCTCTGTAAAGAAATCAATAAAATATGTTTTTAAAAAATAAAAATAAAAAATAACCACCAACAGCTTGTGACTCCTAGTTTGCAGTTTGAAAAATACTCTTACCAAAAGCAACAACTCCTCAAAGACAACAGCTATTAGTGGCATGCCTGCATCATTCTAGTTTTATTTTACATCTATATAAAGTACTTGCTTACGTCTCTACAATTGAGCACATACTAAAATTCTATTATGTACCTTTTTTTCTTCACTTATTATACCTTGAATTCTACCTTTTTCTCAGCTTCATAGTATTTCTCTATATTTACCATCTTTTATTTAACCAGTTTCCTATGGATAGACACTTAAATTATTTTTTAGCTGTTTGTTTGTATACACAGTGCTATGTGGACCCTTAGCAAGCTTTTGGTAGTATATCTGTAGTGTATATTCCTAAAGAGAAAGTGCGAGGTTAAAATGTATTTGCAGCACTAAGTTTCAGTTTGGAATGCTGAAAACGTTCAGGAGATGAAGATTATTGTACAACAGTGTGAATGCCACTGAACTGTACACTTAAAAGGTAGTTAACATGATAAATTTTATGTTAGGTATATTTTACAGTAAAAAAAGAAACAAGATAAATATATGCATTAATAGTTTTGATAGGTATTACCAAATTAGTCTCTTTTTAAAAAAATATTTTTAAATATTTTATTGATTTTTTTTTTTTAGAGAGAGAAAGGGAAAGGGAGAGGGAGAGAGAGAAACATCAATGAGAGAGAAACATTGATCAGCTGCCTCCTGCACACTCCCTACTGGGGATGTGCCTGCAACCAAGGTACATGCCCTTGACAGGAATTGAACCTGGAACATTTCAGTCTGCAGGCCAACACTCTATCCACTGATCCAAATGGGTCAGGGCCCAAATGATTTTAAATTTTTATTACTCATCCCTGGCTGGTGTGGCTCAATTGGTTGGAATGTCATCGCATACATTGAAAAGTCACAGGTTCGCCCTAGCCAGTTTAGCTCAGTGTATACGTAGGGGTGTTGAACTCAATCAGAGAAGGGGCCAAAATCTAAAATCCAGCCTAAATCGCGGGCCGAATGGTTTACTGAACAGTCATAAACTGTCATTGTGATGGAAACGCAGCGGAGTGCAGTGATGACAGCGCGGTGCGGGCCACATTGCAAGGCCTGGCGGGCGGATTTGGCCCGCGGGCCTTGTGTTTGACACATGTGGAGAGCATCAGCCTGCAGACTCAAGGGTCCTGACTTCGATTTCAGTTGGGGGCACTTGCCCAGGTTTCAGGTTCAGTCCCCAGCAGGGGGTGTGCAGGAGGCAGCCAATCAATGGTTCCCTCTCATCATTGGTGTTTCTATCTCTCTCTTCCTCTCCCTTTCTCTCTGAAATTAATAAAAGTATATTAAAAAAAGAAAAGAAAAGCCACAGGTTCAATTCCCTGTCAGGGCACAAACCCAGGTTGTGGGTTCCATCCCCGGTTGGGGTGCATATGTGAGGCAACCGATAGATGTTTCTCCCTCTCCCTCCCTCACCCTTCCTCTTTTTCTAAAATAAATAAAAACATATTTTTGGGTAAGGATTAAAAGAAAGTATTATTATTCAGCTGAAACCAGTTTGGCTCAGTGGATAGAGTGTCGACCTGCAGACTGAAAGGTACTAGGTTCAATTCCATTCAAGGGCATGTACCTTGGTTGTGGGCACATCCCCAGTGGGGGGTATGCAGGAGGCAGCTGATCGATGTTTCTTTCTCATCAATGTTTCTAGCTCTCTATCCCTCTTCCTTCCTCTCTGTAAAAAAATCAATAAAATATATATTTTTAAAAAAGGAAGTATTATTCAAAAGTAATACATGCTTACTTGTATGCATGCATATAAACATAACCAATGGACACAGACAATAGGGAGATGAGGGCCTGTGTTGGGAGGTGGGAGCTGTTGGGAGAGGTCAATGGAGTAAAAGGAAGACATATGTAATACTTTCAACAATAAAGAATTTTTTAAAAAGTGATACATGCTTATTGTAAATATGAAAGTAGTGTAGAAGTACATAAAATCAAATGTTAAATTCCTCCTTCAAATCCTAATTGCTACAGATTGTACCCTCTCCAACTGTTCTTCCTGCATATTTTGTGTACATACAACACATATAGCTTGGGCTTTTTTTTGAGTGTGAGGATTATATTTTTTTCTTACAAAAATGGGACTATATTAGGCTGTGCAATAGCTTTCTTTTCCCCTTAGCAATATGTCTTAGGAGATCTTTCCAGATCAAGAAACATGGGTGTAACTTAATCTTTTTAATAACTGCAGAACATTCCATTGTAAGGACCAGAATTTCCTTAATCACTGGATGGGTGGATGGCATTTTTCAAAAGTAATTTACTCATTCCAGAGGGAGAACAGAGAGGAAATAGTGGCAGGAAATTAAAACAGCCCAGTAACAGTCCTTTCCTACGGCGTGTTGTGAGCTGCCAGGTGAGAGCTGGTCCCAGCCCCCTTCCTCCCCAGCGGTTCTGCAGCAGGACACTCAGGCTGCACTAAGGTGGGCTCGGGATCATACTGCTGGGCTAGAATCTTAGCTCCCTCCACCTCCAGGTATAGACCATGAACTTCAGTTTTCTCATCCATAGAAAGGGATAATGATAGTACTTACCTCGTGGTTTGGTGTTGCAAGGATCCACTTGGACAAGGTGTACCTCATTTCGGTAAATGACAGGATCACACACTCTGTCACTTGGCTTACCTTTGTCTCATTCTAGACTCTCCCCTTCTTCTTACACCCCACAGCCAATTCACTGGCAAGGGCTGCCAATTCTGCATTCCAACATAGTCTATGCTTGATCTCTTCCCATTTCTTGTACCAGCTCCTTCCTTTCTCCTCCCTCACCCCCTCAGTCTCTCCTCTACATGCAACCAGAGGGAGCCTGAGGAACTCTTCAGTCAGATCCTGTCCCTCCTCTGCTCAGCCCCTCTGTGGCTTCTCATCAGGTTAAGAGCAAAAGCCCAAGTCCTTCCTTGGCCTTCTAGACCATCCCTGGAGGGCCAGGAAGCCTCACTGACCTCATCTTCTGCCTCATTCTCCCTCCCCCTACTCAGTTCCAACCACACTGGCATCTTTGTTGTTCCTCAAACACCCCCTCCTGTCCCTCTGTCTGGGACCCTCGCTTCCAGATTTCCACATATTACCTCAGGTCTCACCTCGACTGTTGCCCATCAGAGTGGCCTTTCCTGACCGCCCCATCTGAAATGGCTCCCTCTTCTTGGCAAAACCAAGTCACAAGGAATGGGATTGGCTATTTTCTCCCAGGCCACCTTCCTAGAGGAGCTGCTGCCCTCTAGTGGGGAACCCCTCCACACCCGTGGCTCAGTGTTCAGACTCTGTCTCATGAGGTCCTCACCCTCTGTGTCTGTGTCTCCTGCAGGTGAGAAGCCCTACAAATGCTCAGTGTGTGAGTCCGCATTCAACCGCAAAGACAAACTGAAGAGACACATGTTGATCCACGAGCCATTCAAGAAATACAAATGCCCCTTCTCGTGAGTAGAGGTTGGCATGGAGGGGGCGTGGGTTTACCCTCTAGTGAGACAGGAAGATGTCAGGTCTGAGGACTGGAGGCCCTCCCTCCTTTTATCCTGTCCTGGGCCCCACCTGCTGGCTTCACCCTGCGCCCTGCTTCTTTGCCCAGCCATTAGGATGGACAAGAGTGTCCTCATGCTCAGGGTTAGCAGAGGGGCCAGCAAGAGTGTCCTGAACTTGTTAAGCACCTCCTGACCAGTGGCTTTGGTTCTAGGACACACACAGGCTGCAGTAAGGAGTTCAACCGGCCAGATAAGCTGAAGGCTCACATCCTCTCCCACTCTGGTAAGTGGCCTGGGACCCCAGGAGGGTCTGGTCGAGCCTAAGCCCCTGAGGGGAGGCCCCCAGACACATCCCGTGAGACTTGTTATTCCCGTCTGGTACGTCCCAGCCAACAAACGTTTGCTCATGTGAGCCATGAACCGGGCTTGTGGTAGGGTCCTTGGGGTGCACAGAGGTGGGGTGCACCCAGGCTGAGGGGGAAGCTGACCTGAGAAGAGATAACTATAAATCAGAGAGGTTTTTGGTGTGACAGAGGTGAGGATCAGATGTAGAGGGAGGCCGTATTCTGACTGGGCCCAAGATAAGGCCAGGAAGTTTCTTTGTTCCCTTGGCAGAGCCGGGTAGCTGGGCTGTGGATCAGGGGTCTCCACAGCAGTCCTTGGTTTTCTGGGGCTTCACAAAGCTTCCCCCTAAGCTATATTCTTTAGTCTAGAATGGGTTTCTCAGCCTTGGCATTATCCATTATTTGGGGCCAGATAACTCGTTGTTGTAGGGGCCATGCTGTGCACTATAGGATGGTCAGTAGCATCCCTGGCCTCTACCCAGGTGTCAGTGGCATCTCTCCACATTTTTGGCAACCAGAAATGTCTCCAGGGGACAAGCCGAAAGTCTCCTGGGAGCTAAAATCACCCTTGGTTAAGAACCAAGGTTTACAGAAAGGATTTTTCTGTGTGTGTGTGTGTGTGCGCGCGCGCGCCGAAACCAGGGAACAGAAAGGATTTAATGGCTAAAGAACGTTTGAAAGCTGTGAGAATAAATCAGGACTTAGAGGCAGGTGGCTTGGGTGTGAGCTCTGGCACTGCCACTTGCCTCAGGCACGTCACTGCCCCTCTCCAAGCCAGGGAGGTTGGGGGCAATGGCTCAGGCTGCGTGTGGGCTGGAGTGACTTCATATGTACGCGGAGGCACCAGTGACTTAGTCAGTGAGTGACTGTTGAGAACCTGCCATGTGTGAGGCACTGAGGGAATCGGGAAGAACCCCACCCCGCCCTCCTGGGGAAGCTTCGATTTAGTAATAGAGATGGAAAATGAACACCAGACAAATTAGTATGTAGCTGCAAAGTATGCTGAGTGCAAAGATGGAGATAAACAGGGTGATGGGGCAGAGAATGAAGAGAGGAGGTGACATGAAAAGAGCCAGCAAATGGCTTCAGGGAAGAGGGGGTGTTGGGGGGGGTGGTCTGAGGTGAGGAAAGGCCAGAGGGAGGCCTGGAGCTCAGAGAACACGGTGTGGGGAAGGAGGGGGTGCTGCTGAGAGGTGAAGGAGTGGTCAGGCTGTACGGGGCTTTGTGGGAAATTTGGGGAATCATTAAAGGGTTTGGAGCAGGGAATATGATCCTTTATGTGTTTTCTGAAGTTGTCACTAGCTGCCCTGTAGGAAATGGTCGGGGCTGCATGAGGCAAGCATACCAGAGAGGAGATAGATGATGGACCTTGGAAAATTAGGGGGCTGAGCATACTGCCCCGGGCAGAGGGAACAGCAAGTGCAAAGGCCCAGAAGTAGGCACCAGCCTGATGCCTTTGAGGAGAAGCAGTGTGGCTGGCACAGGGGCTGGGGGAAGGTGAGAGATGAGAGCCCAGATCACACAGATGTTTCTAGACAAGCCGAGGACCTGGGTTTCGTTCCCAACACAGGGCGCTGTTGCGGGGTGAAGGGACTGGGTGCCTCTCACTGACTTCCCTCCCCACCAGGCATGAAGCTCCACAAGTGTGCCCTGTGCAGCAAGTCCTTCAGCCGCCGCGCCCACCTCGCCGAGCACCAGCGCGCCCACACGGGCAACTACAAGTTCCGCTGTGCTGGCTGCGCCAAGGGCTTTTCCCGCCACAAATACCTCAAGGATCACCGCTGCCGCCTCGGACCCCAAAAGGATAAGGACCTGCAAGCCCGGCGGCCCCCCCGGAGGAGGGCCGCCCCCCGCGGTGGCAGCAGTGGTGGACACAAGGTGGTGACGTCCCTGCCTGACCCCCTGGGGCTGGAGGAGTTGAAGGACCCCGGGACTGGGCCAGTGCCCGAGGCCGCCCCAGGCAAGCCACCCTTCTCAGAGCCAGACGCCGTGCTGTCCATCGTAGTGGGTGGCACAGTGGGCAGTGAACCTGAGCTGGTAGTGCCTGGGCATGCTGAGGGCCTGGGCCCCAACCTGGCACTGGCAGAGCTACAGGCAGGGGCTGATGGCCCGTGTGCCATGCTTGCTGTGCCTGTCTACATCCAGGCCTCTGAGTGATGGACCCACGGCGTTTGCTCCCAGCCTGATGCTCACCTTTGGGTCCACGGCCCCTGGGGACAGAGAAGATCCTTCCCAGTGGAAGCGAGCTGTCAGCAGAGATGGCCTGTGACTGCCCCGCTGTGTCCCCTATCCTCCTGGAAAGCCCTGTCGCATTCGGGGACCTGGGGCAGGGCTGCTTATGGCTTCCAGGCAGGAGTGATAGCAAGAGGGATGGCTGGATCTGAGTAGCCCGGGGTTTGGCTGGTGCAGGCTTGTAGCCTAAACAGAGAAGACAGGGTGGCCCTGCCACCCCCCTTTGGGCTGCCTTAAGGCTGGCCTGTAGTCAGGTTGCTCGTTGGGCAGCCTGACATGGCCAGAGCCCTTATCTGCTCTACCTTTTTACATATGGCTCCTCACAGCATCTTCAGATGCCTCTGATGTAGGCACTTAGGAGGCACTGTGGTTAGAGTGCAGCTATCGGCCAAATCTGGCTTCAGATTCAAGTGCTGTACTCACTGCTGTGTGATGTTGGGTAAGTCACTTCACCTCTCTGAGCTCTGTGTTCCTCCTCTGAACAATGAGGGTAATGACAACACTACCTCATGGGGCTGTCATGGGGATCTGGTATGCTGAAATATGCAAAGGGTTCACATAGTGCCCGGCACTTGGAAAGTACTCAATAAATGTTTTTATCAAAATGTGTGTCACATGGCTTAGACCCTAGCTTCTTAGATCCTATGTGGCAACATTCTCCCCTCCACAGTGTGTGGGGCTGAGGGGGCCTTGGTCCCTTCCTAGGGCTGTCTGCCCCATGAGCCTCGGAGAAGCTTTGTGCTCCCAGAACAGCTGTTTCAGAACATAGCCCTTGCAAACACTAAGAAGGAAGAGTTTCTACTCGCTTTTGAAAATGCAGGATCCTGGCCTTGCCCCCAAACCCTCTGGAATCAGAAACCCTGACTCGAGCCAGAGGTCCACCTTGAGCAGGTCTCTGGATGGCCGTAGATGTCCCTGCATCCAGCATCCCCTTCCCCATCACCAGCTGGTCCAGGGGGAAGCAAACCAGGCTCGTTGGGGGGCTGGAGAGAGAAAAGCGGCCTTGGCTGAGTTGCGGGCACATCGCCTCCGTTACAGGTGAGACTGAGGCTCAGGAGAGGACAGGGCAGGATGTGGCAGATGGTTGGACTCAGTTTGATGGCTGAGTTTCCTTGACGGCTAGCACATATCTTAGACATCTGCTCAGAGCAAGCCTGGCTCCTCACATCCTCAGGAAGGGTAGGAAGCAATGGGAGGGACAAATGAGTTAGCCAAGGGGGTGAGAGGTGTACCCAGCCCTCATAAAAGCCAGGAGAGGGACTGGAGGAGATGGGAAGTCTCTGAAGGATGTGACGTTTGAGCTGGGCCTTGATATAGAGTGGTTTTGTGTGTGTTGTTGTTTCTTTTGTTAATCCTTGCATAAGGATATTTTTTCCATTGATTTTTAGAGAGAGTGGACAGATGGAGGGAGGGGAGGGTGGGGAGAGTGCTGACGAGAGAGAATAACATCAATTGGTTGCCTCCCACTCTCACCCTACCGGGGTGGGAATTGAACCTGCAACCCAGATACATGTCTTTGACTTAAACCTGAGACCCTTTGGTGCATGGGCTGATGCTCTAACCATAGATCAATGTTGGATAATTAGGGGAAGGCAATGAGTGAAGGGTGACCAGAGATTTAGAGGCAGTGGGTAGAGCATGATAATCGCTATGTTCAAGCCTGTACATGAACATATTACGGACACCCAACTAAGCCTTTTATTTCATATCACTCAGCCCAGTTAGGTGAGAATTGTTACTTTCCTCATTTTATAGATGAGGAAGCAGAGGCACAGAGAGGCAAGCTTCCTGCCCAAGCTCATAGAGCTAGTACATCACAGAGCCTGTCTCCTTGTGCTGGTAGCCACTTTGCTCTATTGAAATATGGATTAATATTGAACCGGAGACCCTTGGATATGGAGTTAAGGAATTTGGACTTTATTCTCTACATAATATATGAATCATGGGAGGCATTAAACATTATTAATCATGACATTAAAGGAAATGTTAAAAGCCACATTTTTATCCTAATACAACTATTTAAGTTACATTTCTGCCTCTTCCTGTTGGTGCACACATGCATGCACATCTACCAGAAGCATGAGGATTAATGTTTACTAGGCAGGTACTTATCCTGTGCTTGGCATGTCCTAAGCTCTTCTAGGTAGGTGCTGTGTTTAATCCCATTTACAGCTGAGATGAGGCAACAGGCACATTGAGGTTAAGTAACCCCAAATCACGTAGCAGTAAGCGGCAGAGCCAGGTCACAGAAGATATCAAGATGGGGTCTAATATTTAATAGCTGCTGAGTTGGACTACAGGGGAGGAAGCTGGGTCAGTATTGGGGTTCCCATAGCTGAACCCCTCCTAAGTTGGCAGATGGAGATACTAAGGCCCAAGTGAGGAAGGCCCTTAGTCAAGGGTCACTCAGGACTCCTTATAGAGCCCCAAGATACTAGACAGATAAAGTGTAAAATGGCTGTCCTGGGCATCCAAGGTCCCACCGATTTTGGCATCAGAAGACTTGGGTTTGAATCCTGTCCCTGCTCCTTCCCAGCTGTATGACTGTGGCAAGTCACTTCACTTCTCCGAACTGCCCTGTCTTCATATGTCAAATGGGGAGACTAAGTAGAACCCACCCAATGAAGTTGTTGTCACAATTCAGACAGAGAATTTAGATAAAGTAAATATCACAAATTGACAGCCCTTAGTTGATTCCAGCCTACAGAGAAATATGTTTACCTTGAAAAAATAAGCCAATTATTTAAAAATAATGAAATTTAGCCCTAGCCGGTTTTTTGCTCAGTGGATAGAGCATCAGCCTTCAGATTGAAGAGTCCTGGGATTGATTCTGGTCAAGGCCAAGTACCTTGGTTGAGGGCTCAAACCCCACCCCTGGTTGAGGCGCATATGGGAGGCAACCAATCGACGTGACATCGATGTTTATCTTTCTCCTTCCCTTCTGCTCTCTAAAAGTCAATGGGAAAACTGTCCATTGAATGAAACTTAAAACCTACTGCAATTCTAAAAAGTGAGATGCATTTCCTCTGTGTTAGGGACAAGACAAAGATGCCTTCTATTATTACATCATCATTATATTGGCAATAAGGCAAGAAAAAGAAATAAATGGTATAAGGATCAGAAAGAGTGAAATAATAACAAGATCACTATACTGTGTTCCCATATCCAGAAGCACTTAGGAAATTTAATTAAAATTAAGAGATTTTCCCAGCCAGTGTTGTTCAGTGGTTGAACATCAACCTATGAACCAGGAGGTCACAGTTCCATTCCCAGTCAGGACACATGCCTGGGTTGCGGGCTTGATCCCCAGGTGGGGTGTACAGGAGGTAGCCAATGATTCTCATCATTGATGTTTCTATTTCTCTCTTCTTCTTCCTCTCTGAAATCAATAAAAATATATTTAAAAAATAAAATTGGGAGATTTCATCTAGAAATCTGGATTTCTGTCTTCTAAAATTAAAGTTGGCATATCTCACAGTGGGGAGCAGCCAGGTGAAGTTGCTAGCCAGCCCTTTTCCATGGGCACATGAATTCCCTGTGGCCATCGTTACACTCTTCTCTGTTGTCTCCCTGACACTGCAGCTGAATATTGATTTCTACTTACTATACTTACATTGATTTATCTAAGAGTAGAGGAATATTTCTAATTTCCCATGTCTCAAAAGTGGGAGAACAAGATGACTAGAGAGAATCACATGATTTTTCATGCTCCTAGACCACTTTACTCATCCATCTTACTGTCTGGACTCTGTGGGTATATGACTTGAGAAACTGTGTAAGTCCTACTTCCTTTTCTCCCTTCCCCCTCCTCTGTCTGCCTCTAAGCTAGCTGGCCTCTGTTTTTCTAGCAATAAATGTGGGGAATTGAGTTGTTAATAACTTTACTGTCTACTAAGTATTAAGCCCTGTGCACTGTGCTTTATTTACTTGTCACTGAGTCCTCAAGACACCCCTTAGATCATACTCAGTTTACAGATGGGGAAACCAAGGCTCAGAGAGGTGTAGCAGCTTACCTAAGGACTTAAAGCTAGAATGTGTATATCTGGGCTTCAGACCTAGGACTCCCAAGTTCCTGCCTGGTCTTAGGATTTCTAAAGCCCTCACCTGCTGGGATAAGCCAGGGTTTTATTTTGGCCACTTCCTTGGACCAACCCCTGTTCATCTCCTTGGTCACCACCATCCTGTCCAGGCTGCCTCTTTTGCATGGGTGACTGTCTCAGTCTCTCTTAGATTTCCCTATTTTCCCCCCACCCTGCATAATCCATTCTCTTGACTGCAGGCTTCGGGTTTTTTCTAGAGCCTGAATCAGATTATGCCACTTTTCTGTTTAAAACCCTCTAGTGGCTTTTGATCTCTTCCAGAATGAAATATAACGTTTTCTCTGTAGATCTCAAGGTTCTACATGATGCAGCCCTCGTCTCCTACCATATTTCTTCTTTCACTCCAGCCACACCTGCCCTCTTGCTGCTCCATCATATAAGCTAGTTCCTGCCTCAGGGCCATTGCACTTGCTGCTCCTTCTGACTGGAATTCTCACATGGCTGGCTCACACTCCATTCACCTTTGTCCAAAAGTCATTCCCTCTGAGAGGCCTTCTCTGGACAATTTGTCTAAAATAGCTCCCATCCCACCACCATCATACTCCAGTATTCATCATCCTTGACATTATGTTAGACATTTCTTTATTGTCTGTTTCCCTCATTAAAAATAAAAGGTCCACAAGGACAAGGTCTTTTGTCTGATTTATTCACTGATATTTATGTAGTGCCTAGAACTGTCCAGGATTTGCCCAATCAATATTTCCTGAATGAATGAACAACAGCACTTTGAGAGAACAAGACTCATTCTACCCATCTCCTCTTGTCCCACAGAGGTCAAGGCTTTTCCCCAGTAAGATCTGCCATGTAGGCTGAGAAATGCTGACCCAAAACTCTGGAAGTTAATGTTTGATATAAAGGACAACTTCCATTTTCAGAAGAAGCTAAAAATATCTGGGACAAATGACAGGTGGTGGCTTGAAAGTCTCAGTTGGCAGAGCAGGTATCCTGTGAGGCCCAGGGGAACTGGTTGGACCAGTTTTGTCTCCCCTGGAGAGGAAGGAGTCCAGGTGGCCACTACGGGTGCTCCCAAGCCCCAGGGCTTCCAGCAAGTGACCCTCAGGGATTCTCAAAGACTTGAAGGGTGGTAGGCTTCCCCCCACCCTCAGTCCTTAGCCCCCAGGTTAGCAGATTCCACCTCAGAGTTGGGAGTGACCCCCTTACTTGCCAAGGATGGCTGATGCATGTTCAGGCCCAGAACTCCGAGGCAGGAGGCAGAGTCCCAACTCCGGGGTCTGGAGCCCTTTGTAGAATCAGAATAAACAGAACAGACCCAGCAAAGGAAAGGGTCTTGCCCAAGGTTTCATTATGGTTCTCCTGCCCCCAGGTCACTTCTACCTCCGTCTATCCGTTTATTCATTAGACAGATATTTATTGAACACCTACTAAATATTGGCTATAGTTCTGGCGTTGATGATACACCTTAAACCAAACAATGATCTGTGGAGATCCCCTGTTGAAGAAGCAGAACATAAACAACAAAGTAAATAAGCAAGTCATACGATATGATATTGTAGAAGGCGCTGACTATTGTAGAAAAAGAAAAAATAGAGGAGAGGAGAGGTTTTGGGAATGTAGGCGGGGGCAAGGTGCAGAATTATATGGACTGGCCTGGAAACCTCACTGAGAAGGAAACATTTGGCCTTTAGGGCACTGTGCCTGTTGTGTCGCCTGCACATGCTCTCATGAATGGGTATGGAGTCGGCTGTGTACCCCCCATTAGCTCAGGTGCAAGGACCCCTCCAGTGTGTAGTACTCCCCTCCCACTCCACACATGCCCCTCTCAGATTCTGCCCGGTCCCTCTTACCTCTATTGCTCAGGGAGGTCATACATGCTCCCAGACCCATCACACTTCATTTATTGATGGGCTTTTGTGTGTGGACCTATTAATTACTGGACAAGGGACCTGGCTCTGAGCAGGTCTGCCTAGGACTAGCCAGCAGTATGTGGGTTCCTGACTTTGTGTAGGAAAGATTTCACAATACGAGCCCAGGTGACTCTGAGAGTGCATTTATTAAAGCTGGGCACAATGAGAAAAAAAAAAAGCTGGGCACAATGAAACAAGGAAGGGCTTAACATAGAAGAAGCAACAGGAGAGCCTCGGTGGGGCTGATTTAGCTCACGGGGAAGTCAGAGGAAAGGGGGCCTTGGAGACAGTCAGCAGGTTGGTTCAGGGGGTTAGGCCAGGACAAGGTGTCACTGCTCATTGCTCCCCTGATTGCAAGTCTTGTGGGGTTCTTAGATATTCCCTGTGAGGGAAGAGGAGGAGGGAAGGAGAGCCATGCTGGGCCCTTTGCCTTTTTTAATTTTTTAAAATATGTTTTTATTGACTTTAGAGAGAGGAGGGAGAGGGAGAGAGAGATAAACACATTAATGATGAGAGAGAATCATTGATGGGCCGTCTCCTGCACGCCCCCTACTGGGATCGAATGGTGACCTCCTGGTTCATGGGTTGATGCTCAAGCACTGAGCCACACTGGCCAGGTGGGGCCCTTTGTCTTGAGGGTTTTATTTCTCTCTTGCAGATGGGGAGATGTCAGAGGAAGATTTCAGCGAAATATTAGTTTTCCAGGTGTTCCCTTCCAGGGTCGTGGTATCTATTGATTGGTCAGCACCAGAGCAGGGTCATTGACCATTGCAGCTCGTGTCACCCACCTGGTTTTGCTGCTTTTCTGGACCTGGAGCTGAAATACCACGGAGGCCTAGATGTTATCTCTGGGGAGGTGACCTATATCTGGCTGTAAATTACTTGGCCGGTTTATTCAGATATTTATTTCAGTTCCCCCATTCTATTTGCCAAGGAATTTTCCTAACTTCTTACTATCCTGCCTCATAATCATTCATTCCTTTGGAGGTAGGCAATGTAGCATACGGCTAAGCAGTTAGTCTTTACAGTTAGAATTCAGCTCCCTCTGCCCTTACAAGTTTTCTGCCCTTACAAGTGTGACCTTGGGCAAGCTGTTTAACTTTTCTGTTTCTCCAGCACCTACTGTATAAAACAAAGACAATAATAATGCCCACTCAATGCAGTTGTTTTGCAAGCTAAATGAGCCTGTAAATGTTCAGCTCAGTGTCTTGCTTACCATGAAGTGCTCAATGAAGGTTAAAACAAAATTTTTTTTTTAATTTGAAGGAGTGAGAGAAACATGGATGTGAGAGAGAAACATTGATCAGTTGCCTCTCTGAGGCACCTGACCAGGGATTGAACCTGCAACCTTGGGTACGCCCAGACCAGGAATGGAACCTGCGACCTTTTGGTGCACAGGACACTGCCCAACCAACTGAGCCACACTGGCCAGGGCCCTCTTGACATGTTTTTTTTTTTGTTTGTTTGTTTGTTTTGTGTGTTTTTTTGTTTGTTTGTTTGTTTTAAATTTTTTTTTGACATGTTTTTTAAAGGAAGTTACAAATACATGGCTTTAACCATGTGATCTTGGGCAATTCCTACTTCTGTGGGCCTCAGTTTCCGCAGCTGTAAAGTGAATAAGGTACTTTGCAAACAAAAGAAATGTGTTTCTTTTGCTCTTATGAGATGACATTTTAAAATTGTGATATAACATGTATTTAGTAAAGTATACAAGATATATAAAGGGCAGTGATCTTAAGTATAAAGACAGATACATTTGTATGTACCTATGTGAACACCACTGGATCGTGATATAGAACCTGTCCAGCACCTCACAAGGGCATTCTGCCTGGGCTATCCCACCCTCCGAGGTGACCGCTAATCTGATTCCTGTCGCCATAGGTTTGTCTGGCCTGGTTTTGATTTTTGTATTAATGGAATTGTACAGGCTTTTGGTCTGATTTCTTTCACTCAGCGTATCTGTGAGTCGTTCAAGACGTTGCATGCAATGACCATTCTTTTCACATACTTTTAAATTAGCTAATACCTGTCAGTCACAGTTCGAAAAGTTTGTGTATTTGCTCAAGAGACCAGGAAAATAAAACCCAGAGCTCTGCAGTATGGAGCCAGTTCATCCTGTGAATCTCTGCTAAGGCAGCTGGGTCCTCAGCCTGGGATGGCAGTTACCTTCCCCAAATGCCACCACTTCCAAGCCCACACTCTAGGCAGACATCACAGATCTATCTCAGCACTTTATTACATGGAGTTCTGATGCAGCCTCAAAATTCTTCTCAACCCAGCAATCCAAGTGGTTCGCACCCATTGATTTGGGTTGATAATTAAGGTAAAATGAGTGTTGCCTGGCTTGCATGGCTCAGGGGTTGAGCACTGACCTATGAACCAGGAGGTCACAGGTTCCATTCCCAGTCAGGGCACATGCCTAGTTGTGGGCTCGATCCTCAGTGTGTGGCGTGCGGGAGGCAGCCAATGATGATTCTCTGTCATCACAGGTGTTCTGTCTCTTCCTCTCACTTCCTCCGTGGGAAAAACACACACAAACAAAACAAAACAAAACAACAAAAAACAAACAAACACCCACAAAATGAGTGTTCTGCTATCATATCCCCAAGATGTTTTTTCTGGGTTCCCAAAGTTATGACAAGGGGCTCCACTGTCATCCTCAGTTTACAAACTCCTCCCCACCCAGCAATACAAGACTGATGGTGATAAGGCCTACAAGATGTGCCTATTAAAAAAAAATGTTTTTATTGATTTTTTGAGAGAAAAATTAGAGAGAGAGAGAGAGAGAGAGAGAGAGAGAGAGAGAGAGAGAGAGAGAGAGAGAGAGAGAGAGAGAGAGAGAGAGAGAGAGAGAGATACACATTACACATGCCCTCTCCTGGGGATTGAGCCCCAACTCTGACCAGAAATCGAACTGGCAACCTTTTGGTGCATGGGACAATGCTCAACTAACTGAACCACACCAGCCAGGGCAAGATCTTCCTATTTATATATTCTTTGGTTCATGGTTCAAGCCCAGGAAGTGGTTTTTACCTGTATGCCTGATTGCAGCATGACGTAGGTAAGAGGGGAGGAGGCCCTGGAGGTGGCTCAGTTGGTAGGAGCATCCTCCTGTTGCTTATTCAGTTCCCAGTCAGGGCACATACCTAGGTTGCAGGTTCAATCCCTGGTCCCTGTGTGTATGCGAGGCAACCAATCCATGTTACTCTCTCCTATTGATGTTTCTCTTCCCCACCCCCACCCCCACCCCCAACCCCTTCCTCTCTCTCCAAGCTATCCTCCAGTGAGGATTAAAAAAAAAGAAAAAAAAAGAGGGGAGGGGACAGATTACTCAGATATGGAAGGGTGATTATATCCATAAAGTGGCTTCATTGAAGTCTCTGTTTTTATTTTGATAAAAACATTGCAATGTCTTAATTCCAAAACAAACACAAGTGTGACATATTTTACAATTTATGCTTCTGTAAATTCTTGATAGTTCTAGCTTGTCTCCATGAAAAATATCTTCCATCCGGGAAAGTTGGGTGAAATAAATTCTCCCATTCTCTGAGAATGGGTACCTATATATGCAAGCAGGGATCATGGCAGGTTAAACAAGAACAATATCTGAGAGGTGTTTTTATTCATATTTAGATCAGAGTCTGGGGGGTGGGAGGAGACAAGACTCAGAAATCATAGAGAAAAAGTTCAGTTGTCATCTATAATAATAAAAGTGTAATATGGTAATTAGACTGGACAGCTGAATGACCTTCCAGATGTCCAGACATCCTTCCTGATAAAGCTGGGACCCAGGGGAAGCCAGCCGGGGTCCCAGGTACCTGCGGGCGGCTGGAGGAGGGATGCCCGGGTCCCAGTGCCAGAGGGAAGCTGATCCTAGAAGCAAGGAAGGCCTATTACTCTTGCACAAAGAATTTTTGTGCATCGGGCCTCTAGTTTATTTGAAACTCTGTTCCCAATCAACTTCACATATTTGAAAGGTCTAGGAAGAATAAAAAAGGCCTTTGAGAAGTCATGTTTTTTTTCATTGGCAATTGGAAGCTGCAAATTAGGATGGTGGGCTTGGGAAAGTATTGACCTCACTGCAAATGAGTGGGGAAGTGATTCTTGACAGCAAAAGAGAAGGGAAAACAATGAAATGTGGTCCCACATCCAGCTGGGCCTGTGAAATGCAGGGGAGGAAATGCTAATACTTCTGCTACTTTTGAAAGTTCTGTGTCACCAAGACTGGTTTGGCTCAGTGGATAGAGTGTTGGCCTGTGGACTGAAAGGTCCCGGGTTCGATTCTGGTCAAGGGCATGTACCTTGGTTGCAGGCACATCCCCAGGTGAGGGTGTGCAGGAGGCAGCTGGTCGATGTTTCCAGCTCTCTATCCCTCTCCCTTCCTCTCTGTAAAAACTCAATAAAATACATATTTAAAAAAAAGAGAAAAAATGGAAGTTCTGTGTCACTTACTGGTTTAATCATTGTGCATAATGATGACCCAGAATATGTAGGAATGAAAGCACATTTTTATTTTAAAAGCTTTTTTAAATTGATTTTTTGTTTTTAGAGAGAGGGAAGTGGGCGAAAGAGATAGAAACATCCTTTGGGTGCCTCATGCTTGCCCATTACTGGGGATCCAACCAGTGACCTTTTGGTGCATGGGAGGACTCTCAACCAACTGAGCAACACCGGTTGATCATGAATACACATTTTGAGCCCTACTATGCTAGGCCTATGTTAAGTAAGCACTTTCCTTTTCCTAGCTTACATAAGCTTTAAGGTGGTCCTTTTATCTTCTCCGGTTTACAGTTTCCATAAGAGAGAGGTACACAGGGTAGAGGATGCAACTTGCCCAAAAAAGTATTTCAAAGAACCTTATTAAGTGAATAAAAAATAGAAAGTCATTCTATTAGAGGGAACAGCAAATGCAAAGACAGGACTATTAAGTTAAATTAGTTAATCACTCAATTTCTCAGTCTTGGTTACTCACCTACAAAATCAGAACAGCATTATCTGCCATAGGCTTATGAGAATTAAATGTGATAATGTACATAAAGTACGTTTCACGATGCCTGGATCACAGAATGTGCATAATGTTAATTACAGTGTATGTTTTTAAAAAAGTTATTTTCTCTTTCTGTTCTTCCCCTGCAGAGTGGATTCCCAAGGACACTACATTTCCCAGCATTCCCCCTCGCCCTTTAACCCTAGACAGACCAAACAACACGCGTCGCCCAGCGCCTCAAGCCGGAAGACTATAGCTTCCCGGCATGCCGTGCGCCTCTCTCCATTATATCTGAGGCACAGTCAGCGCGTTGCCCGCCGGGAGTTGTAGTAGGCGGCGTGTTGCCCTGACGCCAGCGGAGCCGGGCGTGGGGGCCTATGGGAGGTGGCACGGCCGGGCTCAGCTGCGGGGCGGAGGCGGCGGCGAGGCCTGCGGCGGCGGGGAGCGGCTGGGCCGGGAGCGGGCGCCGGAGCCGAGCCGAGCCGGAGCGGACGGCGCAGGCCGGCGCGGCGAGCAGCAACCATGTCGGTATTTGGGAAGCTGTTCGGGGCGGGAGGGGGTAAGGCTGGCAAGGGCGGCCCGACCCCCCAGGAGGCCATCCAGAGGCTGCGGGACACGGAAGAGATGCTAAGTAAAAAGCAAGAATTTCTGGAGAAGAAGATCGAGCAGGAGCTGACGGCCGCCAAGAAGCACGGCACCAAAAACAAGCGCGGTGAGTCGGCCCGGCTCCCTAGACTCCCCTCGGCTTCCGGGGCCCGGACTCCACCTTCGTCAGACGCGCACCAGGATCTGCTCAGATCCTGGGATCTCTGCCCCCCGTCAGACTTCTCTCAGTGTCTCCCCGAGCCCTGGACTTCTCCTCCATCAGACTCTCAGTCCGAGCCCTCTCCCCTCAGGCTTTCCCACTCTGCCAGGCCCCTTCAGACCCTGCTTTCACAACACTTTACTCCTCTCTCACTCTCTTCGCTTCCCTTCCGCCTTTTCCTTCTCCCAACGGCCTGCCCTCACCCCCTTCCCAGGTACTGCCGATCCCCTAACACTTGTCCTTTCCTGTTCCTTCCCCTGCCCCTCTGTGGAGTCCATGAGCTGCCCTTGGCTCTTTCCACCCTCTGACTCAGAATTATCCTTGAGAAGCCTCCTTGACGGAGACGCAAGGGGGCTGGGGCAGAGGGGATCTCCGGTTCCGGCTCTGTTCGCTTGCTGAGTGAACTTGAGCAAGTTACTTTTCTTCTTGTCTCATTTTGCCCCATCCGCCAGCCAAGCTTTTGCCTCCGTGGGGCCTAAAGTGCTTTCCAGCTCTGGGATTCGCTTCTTGGTGCTTCAGAGCCAGGTCTTACCAGAGTTTCACAGAGGCCAAGCCATGTCCTCACCCCGTGACTCACTGCTTCCCATCCCTCTAGACCAGAAATAAAGATTCCATTCCTCCATTGACCAGGACTCCTCCCCAGTCCCCACTGCCGTGTTTAAGGGCAGGGATATTTAATCTTACTTGTTATGGGAATATGAGAGTGAACCATACCTAGCCTGAGACCCTTCCCCTAAGAGGGGGCATAGGGGAGAGGGGTTGAAAAGCTCTATAAACAAGTTACTTAACTGGAACTTTGGCAGTCCCTAGCCCAGTGACCTTGAACTAGTTAATTTATCTTCCTGAAAGGAAGATGATGGATTTACAGTGCCCAGCACATAGTCAGGGCTAAATACATATTTTCTTTATTTTAACCTAAGAACAAAATAGCCCATCCTGAGGATGTTCCTTTGTCAATGGTCTACAATTCTTTTGGAATTTTGTGTGCTTTCATAGGGTGAACAAAACACAGCTCCTACTCTAATGAGGGAGAAGACGGAGCAGGAAAATCAATCGAGAAAATATTGTCTAGTTGTGATGGGTAGGGAAAAAATAACTGATGGGGAGTGAGAGGGTGGAAAAGGGTGTCACTTTAGATAGAGTGGTCAGGGAGGTCCCCTCTGAAAAGGTAAATTTGTTCTTGAGAAGGAACCAGCTCTGGGAAAATCTAGGGGAGGGGCCTGTGAGCCCGGAGAAAAGGCCCAGAGGTTGGCCTGTTTTAAGAAACAGGAGACCTCTGTTTCTAGAATGCAGTAATTGAAGGGGAGAGTGGTGTGAAATAAGGGGGTGGGGAGTAGACCTTGAACTTCCTGGTAAAGAGTTTGGAGTTTATTTCAAGTGGATGGAAAGCTGTTGGAGGGTGTTATGCCTGTCCTAATTGTCATAATTATTGATAATGGTTTTAAAAACACCATCTGGCTGCTCTTTGGAAAACAGACTGGTTGGGGGAGTGAGGGTGGGAGCAGGGAGACCAGTGAGAAGGCTGCTGCAGTCATCTGTTTGTGGCCGAGACTCCAGTTGTGGCTCGAGATGGAGAGCAGGGTCAGATTTTGCTGTCTCTAGGTTTTTTGGGAGGATGACTCTCAGTCAGGAAGATCCTCTGTTCATGGTAATTAGTCTTTGTTTTTAGTGGTCTGCATTTGGGGATGCTTTGCTCATTTCAGGGTGGTAGAGGAGGGCGTCATTTTATGCCATCTCCCATCAAAGGGCAATTTTCCAGTGGTCTTTTGGTCTGAGGCTAGTTTAGCTTCTGCAGTTTTAGAGGTGATTGAATTGGCTTGGAAGAGGCTTGGAGCGAGGCTTGGAGTAACAATCTCAGTTGTAATAACTTTGCTGAAAGCAGTCTATCTTGAGTTTTCCTGAGAGGACAGAAGCTACTGCCCTTCTTTATAGCGTCCTCTGGAGGAAAGGTCCTATCTGCTTATTGGGATGGTGCTGAGAGGTGAAAACGCCACCACATACCACTCCTTTAGTCACTTGACTTGATACTGTGCTGGGACCTAGAGAAACAGATGAAAATACATTGTGCCTGCCCTCCAGGGACTCAGGATTGGAAGTGTGTAGTTTGTTTTGAGTTTGTGTGAGATGTGTGAGTGTGGGGTGTGTGTGTGTGTGTGTGTGTGTGTGTGTGTGTGAGAGAGAGAGAGAGAGAGAGAGAGAGAGAGAGAGAGAGAGAGAGAGAGAGAAAGAAAGAAAGAAAGAAAGAAAGAAAGAAAGAAAGAAAGAAAGAAAGAAAGAAAGAAAGATACCTGTCAGTGCTGAAACATGAGTATATGTATTTGGGGCCAAGGCTTAAGAGAAGAAGGTTCCTGTCAGGGGGCAAACGGCAAAAAAGGCTTTGCAGGTGGGTCAGCAAATAACTTGGGGAGCTGTGAGAGTGTGGCCGGACAACAAACAGGTAACACACGAGTGGCCTGTAGCCTTCAGACTTTAACCTGGAGATGGTGAGGAGCCACTGGCTGTCTTAGACCTGAAGATACAGATCAGCCTGGATTTTTGAAAGAACACCCCAGCAGCATCATAAGGAAAGAGTGTAGACCAACCAGGAAAGACTGGAGGCAGGGATCCAATAACAGATAAGGGTACAATCTCATAATATGGTAGCTTTGTCACTAGCTGTGTGTACCTTGGGTAGGTTGCTCTGTACCTCTGTAAATAAGGGTAATAGTATTTACCTTATTAAATTAAATTACGTTATGCATGGAAAGCTCTTAATTCAAAGCCTGCCATATGTTAAGTGATCAATAACTGCTTGCCATTATCATTATTACAAGACTTGTAATTCAGGTAGGAACAAAGTGCCTAGTTTAGAAGCATGGAAAACTAGACGAAAAGTGATAATGACAAGACTTTTCTGAAGGACAATCAGGAGAGGCTTGGTGATGGATTAGAACTGTGCGCAGGATGAAGGAGAGAGAGTTGAGGACAATTCCCAAGTGTAGAGCTTGGACAATGACTAGAGGTTGATGCTATTAACAAAGTTGGGAAACACAGGGGAGGAGCAGTGCTTCCTAGAGTAGTTCTTTGAAGTTTGTAAAAGTCCTTTTCTCATATGAGTCTCACAGCATCCACTGGGACTGTGAGTTCCATGAGGCACCATGTTCATCACATCTAGCATAGTGTCTGGCATGTGATTAGTGCTTAGTATTTATTAAATGAATTAAAACAATCTTGTGAGTGTGTTCTCTTGTTGTTCCCATTGATTAGAGAGGAAAATGAGGCTGGAGACAGGAAGTAATGACTCAGAGACTAGTTCTTCTGGTGACTGTGGGCATCTTGTGTTTTATTTACTCCCATGATGGCTGAAGGTGTCGTCAGGACCTTTGTCATTGCTTAGCTCATTCTCCGGCCTCCTGTGCAAGGTGTGGTGCTGAGTGGGAGGAAAAAGGGTCAGGAGGCTCAGGCCCGGCCCTGGGGAGTGTATGGCCAAAGGTGGACGGTATCTTTGTGGCATACGTATTAGAAAGATGGTAAATTGTCCTTCGAAACAAACCTCTGAAACTCACGTAGAATATGTACAGTGTGCAGGTGTGTCCCAGGCAGTGGTTTCAGTTAAGGCTTAGAGCAAAATTTAGGTTGAATATTTTTTCCAAATTTATTTTCCCTTCCCTTAGTCATGCATTCATTCTTAAGTATGTGGTAGGCTCTTAAACCTGTGTCCTAGGCCATATACTCAGTGTTGGGAGCTAACTACTAGGAATGATGATCCCTGCCATCCAGGAGACTTAAGTATCATCACTTTCCTTTTCTACAAAGTGGAAATTATATACATCTCACATGACTGTCTGGTGAGGATTAGCTAAGATAATGTATGAAAGAGTGTAGCTCATTGTAGATATTGAGTAAGTATACTTTTCTTTCCTTTTTGTTAATCAGACTTCTTTGGTTTGATTATCAAAATGGAAAAGTTCTTTCACTGAGAACTAGATGGAAACCAGGATTGCAGTCTAAGTGAAATGACAAAAATCACTGAAACTTAGGTCTCTTTTGGAACCTTTCTAAACAATGTTCTGTTGGTTTTCTTCCTAAGAAGGATGATTAGATATCTGAGATTCTTTTCTTTTTAAGCACTGTGACTAGTTATGAAATATCTACCCTTGGTGGTTCAGATTTCCCTTTTGTCCTGTTTTAATAAAGATGAAAACAGTTTGTAGAAAGGAGTACAATTTAGCTTAACAAGAGAATTGTATGAGATTGGGAAATGGAGACTGGGTGTCTCAAACACACTACAATGGTACATTTCTTTTGGATTTATGGATGCAAATCAGTTCATTTACAGGTTAATTTAGGTTCAGTTGAAAATGTCTGATCGATGCAGAGGCCAGGAGCTCACAGAAATATGTCTTCATTTAATCTGCTTATTACTGGAGTCAGGTGGTTCTCTCATGTTTAGTAATGTTGCTTGTACTATGTGGAAAGATATCCTAAGTTAAATTTATAGTGAATGTGGCTTTTGGTTCTCTGGAATCAAGGTATCAGGTGAAAATCACAGCATTTTTTAAATTTTTTACTTCAATAGTCAAACATTTTATTGAGCTCAAAAACTCTCCAATAAATTATTAAAATTTTTAAAATTGATTAAGGTATTACATATTTGTCCTTATTCCTCCCCTCCCCCCTCAGGTCCTCACCCCCTGGTGTCTGTGTCCATTGGTTAAGCTTATATGCATGTATACACGTCCTTGTATGATCTCTCCCCCTTACCCCACCCTCCCCTACCTTCCCTCTGAGGTTTGATGGTCTGATCCATGCTTCCCTGTCTCTGGATCTGTTTCTGTTAATCAGTTTATGTTGTTTATATATTCCATAAATGAATGAGATCATGTGATATTTATCTTTCTATGACTGGCTTATTTCACTTAGCATAATGCTCTCCAGGTCCATCCATGCTGTTGCAAATGGTAAGAACTCTCTCTTTTTTTTTTTTTTTTTACCGCAACATTATATTCCATTGTATAGACGTACTATAGTTTTTTTAATCCACTCATCTGCTGATGGACACTCAGGCTGTTTTCAAATCTTAGCTATGGTGAATTGTGCTGATATGAACATAGGGGTGCATATATCCTTTCTGATTGGGATATATTCCTAGAAGTGGGATCACTGGGTCAAATGGGAGTTCCATTTTTAGTTTTTTGAGGAAACTCTATATTGTTCTCCTCAGTGGCTGCACCAGTCTGCATTCCCACCAGCAGTGCAGGAAGGTTCCTTTTTCTCCACAACCTCGCCAACACTTGTTGTTGTTGAGTTGTTGATGATTGCCATTCTGACAGGTGGAAAATCACAGCATCTTAATGGTTAATATGCCAATAGGATCTCCTCTCCCAGAGGCCCAGGGATGGAAAACCTGAAACCCAGCTGGGAACTGAGCAGTGGGAATTTCCCTTGGTGACACTTAAGTTTCTTGTTTCAAAAAATGATTGGCTGGATTGGGTTTGGTTTACTTCTTAAGACAGGTGAAATGTCAGAGAGGCCTCATGTGTTGGCTGTCCAAACATACTGGCGCCTTTGATTCAAATGACAATCTTTTTTTTTTTTTTTTTTTTGCCCTATTTGGCAGGAAGATTAAATATTTTTTAAGTGCCTGCCAGTGGGTTTATAATGTGATTTAAAATTCAAGATAGATTTTGTTTGGAAGTTTAGCTAAATGTGAGGATCTTTGAGCTGGACTGTTGCATTCGGGGAACTTCTGAGTGTGGAGAATGAGGCCTGTGAGGTGTGTGTGAGGGTACGTCTCTGAGGCGGAAAGCCGGAGCTGCTTTGTTTGCAGTGGTCCAGAGCCCTGTGATGGAGGCCTTGGAGCTTTAGAAGTTCTTTTGGGTAGGAAGGGTTTAAGAAAATGTAGTCCTCTTGCCCAAGATTGTTTTGTGCTATACCACTCTTTCATTTTTTAAATATATTTTTATTGATTTCAGAGAGGAAGGGAGAGGGAGAGAGAGATAGAAACATCAATGATGAGAGAGAATCATTGATCGACTGCCTCCTGCACACCCCCAGCTGGGGATTGAGCCTGCAATCCTAGGCATGTGTCCTCATCCGGAATCGAACCTGGGACCCTTCAGTCTGCAGGCCGATGCTCTATTCACTGAGCTAAACTGGCTAGGGCTACCCCACTTCTTGTAAAAAGTGAGACAGAGGATATTCAAACATACCCTGTTTCCCCGAAAATAAGACAGTGTCTTATATTAATTTTTGCTCCCAAAGATGCGCTAGGTCTTATTTTCAGGGGATGTCTTATTTTTCCATGAAGAAGAATACGGTACATATTTATTGTTAAATGAAAATAAAGGAAATTTATTACCTGTATATGGTATGGTAGTAGGGTAGTTGTCAACACAAACCAGATAAACTGTGAATCCTACAGTATCAAGAATTTACTCATTTATTCGATGACAATCATGTCATCATCTTCTGGAACATTATCATAACAATTCAATTCCTGAATTTCCTGGTGAATTTCCTGTGACTGCATTTCTTTCAGAATCAGTGGACCAAACCTCTCATGTTTAGCCTTGGGGGGGGGGGGGGGCCTTATTTTCGGGGAATGCCTTATATTTTACTTAGAAGGAAACCAGTAAGTAGGTCTTATTTTCGGAGGATGTCTTATTTTCGGGGAAACACGGTAGCAACTTTATATTAGTCATTTTGAGGGTGGATGCTATATTTAGAAGGAAAATGTAAGCATCATAATAGGAAACAAACTACAGTCCTAGTTGGATATAGTACTACCCTGTTTTTAAGGTATTTGTTTCAAGTCAACAGATGTTTGTTGAGTTCTTTCTAGGCGGGAGGCAGCATAATGTATGGTGTAGGCAAATATTTCTCCATTTGAATGCCAGCTTAACCACTCACCAGCAGTACCTTGGCAGTTACTTCTCTACTCTGAGTCTCAATTTTCCCATCTATAAAAAGGAATAACAATAATTTTTAGAGTTCTTATAAGGATACGGAATAAGTTTATAAACGTAAAGTGCCTAGCAGAGTGCCTGGCACAAAGGAGGGACATAAATGTCCTTGGTTTCCCAGCTGTAGTCTTAGGCACAAAAGGGGATATAAAGATGACTGAGACTCTCTTCTCCCTATTAGGGCTCACAATTCAGTAAAGAACACACACATGTACAAGTAACTGATAAAAGGCAAATTGTGGTAAGTGTATAAATGAAATGTTAGAGGAAAACGCAGCAGGAAGATATTAATTCATCTCTGAGGGTTGGCAGGATCATCTCACCCAGCCACCCATCCAATGCCCAGATTGCCTTTGTGATATTCCCACCAAGAGATTAACCTCTGATTGAACCCCTCTACTGATGGGATTTATATCAGATGCTCTATCCTACACTACAGCATAGTCTGTCTTTGGACACTCTGACTGTAAAATCGCCTTTCTCATTTGGAACAGATCTGTCTTCCTGTAGTGCCTACGTCCAGTACAGGTTGGGGTGGTAGCTCCATAGAAGCAGCTTGGGAGGCGGAGAGAAGGTGGGATCTGGAATAAGAAGCATGGGGGGGGGAGGGGCAGTTCTGAGCTCTGACATAGACAGTTTTTGGAAATGAGGTTGCTCATTCTGCTTTTTGGGACTTCAGAACAGGTCTAATACTCCTTTGACATGAATGATCAAGGAAGCCGAAACCGGTTTGGCTCAATGGATAGAGCATCGGCTTGGGGACTGAAAGGTCCCAGGTTCGATTCCGGTCAAGGGCATGTACCTTGGTTGCGGGCACATCTCCAGTAGGGGTTGTGCAAGAGGCAGCTGATCGATGACTCTCTCTCATCGATGTTTCTAACTCCCTATCTCTCTTCCTTCCTCTCTGTACAAAATCAATAAAATATATTAAAAAAAAAAAAAAGAATGATCAAGAAAGATGGTGCTTATGTCTCAAGCCTGTGATTCACTAGGACAGATCTCTTTTGCATTGACTGTTCTGTTGCCTGGTATTTCTGTTCTTTCCTTGTTATCCTCTCCTGGATGTTCTCCTGCTTATCATTGTTGCTTTTAAGGTGTAGAGTGGGCAGAGTCAATATTCTGAATATTCCAGCCAAGGTCTGAGCAACATAGCAGAACATGCAGGTCTAGCCATTTATTTAGGATTTAATTTTGTTCAGTGTGCTGTGTGGCCCTGGTAATTCCCATATTACTGAGACAGGTTTTTTTTTGTTTTGTTTTTTTTACTTTTAATTAATTAATTTTTAATATATTTTATTGATTTTTTTTGCCCCTCTCCCTCCCTCCCCAGAGTTTTATGTCCATTGGTTGTACTTATATGCATGTATACAAGTCCTTTGGTTGATCTATTATCTCCCCCAGATCTCCCTCCCCTCCCCACTGTAAATTGACAGTCTGCTTGTTGCTTTACTGTCTCTATATCTATCTTTTGATTCATCAGTTTATAATGTTCTTTATTATCCATAAATGAGTGAGGTCATGTGGTGTTTCTCTTTCATTGATTGGCTTATTTCACTCAGCATGATGCTCTCCAATTCCATCCAAAAACTATGGTACATCTACACAATGGAATACTATGCTGCCATAAAAAAGAAGGAATTCTCATCATTTGCAGGTTTTTTGTTTGTTTGTTTGTTTTCGAAGAGCAGTTATACTTTGCTGTGGCCTTTTGTTAGTAAAGGAATGAGTATCTAGCAACCCCTAAAATTTGTTTGGTTTTTCTTCAGGAGTCTTATCTGAAAGATTGAAGGGTTTAAGTTCTTAACAGGAGCAGGTGACTGGTTTGATTCTCCCATAGCTGATATTTCTAGCTCTATCTCCTCCTTCCTTACAGGGCAAAGCTGGCTGGAAGGCTTATTTGAGGAATTCACAAAAACTATACATCTCTGTGGTTTTGACTGTTTAGCTCAAAAGGTTAGTGGTATGTATGGTATGGTATGGTATGGTATGGATTGATATGGTAGAAAAGACATTGGGTAGGGATCAGAAGATCTGAGTTTACATTTCGCCTTTGCTAATTATTAGTTTTGTGATTGGGGGCAAGTCTCATATTTCTGAGCACCAACTTCTTCAGCTGCAAAAACAGAATACTATACAACTTTGCTACTTGAGGTGGTGTCTGTGGGAACATTTGGGAAGTTGTTAGAAATGCATATTTTCAGGCCCCACAAGGTCTTCTGAAGAAAAACCTATATTTTATTGAGATTCCCCAGGTTTTTGTATGCATATTAAAGTTTGAGAGACACTTCTTTATAGTTTCTATAGGGATTAAATGAGAATGGAGGGCATTTTTCACACGACCAGGCCAGTATTCATTCCTGGACAGTGAAGATGCTGTCTCCCTGATCAGTTTGCTCATTTTTTTTTTTTTTTTTTTTTTGCTGCTCAAAGATTAAACTCTTATCCAGCTCACCTTATTCCCAAATACCTGCAGTTACCTCAAAATCTGATGAGGCCTCGAAAGATGGACGATTTAGTTCATCTTCCCCTTCTTGAAAGAAAACTTGAAGCAAATGTTCTGTTGATTGGGTAGCAGCCTACTTCATGAAAGATGACAGTCATTTGGATAACTGACAGACATTCAGTTCTGTGTTCCATCATGAAGATCCACTGGTTGTCATGCACTGACAACCCCAGTAGTAAGTTAGAGAAAGTTCCCATCCTCAGGGAGCACTACTGCCTAGTGTGGGGGACCAGTTAGTAAAGAAAATTTCCAACCAGTAAGGCTTGGTAGAATGTCATAAGGACCACAGGATTGGAGAAACCAAGATGGCAGCATAGGTAAATACCTGAACTTGCTGCCTCGCACAATCACTTCAAAACTACAACTAAAAAACAAAACAGGTGTCATCCAGAACCACGGGAAGGATGGCTGAGTGGAAATTCCACAACTAGAAGGAAAGAGAAAAGCACACTGAGACTCGGAGGAGGAGTGGAGGTGCAGAAGTACGGAGGCATGCATGGAAAGGGCTGGCAACTGAGTACGCTGTTGTCTTTTTCAATCCGGAGGGAGACACAAGCTCCTGACTGCTCTGAACTCCAGTTCTGGGTGGGACTCTGGGGACCCAGACTCATATGGGGAGAAACTGGACTGTCTGGCATTTGGTGGAACTCGAGGGCGGCTTTCTCTTAGAGGTGCTTGGAGCAATCATTGTTCCTGCACTGTGCCATGGGACACAGAGACACACAGGATAGTCAGCCATTGCTGTTTGCTCTACCCAGGTGATTCTCTGAGACCCCACCCCACCCAATTTGTGCATAGAGGCTTTTACATATGAATGGCCTGGCCCTTTGCAATCTGAAACCTAACATATTGCAGCTGGGTTAAAGAGCCCCAGAGCCTATAAAGAAGACCCAAAGCTCTACAGCAGCTTGCATTGCTTCACAGCTGGGCCTCATTTGGGAACCTCCAAACCCTAAACAAAGAGAAAGAATCTGTAGATCTCTCTGTAGCTCCTACTGGGTGGCCTCTCTCCTTGGAGATGCAAGAGCCAATGTACCCAGTGGTCAGAGAGAAACCATCCAGACTACAGCTCTTCAGATCCATAAGAGACACACGCAGGGGGCAGACTTAGGAGCGCCAAAGCCCCACTGAAGCAAGTCTTGCTCCATAAGGGTGTCTCCAGCACAGAAGTTCTCCCATCATAAACGCAGCTGATCCTCACAGCCAATTGGCCTGGAGGTCAATTCCTCCTTGGGATACCAACAGCAATCAGGGTTAACTACAACAAGACTGCATGCAGCCCACAAAGGGGTGCACCAAGAGTGTCCACCTCAGGTAATTAGGGAGGCTGAGCCACTGGGCTCTATAGAACACCTAGCATACAAACCCACGCTATCAACTCAGGGAAGCGGCCAAAATGCGGAGACAAAGAAACAGGTCACAAATAAAAGAAATGAAGAAAAGCGAACTACTGGATATAGAGTTCAAAACCACGTTTATAAGGTTACTAAGTATCTTCTATTGTAGAAACCGCTGATAAATTTAGTGAGATCCTTGAGGATAATAAAAAGGACCAACTAGAAATTAAGCATACACTGACTGAAATAAAGAATAATATACAGAGATCCAACAGCATCCAATATAGAGGATTCCAAGAATCAACTCTGGGACAACTTCAAGCGTACCAACATCCAAATTATGGGGGTGCCAGAAGAAGAGAGAGCAAGATAATGAAAATCTATTTGAAGAAATAATGACAGAAAACTTACCCTATCTAATAAAAGAAATAGGTTTACAAGTCTAGGGAGCACAGACAACCCCAAACAAAAGAAATCCAAAGAGGACCACACCAAGACACATCATAATTAAAATGCCAGTGGTTAAAGACAGAGAATATTAAAAGCAGCAAGAGAAAAACAGTTACCTACAAGGGAGTACCCATACGACTGTCAGCTGGTTTCTCAACAGAAACTATGCAGGCCAGAAGGGAGTGGCAAGAAATATTCAAAGTGATGAACAGCAAGAACCTACAACCAAGATTACACAGCAAAGCTATCATTTAGATTTGAAGGCCAGATAAAGAGCTTCACAGGAAAGAAAAAGCTAAAGGAATTCACCACCACCAAACCAGTATTATATGAAATGCTGGAGGGTATTCTTTAAGAAGAGCAGGAAGAAGAAAAAGGTAAAGACAAAAACTATGAACAACAAAGTGACAACAAATACATGTCTATAAACAAGTGAATCTAAAAATCAAGTGAATAAAAAGTCTGATGAACAGAATGGACTGGTGAATATAATAGGATCAGGGGCATAGAAAGGGAGTGGACTGACAATTCTTGGGGGAAAGGGGTGTGGGGGGTGTGGGAAGAGACTGGACGAAAATCCTACACCTATGGATGAGGATAGCCAGGGAGGGAGGGAGGGGAACACGACAAGGGCAGAGGGTAAGGTGGGACCCAGGTGGAGAAGAGCTATGGGGGGAAAAAGGAGGAACAACTAATAATCTGAACAATAAAGATTTATTAGAAAAAATATATATAAGGTATATATACAATAAATAAAAAAAAAACAACACAAGACCCACAGGGGTGGGAGCTAGGAAATGCCTTTTTAAAAGTTATATCTTTTTCTATTAGAAATTATTTTTTAAATACATTTTTATTGATTTTAGAGAGGAAGGGAGAGGCAAAGAGAGATAGAAACATCAAGGATGAGAGAGAATCACTGCTGCCTCCTGCATGCGGGACACTGGGAATCATGCCCTGACCATGAATTGATTCATAAGTCAGTCAGGCACCAGAAATGATTTTTTGAAGAGTTCTAATTTCTTTGTTCAATGGCTTTTTCTAGTCTTTTTATGTCATATTGCTACTGTTCTGATCTACCAAGTTTTCTACAGCAGGAGGGACAGGTGTTCTTTTGAGTGCCTGTTCTGTGATAGGAGCCATCTGAGATGCCATGTGCATTTCCTGGTCCAATGGGTGCTACAGTGAATAGATCTGTGGCTCTCTCTCTAAGAGAAAAAAGTTATGACAAAAGTTTCTCAGATAGGGGAGCAGAAGTTAGGTGGATGATGAAGCAGGACATTCCATCATTAAACTTGCCCTCTTCAATTCTGTAAGGTGACATTTTTTCTGTATTTTGGGGTGATAGTGAATTTTTGAGCAGGGATTCCTAATTGGGTTAAAATCCAGCAAAGTGCATCTTCTTTTCAGCCTTGAACCCCCCCAAGATAACACGTTTCTCCCCTCTTCTAACTACTCCCCTCCCCCGTTCTCCCCCAATAACACAAGAAAACAGGCAGCAAGCACCAGGTTGCTCAGGGGGCTTAGCCTGGGGCTTGGCACAGACTGCTGAGCACATCTGCTCTCATTGAACACTCAGGGCAGTTGAGTTTGCTCAGAGCTAGGAGGCTCTGAGTCCCAAAGCAGGCCCAGGTGTGAGGCCCTGCCTTAAAACTGTGTTCTCAGGAGGTTCTTGGTATGGGAATAAACCCAGGACAGGAGTGATTAAGATCCAAAGTTGGCTGTTAGTACCACCCACAGGATCACCCTAAATGGAGCTTGGTGGAGGTTTGAAGGAGCAGTTGCCACAGTTTAGGGTTGGGGGTGACAATGTGATTCTTCCTATTAATCCTTAAAAAAGAAGGCAGTTGTGGGGTGAGGCGGAGGTTGGGTGTAAATCCTCATGTTGGTATGTGACATCACCTCAGATCTAGAGTTACAACTGGAAATTGCAAAAGAACATTGCTTTCATCTAGCCGTGTTGCATAAAGAGTAGTGTTTTTGAGAAAAGGAAACAAGATTTTGAAATAGATTGGTTATTGTGTACTGTTTAGAGACTCTGATGTGGAGATCCCCTTTTTTTTTTGGTATTAGTGCTACATAGATAGAAATCTGCATTTCATTTCAGATGGTCCATTTTTAATGAAAATAATTTATTATTTATTAAAATATATTTTATTGATTTTTTTACAGAGAGGAAGAGAGAGGGATAGAGAGTTAGAAACGTCGATGAGAATCATTGGTCAGCTGCCTCTTGCACACCCCCTACTGGGGATGTGCCTGCAACCAAGGTACATGCCCTTGACCAGAATCGAACCCGGGACCCTTCAGTCCACAGGCTCTATCCACTGAGCCAAACTGGTTTCGGCGAGACCTGTATTAATTTATTAATATTAATATTAATATTAATATTAATATTAATATTATTAATTTATTTCATCGTTGGTGTTTCCCAGTCTGGTTTCCATTTCTTTCACCACAATAATTTAGTTTTCTCAGTGGCCTCTAGGTAAGAGGCAGAGAGGTCAGACCACACATATTGTCTCTAAAAGAGAGCCAGCTACTCCCAGGTTTAGGAGCTGGGACTCTGTTTGGCATTCCAGGATAGGGCTATTGGCTTCTATCAGATGATGGTGAGAAAAGGAAAAGGGTTGCTGGATTAAGTTCCACCCAATTCAGCCAACATTTTGAGTGCCCACTGTGAAAGAGTCCATGTGAAGGGTCTGTATGGGACATAGATGATGGGACACAGATGAGCAGAATTGGAACAGAGGAAGGGGTGGGTGGGCTGTTCCAGGCAGGGGTATTGTGGGAGCCAAGATTAACATAAGTTGTGTGTGTGTGAGGGATGGGAGGGTTATGGAGTATGGTTGAGGAGTAGTGGTGGCTCAGTTGAAAAGGTGGCTTCTCTGAGGAGACCCTGGATTCCAAATTGAGAGATTTATGTTAGATTGACTTTAGTGAGTATATCAGGTTACATGATGAAGGTAAGCAGGCACATCTTCCCTATTTAAATTGGCTTGACCCAACCTCATTTATTAATCAGGTTCTTGGCTGCCTCATACCGTACGTTTCCTCTCAGTGCCTGGCTGACTCAGTTAATTAGTTGTGATCTTTGAGATTATTTAATCTTCTCTTCATGTTTACCTTTGATCCAAGAGAGAGAGAGCTAGTTATTTCCCTTAGCTGATGACAAGGACCTGTGTTTCTGAGGTCATACATTAAGTTCAGCCCAGACTCTGTCTGCTCTCTTAATCACAAAAATCTGAAAAGAAACTCCATCCCTTTTTTCCTGAGCTGCCAGTTTCCTGTTGGCTTTGCAATTCTCTGGGTGCTTCTTCCATCCCCCAGGATGGCAGACAGAGCTCTAGGACTGAGATACTGTATCCTGGTTCTAGTTCTGACTGTGAACTGCTGCCTTTGGACAGTGTCTTTCCAACTCAGGGCTTTTGTTTTCTTGACAAGTAAAATGAGAACGATGAATTATATGAATGCTTGCTCTAACATTCTCTGAGTGACCACTGTACAGTAACCCACCAGAGAGCCAGGTATTGCTCCAGGCAGTTTTGCTGCATAAAAAGATGGAAGCAGCTCAGAATTCATTTGGTCTGTTAATAGCTTGAGTTTATCCTTATTCTTTGTAAAAGCTGAGAGCAGCCACAGACTGTTTTGTAGAAGGTGCTGGAATTTTTCCATTTTGATTCCCTGATTCAGAGACCAGAGCTGAATAATGGTTTTTAGCTGATCCCCTGGCCTTTGTCCAAGCAAGCAACACAGATGCTGAAGGGGATCTGTCCTGGTGTCTGAGCCTCATTTGGACCAGTAGCCTGCCTCTGATTTTCCTGTCAGACTTGTAGCAAGTCACAGTCACAGATTTCTGCTGGACAAAAACCTAATAGTGACCAGTTAAGCAGACTGGGAGTGTTTCCTTGTGGCAGGACTTCTTCCTCACAGACCCACCTTTGGGCCACAGGACGCAGGCCATTTGTCTCTTATGAGCGGAATAGAGAAAGGAACCAACTGCTAAGGGCTAGTCTGATTTGAATCATCTTAATTAAACCTGCTCTTTAGGATGGTGATTGAAGATGATGCTGGGAGTCTTGGGGAAAGCAGTCGGCTTCTCTGGAAAGGCCTCTTGAGCTTAATGTAAATCCTGGTGCCACCATGAGCAGCTAAGCATTTTAGCAATATGGAAGACATTTACCCACCTGGTTCTAAATTAAGGTCTTTAAAACCTCAAGTCCCAGCCCTGGCCAGGTGTCTTGATTGGTTGGAGCATTGTCCTGTTTACCAAAAGGTTGCAGGTTCAATTCCCAGTCAGTGCATATGCCCCAGTGCAGAGCGTGGAGGAGGCAGCATTCAATGGTCCTTTCTTATTATTGATGTTTCTATCCCTCTCCCATCTTCTCTGAAATCAATAAAAATATATTTAATAAATAAATATCTTCAGGTGAGGATTTTATATATATATTTGAAATGACACTCAGCTCATGAAGGCAAACCTGGGACTAGACCCATGCTTTCTACATACTCCTCTTTCCAGTGAGTTCTGCTGCCTCGTTGCTTCTCAGTAGACACTGTGGTGGCATGTTCACAGTCCTGCCATAATGGTTTTGAAAATAAAATTAAAGTTGCCATGCAAAAAGCCAGCTGACAGGAGAGACGGAGCAAACAGTTGCTATTTTGGGGGATTGTTTTCTTTGAGTTATAACTGGCTGTTTGTGGTTTGGTGGACTGGCACAGGCTGGGTGGAGGGTCATAAACTCCAGAGAACCGGATTGTCTTTTCCTGTTCCTTGGGGCTGCGTATACAAGGGTTCAGAATAATTCCCATGTTTTACCCTTTTTATAGGACTCTAGAGAAGATTAGGAAGTCTATAAAGAGACCTAGGAAAGAATTGGTATAAAAATACCTTATTTTTTGTACTTCTTGTGTTTTGTTTTGTTTTTTAATGAGGTATAAGTTATTTATAGTAAGGCAGACAATTCTTAAGTGTATAGCCCAGTGAATTTTTAAAATATTTTTTTAAAAGTATGCTTTTATTGATTTTAGAGAGGAAGGGAGAGGGAGAGAGAAACATCGATGAGAGAGAGACATTGATCAGCTAGCTGCCTCTTGCACGCTTCACACTGGGGTCTGAGTTTGCAACTGGGCCATGTGCCCTGACTGCAAGTCATACCAATAGCCTTTCAGTGCACAGGATGACGCCCAACCGACTGAGCCCACAGGCCCCGGCTACAGCTCCGTGAATTTTCACAAATGCGTACACCTACGTAACCACCACCCAGATCATACAGAACATTTTTCAGACTCCAACAGTCTTAATGATTTTTAGAGTAGCTTAGGACTTGAGAAAAGAGCAGGATATTATCCTCTATTACTCATTTAGTGTCTGTTTCCCAAACACCTAGCAGTGCAGGACTCTGTGTTAGGTATTACTGGGAGTACAGAAACTGGTAATTGTTGGCTCCTGTCGCAGTCTCTCCACCCATCAGGGATTATGACTAGTGTCCAAGGGAGAAAGGGAGAAAGGCTGTGAGAGGCAGCTTGAAGGAGGGAGGTCACCTTTTGCAGGGAGGAGAGGGAGTGTATATTTATGTAGACACAGCATTTTCCCCAGTCCTTCTAGTGTCTATAAAACACAGCATTTCCCCTGTCCTTCTTCTGTCTATAAATACAGCAAAAGGGGCAGATTATGGATTTTCTACCCCTTGGCCAGTTCTTTGCATTCTCAGACTTTTTGGGTACTTGGAGAGGTGCAAACCCAGCTGAAAAGCCATATCTGTGGTATTTGCTCAGCCTTACCTCCTCTTTTGGGAAGCAGGAGAGAACACAGGCAGTGTGGAGGAAAGCAAACACAGGAGGCACTTTCTCCCGCTTCTTTGGATCCCCAGGCTCTTAGGAGCTGACTTCATTCTGTCTTGTATTTTAAGACTCATTAGACCCATGAGCCCACAAGTCAGTCTACCTTGAGTTAATTTTGGCCTAAATTTTTCTTCTCACTTTGATCCAGTAGTCTAAAATACGATTTTCTGTATCTTAAGTGAAAATAGACCCAAGAAGGACTTTCCTGCTCTTTTTCATGTATGAGAAAGCAGTTTTTATTTGGTTTTGTTTTAGTTTCTAATAAAGGCATTCAGCTCTGTGATTGGGAAACGGTCATGTCCAAAGCTTCAAAGAAAAAGTCTCCAAAACGATGTCTGACAGTCAGCATGAAGACATGCGAGGACAATAGACATTATAGAGCTATATCTTGTTCATGTGTGGACAGTAGGTAAGAAAGAAAAGGGTGAATGGCTCAGCCTAGCTGACCATATTCAATTGCTGATCAGTTACTGTGTCTGGGAAACATGAGACTTCGATCATGTGGCTCCATTTCCTACTCCCATTTTACAGATAAGGAAAAGTCTTTGATTTGACCAGACAGCTGGAACCAGAACTGTCTGTTGGGGTACAGAATGCTCAGCAGGATTTGGAAGGAAGCGTGGCTGGGAGAGGGTGGTGATGAGGCAGAAGGCACAGGGTGAATGGAGTGGTAGTTGCCCCTCGACATTTGGAGCCAGAAAAACCACACTCAAAGGTGGGAGGCAGAAGACTCTGAGGCTGCCTGTCAGTCATCTGTGTGGAGGGTCCTGGGAGCACTGCTGTAAAGGGGCTACTGAAGCCAGGATAAGGGATTTTAATTGGCTGGAGAATTTTCAGCATTTGTCTTCATCTTTTGCTTTCTAATTTTTACAAGGAGACTCAGCCTTGGTAGGAAGCCTGCTTTCTGACATTCCCTTCTTCACATTCTTTTCTAAACAATCGGATTACAATCTAGCACCGGTGTATATTGTTTAAGAGAATATAAATTATTTCCCCTCAACTATTTTGATTTCTGGTTATTCTGTGCAGTTTGGAGGTAGTGCTCTGGTTTTGTTATTCTCACATATCTATATATATAAAAGCCCAGCGACTGAACAGCAGTACGACCAGTTGCTGTGATGTGCATTGACCACCAGGGGACAGACACAACACAGGAGCTGCCCCTGGTGGTCAGTGTGCTCCCATAGTGGGAATGCCACTCAGCTGACTGGGAGGAGTAGCACTCCCACAGTGGACCAATCCCCACAGGCTATGCCCCCACCAGTTTACAAATCCATGCACTGGGCCTCTAGTAAGATTATAAACCACACTAAAGGCTTCCTGCACCAATGGGGTCCCTCGGCCTGGCCTGTGGGTTTGGGCCGAGACTAACCCTCAGACATTCCCCTGAGGGGATTGAAAGAAGGCGCAGACCAGGCCAGAGGACCCCGCCAGTGCACAATCGGGGCTGGGGAGGGAAACAGAAGGTTGGCTAGCCAGTGAGGGAACTCGGGAGGGCTTCAGGGTGTTTCCAGCCTGTCTCATTCAGTCCTGATCAGCCGGACCCCAGCAGCAAGCTAACCTACAAGTTGGCACATCTTTCCCCTGGTGGTCAGTACATGTCACAGCTAGCAGTTGAGTGACCTTAGCATATCATTAGCATATTACGCTTTGATTGGTTGAACGGATGATCGGATGCCTGGACATTTAGCATATTAGGCTTTTATTATATAGGATTGTTCAGCAGGGAAGGCCAGATAGCAAACTCATGAACTGATCTATATACAATATATTTTTTATGTTAAAGTATATATAACATAAAAGTTACCATTTAAAAAAAATTAAATCTTTATTGTTGAAAGTATTATATATATCCCCAATTCCCCCCCCCCCCCCCAACTCCTTCTAGCTTGCCCCTGGCTCCCTTTCCCCACTCCCCAGCCTCAGACACCTTATTGTCTGTGTCCATGGGTTATTGCATACAAGTTCTTTGGTTGGTCTCTTTCCACCCAGCCCCTCTCCCCACCTTCCTTCTGAGATTCTGCAGTCTGTTCTATGCTTCTATGTTTCTGGGTCTATTTTGTTCATTAGATTCCACATATCAGTGAGATCATGTGATAGTTGTCTTTCTCTGACTGGCTTATTTTGCTTAGCATAATACATTCCAGGTCCCTACATGCTGTCTCAAAGAATAAGTGATCCTTCTTTTTTACTGCTGCATAGTGTTCCATGGTGTAAATGTATTACAGCTTTTTTTATCTACTCATCTACTTGATGGACACTTGGGCTGTTTCCAGATCTTAGCTATTGTAAATTGTGCTGCTATGAACATAGGGGTGCATATATTCTTTATGATTGATGTTTCAGATTTCTTTTTTTTTTTTTAATTGATATTTTACAGAGAGGAAGGGAGAAGGATAGAGTTGGAAACATCCATCGGCTGCATCCTGCACACCCCCTACTGGGGATGTGCCTGCAACCAAGGTATATGCCCTTGACCACAATCGAGACCCTTCAGTCCACAGGCCGGACGCTCTTATCCACTGAGCCAAACCGGTCAGGGCCGTGTTTCAGATTCCTGAGGCTATATTCCTAGAAGTGGGATTACTGGGTCAAATAGCAGTTCCATATTTAATTTTTTGAGGAAACTCCATACTGTTTTCCACCAGTCTACATTCCCACCAGCAGTGTACTTAGGGTACCCTTTTCTCCACATCCTTGCCTGCACTTATCATTTGTTGATTTGTTGATGGTAGTCATTCTGACAGATTTGAGGTGATACCTCATTGTCATTTTAATTTGCATCTGCCTGATGATTCATGACTTTGAGCATTTTTTCACATGGCTCTTGGCCAGCTGTATGTCCTCTTTGGAGAAGTGTCTATTTAGGTCCTTTGCCCATTTTTTAAAAAATTATTTTTTTTATTATTTTTATTTAAATAAACCTTTATTGTTCATATTATTACAAAAGTTCCTCATTTCCCCCCCCTCCACCAGGTTCTCACCCCACCCTCTGCCCTTTCCCCACCCCCCATTGTCCTCATCCATAGGTGCACAGTTTATGTTCAGTCTCTTCTCGCACCCCTCACTCCTCTTTTCCCTGAGAATCATCAGTCCACTCCCCTTCCATGCCTCTGATTCTATTATATTCAGCAGTTAATATTGTTCATCAGGTTTTTTAATTCCCTTGGTTTTTAGATTCACTTGTTGATAGTTATGTATTTGTTGTTCATAATTTTTTTTTAATAAATCTTTATTGTTCAGATTATTACAAATGTGATCCTCTTCCCCCCCTCAATTGCTCCCCTCCACCAGGTTCCCCATTCCCCATTGTCCTCATCCCCATCCCCCATTGTCCTCATCCATAGGTGCACAGTTTTTGTTCAGTCTCTTCCTGCACCCTCACTCCCCTTTTCCCCGAGAATCGTCAGTCCACTCCCCTTCCATACCTCTGATTCTATTATATTCACTAGTTAATATTGTTCATCAGATTTTTTTAATTCCCTTGGTTTTTAGATTCACTTGTTGATAGTTACATATTTGTTGATCATAATTTTTATCTTTATCTTCTTCCTCTTCCTAAATAACCTCCTTCAGCAATTCATATAATTCTGGTTCGGCAGTGATGAACTCTTTTAGCTTTTTTTTATTTGTGAAGCTCTTTAACTGTCCTTTGATTCTGAGTGATAGCTTTGCTAGGTAGATTATTTTTGGCTGTAGGTTCTTGCTATTCATCACCTTGAATATTTCTTGCCATTCCCGTCTGGCCTGCATGGTTTCTGTTGAGAAATCAGCTGACAATCGTATGGGTGTTCCTTTATAGGTAACTACCTGCTTTTCTCTTGCTGCTTTTAATATTCTCTCTTTGTCTTTTGCTCTTGGAATTTTAATTTATGATGTGTCTTGGTGTGGTCCTCCTTGGATTCCTTTTGTTTGGGGTTCTGCGGGCTTCCTGGACTTGTAAGTCTATTTCTTTCCCCAGGTGAGGGAAGTTTTCTGTCACTATTTCTTTCAGTATTCTTTCTGTATCTTGCTCTCTCTCTCTTCTGGAATCCCCATAATTCTGATGTTGTTTCGCTTGAAATTGTCCCAGAGGTTTCTTACATTATCTCCAACTTTCTGGATTCTCTTATCATCTCCCTTCTGCAGAGGAGTGTCCTCTGGCTCTTCGTGTTCTAAATCTTTGTCTTGATTCTTGTGATCTTCGTCTGTTTTTAGGACTTTGTATAATATTTTTTATTTCAGACAATGTTTTCTTCATTTCTTGTTGATCCCTTATTATTTCTAGTTGCTCCCTTTTCATATCCTCATAGGTCTCATTTATTTTATCGGCCTTTTTTAGGATATTGTTGAATAACCTTATAACTGTAGTTTTGAACTCAATGTCCAATCTTTTCTTTTCCTCCATCTCCTTCCTTTGTCTCCTTCCTCTTGTCTGCATTTTAGTTGTTTCCCTGATTTGATGGAATAGCTTTGTGTTCTAGATATTCTGGTAGAGCCCAGTAGCACAGCCTTCCCAGTTACCTGCGGTGGACAGTCTTGGTGTAGCCCTTTGTGGGCTGTGTGTGCAGTCTTGTTGTTAAGCCTTGCTTATTGTTGGTATCACTGGGAAGCTTTGATCTCCAAGCCAATTGGCTGTGAGGATCAGCAGAGTCTCAGCTAGGAGGGCTTCTGTACTCTGCTTGGATAGGGCGGGGTCTCGGGGTGGTGCAGACAATCTTTGGTTCCCTGAAAGTCTCGCCTTAGAAAAGACCTGTTCTCGGAGAGTTTCGGAAGATTGGTTGCAGGCGCGCGCACCTCTTTGGTAAAGGCACAGACAAGCTTTGGATTCCTGCCAGTCCCTTCTTAGAGAAAGCCAGCCTCTGGGAGAGCTTCTGTGCTCAACCACAGATGGGGCGGAGTCTCAGGTTGGTGCAGACAAACTGTTTTCCCTTGGGCTCCTCCCCAAGTCCCGCAGTAATGGCCTCTGGCTTCACACACCTCTGAGAGATCTCTGCCCACTGCCTGACAGTCTGGCCTCTCCCTGTCTGGGGCCGTCTATCAAAGCAATAGGCTGATTCTGTTTTCCTCTTGAACAAGAAAGCCAGCCACGCGTTAGCTGTCAGCCCTCTCCGTGCACCGGGAGTAAGTCAGCCGCAATCTCTGTCTGGCCCTTCCTCTCCGCGCCGGGAGTAAGCCAGCGCCTTTTCGCGCACACAGTTCTCCGTACCTTCACAGTTCCTGAGGTTCAGCGTGCCTTCTCTCTCCTTCCCAGATGGCAGAGCCTCCTCTCAGCTAGCCGTCCGGCACTTCAGGGCAATGCTTCCCCTGTTTTTCAGTTCTAACTTCAAATTTGTTGTGGAAGGCTGCATTCGGGTGTCTACCCTATGCCGCCATCTTGGTGTCTCTGTTGTTCATAATTTTTATCTTTATTTTTTCTCTTCCGAAAGAACCCCCTTCAGCAATTCATATAATTCTGGTTTGGCGGTGATGAACTCCTTTAGCTTTTTTTTTTTATTAGTGAAGCTCTTTATCTGGCCTTCGATTCTGAGTGATAGCTTTACTGGGTAGATTATTTTTGGCTGTAGGTGCTTGCTATTCATCACCTTGAATATTTCTTGCCATTCCCATCTGGCCTGCATGGTTTCTGTTGAGAAATCAGCTGACAATCATATGGGTGCTCCTTTATAGGTAATTACCTGCTTCTCTCTTGCTGCTTTTAATAATCTTTCTTTGTCTTTTGCTCTTGGAATTTTAATTATGATTTGTCTTGGTGTGGTCCTCTTTGGATTCCTTTTGTTTGGGGTTTTGTGCACTTCCTGGACTTGTAAGTCTATTTCTTTCCCCAGGTGAGGGAAGTTTTCTGTCACTATTTCTTCCAATATGTTTTAGGTATCTTGCTCTCTCTCTTCTTCTGTGATCCCCATAATTCTGATGTTGGTTCGCTTTAAGTTGTCCCAGAGGTTTCTTACATTATCTTCAACTTTCTGGATTCTCTTGTCTTCTTGCTTCTGCAGAGGAGTATCTTCTGGCTCCTTATGTTCCAAATCTTTGACTTGATTCTTGCAATCTTCCATTCTGTTTTTAGGACTCTGTATAATATTTATTTCAGACAATGTATTCTTTATTTCTAGTTTATCCCTTATTATTTCTAGTTGATCCCTTTTCATATCCTCATAGGTCTCGTTTATTTTATCAGCCTTTTCTAGGAAATTCTTGAAAAACCTTATAACCGTGGTTTTGAACTCTCCAGTCGCTTTTTGTCCTCCATTTCTTTCATTTGTGATCTGTTTCCTTGTCTCGGCATTTTCACAGCTTCCCTGAGTTGGTAGCCTTAAAAGTCTCTGTGTTCAGCTTGGATGGGGCGGAGTTTCAGGGTGGAGCCTACAGCTTTGGCTTCCGTCAGCCACGACCTATGAGGCTCCTGAGTCTCAGTATTCCTCAGGGTTTTCAGTACTCATTGCAGGCACCTCTGAGAGAAAGGTGCCCTCAAGTTTCGCCTGCTACCAAACAGTCTAGGCTCTCCGCCAATGTGCCCGGAACTGGGGTTCAGTTCAGTTGGAAGCGGGGTTCAGAGCAGTTTGGAGCTTTTGTCTCCTTCCAGCTAGGGCAATCCAGAGGCACAGTCAACCGCCCGATCTCTGCGCGCAATTTGCGCGCCTCCGGGACTTCCTTTCACCGCTCCCCTGGGTTTCCGCCTTACACCCCAGGCTCCCTCTGTATGAGCCTGGGTCCCCAGGGTCTGGCCTAGAACTGGGGTTCAGTGCTGTTGGATCTGGGGTTCAGCACAGTCCGGAGCTTTTATCTTCTTCCCCCCACTAGGGAACGCCAGCCAGGCACTCAGCCTCCCCCTCCTCTCCGGCTCTGTCCTCTCCACGCACACTATGTGTCTCCGTACCTTAGGCTTTTACAGCACGTCTGATTTTCCTTCTGATTTTCTCTTTCCTTCTTGTTGTAGAATTTCCAGTCAGTCGACTTTCCTGTAGTTCTGGGTAATGTCCATTTTGTATTTTAGTTGTATTTTATTGAAATTGTTGTGTGAGGCTGCAGTTAGTTGTTACCTATGCCGCCATCTTGGATTCTCTCTCCTTTGCCCATTTTTTAATTGGATTGTTTGTCTTCCTTTTGTTAAGTTGTATGAGTTCTTTTTATATTTTGGACAGTAACCCTTTATCAGATGTATCATTGCCAAATATGTTCTCCCATACAGTGGGCTCCCTTTTTGTTTTATTGATGTTTTCTTTTGCTGTTCAGTAACTTTTTATTTTGATGTAGTCTCATTTGTTTTATTTTCTCCTTAGTTTCCTTTGCCCTAGAAACAAATAACAAGGTCAGATTTACTCTCCAAGAGTATGTTTGTGCATCCAACCATTTCTCTGAGCACCTACTCTGTATTAAGGATACTGAGATAGGGAGATGCTCCCTTCGTCCAGAAGCTCCCATTCTAATTAAATTACAGGCAGTGTGAAAATAGAGATGTGCACTAGGGTTCCAGGATTCTGAGATGCTGGGTCCCCATTTTGCGGGGGACCAAGGCAAGTCCTCCCCCTTATTCCCCCAGGAAGACACCAGGTTCTTGCGGCTCCTTTTGCCCTTCACCCGTTGCTGTTATTTGGTTAAGGAGACTGATTTGTCTCTACACCCCTCATCATGTCTGTCTGATTCTAAAAGGAGAAAAGGCTGATTTGGTTTTCCTCTTGCTTTGGAAAAACACTGGGAATTGTTTTTCTGCTGGCAATGTCCCCCTTCCTACTTCCCTACAAAAACCCAGCCCTGACCTCTGTTGTCATAGCAGTTGCCAGGGTGTTTTCATGCTTGCTCAGGCAGAAGGGGGCTCTTGCTGGTGTGGGTTCTGTTGGAAGTGGAGGAAGAAAAGCCAATCAGAAAAGAACCATTTCATCCCAGCCTGGGAATGGAAGCCAAGGACCTAGTCACCCCCAATAAGCCCAGCTAAGAGCATCCAGCCTCCGACCTGGCCTGTTGGGAGATTGGGGAGAAGAGCACAATCAATGTCTTTAATCCACTGGTGGCACCAGGCCACAGCCATGCCAGGCATAGTTAAACTGTTCTAAGTAAAACTGTTCATAGTTAAAGTGTTTGCTATTTTAACTGTAACCGCCTTTTCATATCTAGGGATGGGGAAGAAATTGACTATTTCATTTTTTGTTTATTTTGATTAGATGTATTGCAAATAGTACATAATTTGCAAAGCTACTTCCCTGCTCTAGCCATTCAGGGTTTCTCCCAGAAAACAAATTATAAGGCCCAGAGATAGTGTCTGTAAATTACAGACACGTACTAGATGTTCTCCTGACACACACATACATAAATGGTAACGGTTAGGTTACCTTTGAATCCTGTGCTCATTCCATTTTAATAAGAAATATTTAGATTTGAACCACTCAGAAATTCCTGAACTTTTCTATCTTGATCATATGGATTTAGAAAATGTTACTTCAGATTTCAAGTACTGATCTAAATGTTGAAGTTCAGAGCCTCACAGAAAGACCTGGTGGAAATAGTTTCCTTTCCTGACCCAGCTTCTGTCCTCTAAGTCACTAGACTCTCAGAGAAATGGCATCTCAGCCATCCAGGTTCTCCTGCCGGGAGCCTGTACTTTGTTTTTGACTCCTTCTCCATTTCTTTACCCTCCATATTCAAACAGGTTTACAGGCCCATGGAGTCTTCTAGTGTCTCTCAAGGTGATCCTCTCCTGTGAGAGCCTCTGCTCTGGCCTTAGTTCAGGCCCTTGAAATTCAAACCCTGTGGATTAGTACAGTGGTTGCCAGTCCTTTCTCCCCATAGCAGCCAGAGGGATCTTTCTGATCATGTTTTTGCTTCATCTTTCACCTTTCAATAGCTTTCCTCTAATCCTGGGATCAAGTCCAACAGCTCTTTAACAAGACATAGAAGACTGGCCTTGAGTTTCTTTCTGGAACTTTTTATCATTCTTTGCCCCTCCCCCATTTTTTCATGCCTCTGTTTTCCTCCTGCGTTGGATATATCCCTCTTTCCTATCTTTTATCATCCTTTAAATATGTGATAGCTCCAAAGGTTACGTTCTCTTCCTCTAAGCTCCCAGAGTGCCCTGTTGTTACCTCTGTCATTGGATCACATTGTCCTCTCTGATGATTAGTGAATTCCTTCAACCTTGGGAGTGTATCATTTTTGTCCTCGCTTCCAGAGCACATTGCTAACTCTCTATATAAGTTCTGGGTTCCTTGGATTTGATTTGATTTTTCTTTGTGTTGCGGATAGTATTTACCCACTTCTTCGCATGGTAACTTTTGATTGGGTGTTGAATGTAAAATTTACCTTGTTGGGTACTGGGAATTTCTCTATTTCTATAAACTCAAGCTTTGTTTGGGAATAGTTTATTTCCTCTGTAGTGGTTTGTCCTTTTTGGTTTTATTTTTAACCTGTTAACCGAGCGGGACCTATAAATACGTCAAACATAAACAATATTGGGAACGGGTAGGACGTACGAATACGTCCTTGAAATATATGTTGTGCCCTGAGAGGGATGGTATATATTTTTTGTAATCTTTATAATTGTTTGTAAAATTTATAATTTTTTAATCTGATGTTTCCATTTTTTTGTTGGTATTTTTTTCTATTTGTTTGTAACTTTGTATTTTCCTTTGTGCTTTATATATAAATAAACAAAAAAAATATATTTCATTTATTTTAATTAAGTATAAATTTTAAAAAAAAATGAAATTACGTCCTCTGGGCGTGACATACTGACACATCCTAGTGAAAGAGTACGTGCCCGTTACAGGTTGCATAATTAAAAAGGGAACTCCCTGGTTAACAGGTGAAGATTTGTTAGGTGGACCCAGGACAATGTTTAATACTAGAGCCCTGGTGCACGAATTTGTGCACCAGTGGGATTCCTTGGCCTGGCCTGTGGGATCAGGCCGAAACCAGCTCTCCAACATTCTCCAAGGGGTCCCAGATTGCTAGAGGGCACAGGCAAAGCTGAGAGACCTCACTGTACATGATTGGGGCCGGGGAGGGACCACAGAAGGGCTCTAGGGTGTGTCCAGCCCATCTCGCTCAGTCCCGATCAGTTGGACCCAGCAGCAAGCTAACCTACTGGTCAGAGCACCTACCCCTTGGTGGACAGTGCACATCATAGCAAGCAGTTGAGTGACCTTTGCATATCATTAGCATATTATGCTTTGATTGGTTGAACAGATGACCGGATGACTGGACACTTAGCATATTAGGCTTTTATTTATTTTTAATTTTAAAAAATTTATATTTTATTGATTTTTTTTTTTTTTTTTACAGAGAGGAATGGAGAGGAATAGAGAGTTAGAAACATTGATGACAGAGAAACATCAATCAGCTGTCTCCTGCATATCCCTAATGGGGATGTGCCTGCAACCAAAGTACATCCTCTTGACTGGAATTGAACCTGGGGCCCTTCAGTCCACAGGCCGATGCTCTGTCCACCGAGCCAAACCAGTTAGGGCTAGGCTTTTATGACATAGGATAGGACTAGAGGCCCAGTGACTGAAACTCATGCAAGGGGCTCAGCCCCTGCCGCAATGGCGGCTGCCTCTGCTCCTGCTACTGTGGCTTCATCCAGAAGCATGTCTGGTTAATTAGCATATTACGCTTTTATTATTATAGATAGGGCTAGACCCTACTATTGAGACAAGACCCTTCTGAATTCTCCAATCTCATGAATTAAGAGGTTTCCAGTATGGCTGAAGAGCAGACCCTGTAACTAACTGGACCCACCTAAGTACCCTGAGACATAGTACCCTGAATATCTTAGGTTTATTTATGGGCATAATGAGAAACGAGAATCTAAATGATTATCCCCTCAGCTTTACTCAGCACTCTGTGTGCCAGAAACCCTGCCGTGACCAGGCTGCTGAAGGTTCTTCAGAATTCTCACTTAACATTACATTTGTGTGTATGTTCATGTTTGCTGTGTAGTTCATGCTGAGACTGAGAAAGAAGCAACATTCTCTTCCTTCCCTCTCAGCTCTTATGCCTTTTGCTAGATGAATTCAGATGTAGAACCTTGGGTCTTTGAAAGAACAAGACACCATCATTCAGTTAGTGAGAGCGTATGGTATTACTGGACCTTCCTTTCCACCAATGCCCAAATCTCTCTGTATACAGGTAATGAGCGTACAGTTATGACTTCTTAGCATCTATTGAGATACTTTGGGCTAATGATCCTATACTAATTGCCCCAAATTGGGGCAAGCAAACTGACACTTCTCAGAAACTCTTCAAAGAGAAGTCAAGTCTGTCTTTGCCTAGAGCAGTGATCGGCAAACTCATTAGTCAACAGAGCCAAATATCAACAGTACAACGATTGAAATTTCTTTTTTGAGAGCCAAATTTTTTAAACTTATATTTCTTCTAATGCCACTTCTTCAAAATAGACTCTCCTAGGCCGTGGTATTTTGTGGAAGAGCCACACTCAAGGGGCCAAAGAGCTGCATGTGGCTCGCGAGCCGCTGTTTGCGGGCCATGGGCCTGGAAGAAAGGAACACCCTATCTTGTTGTAGTGAACTGGTGTGTTCTCTGAAAATGGTTTCTGTACAGTTACTAACAGATGCTTTGGCAGAAGGAGTTTCTGGTCTTGGGTGAATGTCTTTTCCACTGGTCTCTCTGCTTTTTAGGGTATCTCTTCTGTATTTTTTCTTCAAGTAGCTGTTCAAAGTGTCTAATGAAGCAACTGTCTGGAGACCAAATGTTTATTTTGACATGGTTGGAGTTGTTTTTGCTTTATCTTTCAGAGCCAAAAAAGCTGGTTATTAGATTCTGTAATTACTCTCTTGGAACCAGCAAAGGCATAATTAAATATGGAGATTCTGAAGACTATTTTTTTTCCCATCTAAAAGCAACCTTTTAAACTTCTATTGGTCTTGTTTAGATTTCAGTTGTTAAAGCCATTGTGCTTATGAATGACACTGAAATTCTTTGGCAGAAAAGGGATCTCTTTGTATGCCCCTTCTTTGAATATTTGGTTTATATGCACTCCTTATTAACTCAGTACTTGGGTTATTTTTTCCATTCCTCTCAGTTTTATTGAGATATAATTGACATTGTGTTAGTTTTAGGTGTATAACATATTGATTTGATATACCGTATTTTTCGGACCATAAGACGCACCGGACCGTAAGACGCACCAGTTTTTAGAGAAGGGAAATGAAGAAAAAAAGATTCTGAAACAAATAGTGTCCTAAAATATTTTATGTGCATTAAAACCCAACATCACAGTCATAAACACATGTAATCAACCCTGTAAAGTAAACAGCAGCATTTAGAACCATTTTAGAGCCGGGCAAGCACACAGAGACCACACAGAGCCGGGCAAGTAAAAAAACTTTTTTTTTAAAGTATACGTGTAGGCTATATTTGGACCATAAGACGCAGGGACTTTCCCCCCCCACTTCTGGGGGGAAAAAAGTGCGTCTTATGGTCCGAAAAATACGGTACATATATGTAGTACTAGTGCATGAATTCACGCACCTTGAAAGGAATTGTGGGGTGCGAGGCTACAGTGGGCACAGGGTCGGGTCTCAACCCATCCTCCACACCCCTGCCTGGCTCCTCCTGCCGCAGCCCCCAGTCCCCTGTCTGCCAGCAGCCCCGCTCCTGCCACCACCACTCCCACATGCTGGCAGTGCTGGCCCCACTCACATCCACTGATGCCATGCAGTGAGCGGGGCCAGTGCCATCAGTGGGTGCAAGTGGCGGCTGCTGCCCCAGTTGCTCCTCAGGAGCAGGGGGAGGTGGAGAAGCCCTGAGGTGTGATTAAGGCCAGCGCCAGCAGCAGGTGCAGGCACTGGCAGCAGGTGTGAGCACCTGGCGGGACAGCTTCACAAGAGAGCAAAGAATTTTCAGTAACTACTTGAGGCTTGCTCTGATGACAGCAACTGGCACCCTTCTTTGGTCTGGTGCCCCCACTCACCTGCTCCATCATCCCGCTGCAGCCAGTGCCCCCTAGTGGTCAGTGCACATCATAGTGACCGGTTGTTCAGTTGTTCTGCCGTTCAGTCTATTTGCATATTAGGGTTTTATATAGATAGACTAGAGGCCCATGGGTGGGGTCCAGCCGGCCAGGCCTCAATCCGGGCGGATCAGGGCTCGGCCTGCGGGAGGAGGAGATGGCGGGAGGTTGGTCACCTGGCCTGCCTAGATGGGGCAGGGCCGGCTGGGGGAAAGGGCTGCAGGCAATTGGCCGGCAGGCCCTATCCCTGATTAGGGTTGGGGGGCTGATTGGGGTTGAGGCTGGCCATGGGGAGGGGCTGTGGGTGGTGGGCCAGCTGGCCCCACCCCTGAATGGGGTGGATGGGGGTGTTGATTGGGGGCCAGCCGTCTGGGGGAGGGGCCATGGGTGGTTGGCCGGTTGGCCCTGCCCCTGATCAGGGTGGGGGGCCAATCTGGGGCCAGGTAGAGGGAGGGGCTGCAGAAGATTGGTTAGCCATATCTGCCTCCTATTGGGGCTGCAGGCCAATCAGGATGGTGGGGGCCCATCAGGGGCATGGCCAGCCGGAGGGAGGGGCTGCAGGCCGTCAGGGTGGTGGGGGCTCATTGGGGGTGTGATTGACTGTGGGGAGGGGCTGCAGGAGGTTGGCCGCCCAGCCCCACGTCTTAAGGTGGTGGGCTGTGATTAGGGGTGTGCAGCCAAGGGTAGGAGCTGCAGGCCTATCGTTCAGGGGTGGGCTGATGGGGGCACGGCTGGCGGGGTAGGGGGAAGGAAGAGGTTGTTTGGCTGGCAGGCCTGGCTCTTGATCGGGGTGGGAAAGTCCAAGCAGGGGCAGGTCAGCAGCAGGGAGGGGCCTCGAGGTTGGCTGCCGACCCCACCTCCTGATCAGGCCAGTTGCTGGCCACAGTGGGCATCATAGCAACTGGTTGTTAGGTCATTATGGCTGAGAGGTGCTCCATGCACCTCCTGGTGACCATTTGGTTGTGACACTTCTTGGCCTTTTATTATTATGACTAGAGGCCCATTGCACAAAATTCATGCATGGGGGGGGTGTCCCTCAGCCTGGCCTGCACCCTCTCCGATCTGGGACCTCTTGGGGGATGTCTGACTGCTGGGCCTAACTGGCAGTTGGACATCCTTCTCACATTCTGGGACTGCTGGCTCCTAATTGCTCAACTGCCTGATCACCCCCTATTCGATCCCCTGCCGGCCTGATTGATGCCTAACTGTTCCCCTACCAGCCCAAACGCCCCCAACTGCCCTCCCCTGCCGGCCTTATTGCCCCCAACTGCCTTCTGCTGGCCTGATCTCGCCCCAATTGCCCTCCCCTGCCAACCTGGTTGCATCCAACTGCCTTCCTCTGCTGGCCTGATCTTGCCCCCAACTGCCCTCCCCTGCTGGCCATCTTGTGGTGGCCATATTGTGATAATGTGGGGGTGGTCATCTTCTGGTAACCATCTTGTGACGACGTGGGGTGGCCACCTTCTGACGACATCGCGCAACACCATCTATGCTTTTATTATATAGGATTATAACATGATTACTACAATAAGTTAATATCCATCACCTCATAGTGATTGATTTATTTTCTTGTGATGACAATAGTACTTGTTTTAATCAGCCATCAGGAATTTGGAGAAGTACAGGGCAAGAAACTAAGAGCCAGCAAATATTTATATAAGATATTGGGCTTGACTCTTTAGACTTTGGCTACATGTAGAAGCAGATCTTGTTGGTTAGAAATAAGGCTGGAATGGAGGAATATTGTAAGATACAGATGTAGTTCCAGTGCTGTGAATATGTTTGCACATATTCTGCAGCCCAAATGCTGATGCCATGTCTAATTTTAAGGTTACTTTACTCAAACCATGTATGGAGGAGGAAAATTAAAATTTGTACCCTTTCTCTTAGGAGTTCTCGGTTACTTGAGAAATGCACACAGAAGTTAGATTAGGGTAAACAAATCAACTATCCCTGCCAGACACCATCCTGGAGAGTTCACTGCTCGGAGGGGAAGAGACTGTGTGAATTCTACAGGAGCGAAGGGGCAACAGTGAAGGGCCGTGCTATATCCGCACCTCACAACAACCTCTAAGGTAGAAATAATCACCCTGTGTAGCAGATGAGGAAACAGGTTCTGCTTCTTATTTATCACCTGGTGACCTGAGTTAATGACCTCTCTGAGCCTCAGTTTCCTCACAAGTAATGCATATATGCATGTAAGTTCTGTGGCTAATCTCATCGCTTTCCCCCTCTCTCTGGGATTCTTTAGTCTCTTCCATGTTTCCATGCTTCTGGTTCTATTTTATTAATCAGTTTACTTCATTTGTTAGATTCCTTGTTTGTTTATTTTGATTTTTTTAGAATAGATATGTATTTATTGTCATTTTATTATTCAAATTTTTAATCTCTTTTTTCTCCTCCTCCCCCTCTTATTCAAGAAGATGCTTTAACATGTCATGTAATACTGGTTGGTGGTGATGAATTCCTTTAGCTTTTTCTTGTCTGTGAAGCTCTTTATCTGACTTTCAGTTCTAAATGAGAGTTTTGCTGGGCAGAGCAATCTTGGTTGTAGGTCCTTGCTATTCATTACTTGGAATGGTCTTTCCACTCCCCTCTGGCCTCAAAGTTTATATTGAGAAATCAGGTGACAGTCCTGTGGCCATTCCCTTGTAGGTAACCAACTGCTTTTCTCTTGCTGCTTTTAAGATTCTCTCTGTCTTTAACCCTTGGCATTTTAATTATGATGTGTTTTGGTGTGTGCCTCCTTGACGTTGGATCGTGCCCGCAACCCAGGCATGTGCCCTTGACCAGAATGAAACCTGGGACTTTTTGGTCCTCAGACTGACGCTCTATCCCCTGAGCCAAATCAGCTAGGGCTGGCAACTGGTTTTTAGGACACAATCCTAGGCTAACAAGGAGTATGAGTGGAAGGAGCATGGAATCTATTCCTGTGACACATGGAGGAAATGATTGACTACAGGAGATGACTCCAGCCTGAAGCCCGTAGGCACGAGGAGCATGCATGCTTGGGTGCATGTGTGAGGCTAGTGCTGTCCAGGCCAAGGCAGGGCCTGGGCAGCATTCCCAACCCAGCGCATTCGTTCTTCTTGAGTCTGTGCTGAGCCTCCTCTCTGGCTTTGATGCCCATCTAAGATGTGTGCTAAAGACCATTTTCATTGTAAAGAGGGAATTGGACACTAAGGGAGGAAGCTTGGGTTTTGAGTAGGGAAATGTGGTTTAGGCTCCTGCTCAGCCACAAATTCACCATGATTAAATTGCCTATCCTGACTCTGACTTAAAACAAGATTATCTCTGTAGCCTTAACATGCCAGAAAATAAGATAGGTGATGACATTGACTTGACTAAATTGTCACACTGTAGATTTGTCCCTGGCAGGGAGTTCTGTCTATTCTGTTGTGTTTTCTATGATAGAGAATTCTATAGTAACCATCTTCAGTCATGGGGCTTTCTGTTTTTGTTGAATATATTTCCAGAAAGAAGTAACTGAGTCAGAGGACAGTAATGTCATTATGGCTGGTGCTGTGTATTGCCATGTTACTTTTCAAAATCATTATAACAAGTTACAGTTGTCAGCTATGTACAGTGAGATAGCATTTTAACCCTAACTGATCCATCACTAGGTATAGTCATTATTTACTGTTTTTGTAATTTAGTTGACATAAAATGATACCTTAAAATTGCCTTATCATAATTAGAGCTGTTGGGGTTTTTTTTGGTGTCACTGTTTAATGTTATGCTATGTTCTCTCATTTATTCCTCATAGTAAACCTATTCGGGAAGCTAAATAGCTCACCCAAGTCTGTGAACTGGGTTTCGAACCTAACGTAGTTTGACCTCAAAGTGTATTCTTTCTCTGAATGCCTCCTTATGATTTGATGTGTGTGTGTGTGTGTGTGTGTGTGTGTATGTGTGTGTGTGTGGTGCTATCAGAGAATGTGAACTTTTGCTTGTATGCGTGATTGTACATGAATTTTGTATAGTTTCTCAGAAAACTGAATGTGTTCTTTGTGTTATAGTGGAAACAACAACTGAGGTACATCCATTAAAATTAGAGAGAGGAGTCCTGGCCATTGTGGCTCAGTTGGCTGAGTGAGGTCATTGGTTCAATTCTCAGTAGTGGGTGTGAAGAAGGCAGCTGATCAGCGTTTCCCTTTCTCTCTCAAATCAATAAAAACATACTAAAAAAAAAAAAAAAATTAGAACCGAAACCGGTTTGGCTCAGTGGATAGAGCATCGGCCTACGGACTGAAAGGTCCTGGGTTTGATACCTTGGTTGCAGGCACATCTCCAGTGGTGGGGAGTATGCAAGAGGCAGCTGATCGATGTTTCTCTCTCATCGATGTTTCTAACTCTCTATCCCTCTCTCTTCCTCTCTGAAAAAATTAATAAAATATATATTTTTTAAAATAAATCATAATAATAATTAAAAAATTAGAGAGAAGCCCTAGCCGGTATGGTTCAGTGGATAGTGTCAGCCTGCAGATTGAAGGGTCCCAGGTTTGAATCCAGTCAAGGGCACACACATGCCTGGGTTGTGGGCTCAATCCCCAGTAGGGAGAGTGTGGGAGGCAGCCAGTCAGTGATTCTCTCTCATCATTGATGTTTCTCTCTCTCTCTCCCTCTCCTTTCTTCTCTGAAATCAATTAAAAAAATATTTTAAAAAAAATTAGAGAAGACTCAGGTGAATTCCAGAATATTACCTCATGTCTAGATTCTCTGAAACTCGTGTTTTCTCCCCATGCAGCAGCCCTCCAGGCACTGAAGCGCAAGAAGAGGTATGAAAAGCAGCTGGCACAGATTGACGGCACACTGTCAACCATCGAGTTCCAGCGAGAGGCCCTGGAAAATGCCAACACCAACACGGAGGTGCTCAAGAACATGGGCTATGCTGCCAAGGCTATGAAAGCTGCACACGACAACATGTATGTGGCCACTGGCTGGGGGGGGGGCTCGCGTGTGGCAGGGCAGTGCTGGCCCGGAATGCCTGGACCTCAGGCCATGGCCTGGGCAGTCCCCTGGACTTATCCATTCAAGCACCCGAGTTTGTTTTAACTTGCATTCTTTTTGAAACTCCTGCTGAAATGAGTCCTGTACCTTGCTGCCTTTGGGAGCAGATCTCAGAGTGAAGCAGCATTTCCGGAGTAACTCAGAGTTACTGTGCTGAGCAGAGTTTCAGGCTGGGAAGGTTCTCAGAGGTCTCACCCAGGCCTCTGGCTATCAAGGTGCGGAAGTCCTGTCCCAGAGAGGGGAGGCGCTTTGCCCTGAGTTATGTAGGAACTTGAAGACCTAGGATTAGAACCAATGTTTGTGACTATCTCCGGCTGCTATCTGGATCTCTCTATTTTTATGAATGCTTTTTCTTTTTTAAAAAGCATATTTTTATTGATTTCAGAGAGGAAGGGAGAGGGAGAGAGAGAGAGAGAAACATCAATGATGAGAGAGAATCACTGATTGGCTGCCTCTGCACACTCCTACTGGGGCTTGAGCCTGCAACCCAGGCATGTGCCCTGGCCTGGAATCGAACCCAGGACCCTTCAGTCCACAGTCTGGTGCTCTATCCACTGAACAAAACCAGCGAGGCTTTATGAATGCTTTTGATGGAAGTTTCTGCCTCCCCCTTGCTGTCAGGCTTTGGCGCTCATATTGATAGTGTTTTTTCTTCTTTCTTTCTTTCTTTCTTTCTTTCTTTCTTTCTTTCTTTCTTTCTTTCTTTCTTTCTTTTTTTAAATATATTTTTATTGATTTTTCACAGAGAGGAAGGGAGAGGTATAGAGAGCTAGAAACATCGATCAGAGAGAAACATCAACCAGCTGCCTCCTGCACACCCCCCATGGGGGATGTGCCCACAACTAGTGTACATGCCCTTGACCAGAATCGAACCTGGGACCTTTCGGTCCACAGACCGACGCTCTATCCACTGAGCCAAACCGGTTTCTGCTTGATAGTGTTCTTGGTTTAGCAGCTCCTCCTTTAGGTGGCTACTCCTAATATACTTTGGCCTAAGAAACTAGATAACCAAACTTGTTACAATCATAGTTAAAGGCAAGGGTAACAGTAGGTGTCAAACGAGGGCCTCTCCCATGAACAAAATTGTTGCAGTTGTTTTAGTTCTTGAAGTTGGTAGCTTATATTGGAGTGCTTAGAACCCCATTTTGCTTCCCTTTGGTTACTCAGCCATGATATAGAATAGGGATTGGCAAAATGTAGCCTATGGGCCTGTTACCTATTTTATTGAAACAACAGTTGTGCCCATTAATTTACATACTGTCTGTGGCTTTTTTTGTGTGCTATGCAGGGTTGAGTATTTGCCACAGAGATCAAATGTCCCACAAATTCTAAAATTTCCTATTTGGCCCATTACAGGAAAAGTTTGCTGGTCTTTGTCTAGAAATGTGGGACTGCAGGAAAAGTAGCTTTCAGATGAGTGAGGTGTTACCTCAGGGGGGATGTTCATTGGACTGAGCTTCCTGAGAGTGGTCCATGTCTGCTTTATTCCTGTATTCTCCTGGATGGCTAGTACAGAGCACAGCTCAGTAAATACTGTGCATACTCTGAAGTATTTATATATACTATGTTAATTATATGTTTATATGATTGAGATAGACAGTATCCTGCTGAAACTGGTTTGGTTCAGTGGTAGAGCGTCAGTCTGTGGACTGAAAGGTCCCGGGTTCGATTCCGGTCAGGGGCATTTACACTGGTTGCAGGCACATCCCCAGTAGGTGGTGTGCAAGAGGCAGCTGGTTGATGTTTCTCTCTCATCGACGTTTCTAGCTCTCTATCTCTCTCCCTTCCTCTCTGTAAAAAATCAATAAAAAATATGTTAAAAAAAAAAAAAAGATAGACAGTATCCTGTCTAATAAAAGAATATTATGTAAATTGACCATCACTCCCAAGAAACAAGATGACCATCCCCATGTGGTCATAGAAGGCTGCCACAAGATGGCCTGCAGGGGAGGGCAGTTGGGGGTAACCAGGCTGGCAGAGGAGGGCAGTTGGGGGAGACCAGACCAACAAGGGAGAGCAGTTGGGGGGGACTCAGGCCTGCAGGGGAGGGAAGTTGGGGGAGGGGAGATCAGCCTGAAGAGAAGGGCAGTTGGGGGAGACCAGGACTGCAGGGAGGGCAGTTGGGTGGGGCAGGCTGGGCTGAGGGATAGCCCCCTCAACACCCCTCCCTCCCCCGGCCGTGCATGAATTTTGTGCACTGGGCTTCTAGTATCGAAAATAATTCTGCATGTTTACCTTTCTTTGGAGTCTAGTAGAGGACCACACATATATTTGAGTAGATGGGAAGGACCTGTCAAGTGGCATGGCTCATTTTGATTTTGTGACTTTATGATTTGTTGCTTCCACTATAACAGATTCCATTAAGAGCCCATTCCCCCATAATAGACCCTGTTCAAGAATTTCCTTTGAGCTTGAAGAAGAGCTATTGGCCCAGCAGTTAAAGTCCTGTGGTCTCATCTGACATGTTTACTAGTTTGCATGAGAGTCAATGACTGTAGCCCTCGCTTTGCTAAACCTCATTTCCTTAGGGTGTTGGATTGGGTTAATATCTAAGGACACTTCCATCCTCTTGATTCTGTGGTTCTCTATTTCAAAGGACTAGTGGAAGAGAATAAAGACAAAGAGTAAATTCCTTGCACAGAGTAAGCGTAGGGGGTGGAGCTGGGAAGCAGATGGGTAGAGCAGAGTTTCTATTCCTGCCTCAGAGACTCTTTCTTCACAGACGGATGGTTAATATGACATCTGTCCATTTCATTTACAGGGACATCGATAAAGTTGATGAGTTAATGCAGGACATTGCTGACCAGCAAGAACTTGCAGAGGAGATTTCAACAGCGATTTCCAAACCTGTAGGGTTTGGAGAAGAGTTTGATGAGGTGAGTGTTTTCATGCAGATCACACAAGCTTTACAAATGACACCAGCTGCCCTTTGATGTGCTAGTGAAGGAAGGCTCTCTCAGAGGCAGAATGTGGTTTTGAAATCTCCAGTTCTTATCCTTCCAAAGATTTGCATAAACAGGGCATGGTATTAACCCTGCCTAATCCTCAAATTTGAGGGACGCTTTCACTGTTTGGGGTAGAAGGTTAGGTGAAGTGAAGGAACCTTTGTTGGGAACCCAAAATGGTTTTAGGTCAATAATTGGTTTCCACAAGTAGTTACCTGCACAGCTGAGTCCCGAGGGAATCGGTCTGGAACTTGGTCACTTACCAGTTTCTGCTATAGCAAGTAGGACTCTGAGTCTCTTAGATTTTTAAACAATGATTGGGTCACCAAAGAAGAAATTGATTTTTGAATTACAGTAATACACTCTGTTGAAGGTACTTCATTCTGCCTTAGATTTGAGTCCACTGAGGGTCAGGCCCTCTCCACTGCACCTGATTCTTTGTGCTGTCTGATTTCCGTGGTGCAGCTGGCTAAACGGCCTGTGGCTCCTACCCGTGGTTGCCAGTACCAGGGTTTTCATGTTTTCCAGTTGGAGTTTGATGGACTAGGCAAGTTTATTCCAATCCAGCAAACATTCATGCACATTCACTTAGTGCTCCCAGTTCTGAGATAAAGAAATAGGATGAAAAGATACAATCCATTTTCTCAAGATGCGCACAGCCTAGTGCAGACACATAGACATCAGTATTGCTCGATTGTGTATTATGTTCACCAGCAAATTCAGGATAATTGAGTCACAGAGTGTGGACCTGGAGTTCATCTCTTCTCTGACCTTCTCAGAAGGGGTGTGTGTCCCCTCAGCCATCAGGCAAAGGGTACTGCTGAGGAGGCTGGGATTCACCAGGGTATCTCTCTCATTCTTGTATTTCTTTTTACCAGGATGAACTCATGGCAGAATTAGAAGAACTAGAACAGGAGGAACTAGACAAGAATTTGCTGGAAATCAGTGGACCTGAAGCAGTTCCTCTACCAAATGTTCCCTCTATAGCTCTACCATCAAAACCCAGTGAGTGCCTCTTACCCGGAGTCCCAGCACACCCCTGATGCCCCGTGATCACTTGGTTTGAGTTTGGGTCTAGCGTTGCCCAGAGTTGAGAGCCAGGTGGGATCTGCTGTGATGGCCCCGAGACAAGCGCCCTATCCTAGTTTCTCCCTAGAACAGGGTTTCTTATCCGTGGCATCGCTGACTTAGCCAGATTGTCCTTAGGGCTGGGGCTGGGCGGAGGCCTCTCCTGCACACTGTGCATGTTGAACAGCATCCCTGGCCTCTTCTTTTTTTTTTATTCATAAGTAATTATTTTATTGTTTGAAGAATTACATATGTCTGCTTTTTCCCCCATCTACCCCTCCCTAGACATTCCCCCTCTCTCCCCCCCAGGACAAGCGTCCACTGTCCCAGTGTCTGTGTCCATTGGTTATCATACGCGTTACAGACAGGTCTTTGGTTGATCTATTACTACCCCCAACTCTCTCCCCATTCCCTCTGAGGTTTGATGATTCCCTGTTTCTCTGTCTCTGGATCTATTTTTGTTCATCAGTTTATGCTGTTCATTATATTTCAAAAATGAGTGACATCATGTCATATTTATCTTTCTCCAACTGGTTTATTTCGCTTAGCATAATGGTCTCCAGGTCTATCTCTGGCCTCTTCTATCCACTAGATACCAGTAGCATCCCTTCCCAAACTGTGACAACTAAAAATATCTCCAGATATTGCCAGATGTCCCCTTTGGGATGTGGGAGGGTATCACCCCCTGTTGAAAACCCAGAATGATTTTTCCTGTGCCACCAAATAAGGCCTGAGAGAAGGTGTGAGAGTTAATCCCAGCCAGCTCTTGCTCCACGTCTGGAATCCTGTGCTGTACACACCTGTAAAAGCCGGGAGCCTCGGAGGCGTCACTGTGGGAAGGAAATAGCTTGGCTTTTTTAAAGTCCTGGTTTTATAAAACTTTCATTTCCTTCTGCCTGCTCCTCCTTCCCCTTCCCTCCCCCATTATTTTACCCTTGGGTGGAAGTATTCCACACAGAACTACAATAGAAAAGGGGAAGCAGTTTGACTTGGCAGAGAGAGTACCCGGGGAACAGAGTGTGATCAGACTGTAACCACCCCATTCTCCCCGTTTCCAGGAAGAGATGGCCCTTCGAGTTGAGTCAGCTATTCGGGTGGGGCTGGAATAGGGGCAGAGGAGTCCAAATGTCCAGCAAGTTGCCTAGAGGTGTGGAGAGATGGTTCAAGACACTTGATGGAGAAAGGGAGGTGGCAAGGATTTGATCTCTTCTGGTGTTTTTCCTTCTCTTCCTGACCTTGGATGCTCTGGAACTGAGGCCTCCCCTGAATCTTAACTCTGAGTGTAGAATTCTTGTTTTGTCTGGCCCTGATGCCGGGAGGAGGGAGGTGCTGGGGGAAGTGTGCCCGGTTATCTGGAGTTTTTCGTTGCAGCTTTTAGGCACAGAGAGGCAGTCTGCTGATAGCTGGGAGATGAGGTGGCTGCAAGGGCAGGGCTGTTTTTGCAGACACCGTGTGGCACAGTCCTGGCACCCAGCCAGAATGAGTTGCGAGGACTACAACTAGCCCTTCTCATTTGCCTTTTCTCTTGTCACACAGCCAAGAAGAAGGAAGAGGAAGACGACGACATGAAGGAATTGGAGACCTGGGCTGGAACCTTAAATTAACTGGCCCATTGCAAGCTGGGCCCAGACAGACTCTGGTGACCTGCAAATGGGCAGGCGTTTGCGTGTGCAGGGCAGGCAGGACGTGGTGCAGGCAGGTCCCATCGCTCTCGAATCTCCCTCCAAAGCAGTTGGGCTGCATCACTGCTCACTCTGCCTAGCATGGTCTGTACCCAGCGGGGTGGGCGGGGTTTAGGGTGGGTGGGTGGGATGGGAGGTGCCTGCTGTTTATAATGTTGAATTTCTGTAAAATAAACTGTATTTGCAAATCCAACATTGAGCTTCTGGACTACGCTAACTCCACTGCTGAACCTCAATGGAAAGGGTCGACCATTTGCAGTTGAAATGATCTAAAAATGTAGCCTCTGTCCTTTGAATTCAGTTGACTTGTCGTACATCTCTTTGTAAGACTTGTATGGTACTGGCAGAAAAGTCGTTTTTTAAAAGCCATAGGCTTTTCCTTGTCCTTAGCTGTAATAATGCATCTGATTTTGGTTTCCTCAAGAGCTGTATTTCTGTCCATCACCTGTGTACTGGCCCCCGTGTTTTCTATTCCAGCCCACTCCTCACTTCCACTTCCCTGGTCTTTTGACATTTGTGACACTGATTTGAAATGGATGGTGTTCTCTTGAGAACAAGTGAGATTGTTAGAGTTAAATTCCAGCTATATGTTTTTCTAACATAGCTCTAAGGTCCTTGTTGCTGTTTGTGATAACTGATAGATAACTCATTGGAAACATGTGCATACATTTATATTCAGATGAAATTATGGTTTGCACTGTCTATTAAATATCTCAATTAATTTTCATACTTTGCCGTTGTGTTCAATCAATCTCTCATTTGCTTTGGGAGTTGACCCTTTCCAGGCCAGCATGGTCCAGTGGAGCCTGCGGAAACATATAAGACTTGAGCATGACCTAAATCAACAATCTGAACCAAAGAGCAGAGGGTATCTTATTAGAAATGTGTTTAGGCTCTGAAAGCCATGCACCTGTGGCCTTCACCTTGCGTAGGGGCCTCTGGGAACAGGTTAGGAGTGAGTTGCTTCTTTGTAGCTCCAGAGTTTTCCCCAGTTCTCCTCCATCAGTGTCCATAGGCAATGCCAGCAGGAAAACAGCCTTCACCCGTTGAAAACCATGGTGTTCCTACTAACCAGGCCCTTCAATCAGGCACATTGAAGAAAATGGCTTTTTCCATGAGGAACAAGTGTAGGTCAGTGATTGAGAACCTAGGACACAAATTGTAGTCTCAGGTTTGCGGTGACTTGCCATTGACTTTGACCTGGACTCTTCCACTCTCTACTCTTCCTTAGTCTTGTACTCCCTTGAGAATCTGATGAATGCTATGGAACCTCTCCCTCATAAAAGTAGATCTGTGCATATTCATCTTTTTAAAGAAATACATATTTTATTGATTTTTTTACAGAGAGGAAGGGAGAGGGATAAAGAGCTAGAAACATTGTTGAGAGAGAACATTGATTAGCTGCCTCCTGCACACTCCCCACTGGGTATATGCCTGCAACCAAGGTACATGCCCTTGATTGGAATCGAGTCTGGGACCCTTGAATCCACAGGCTGACGCTCTAGCCACTGAGCCAAACCAGTCAGGGCAGTGCATATTCATCTTTAATTCTGCATGCAAATTGGCAGAATTGAGAGTTCACAATTAAACACTACCATCACTCACTGGGTGCCCTGGGGCAAGTTTGCCCCCACCCTGGATCTCTCTCACCTGTGAAAAAAGGGGTGGGCCCTATTGGTGAAGTTGCACATGCGCTGTTCCTCATTGTTCCTTTCCCAGGGCTGCCACCTCAGGAAGAATCTAGTAGCAATGTTTGCTGCCAGCTTTCACCTCCTCTACTTTTAGTTGGTGGTCCCTGGGCATCATTGGTGTGCGAGGTGGACATTAAACTCTTCTCATCAGTTGCTTCAGGGGTTTCTCAACCAGGTGTGAGTGACGGGGTCTAGAGGACTTCCTTTTCTGTCTCTTATAAGGACACTTGTCATTGTTGGGGCCCACCCTAAAATAATAATGATCTCATCCGTGATCCTCACCTTAATTACATCTACAAAGACCTTATTTCCAAGACACTTATTTCCAAGACCTTTTTTCCAAGTAAACATGAATTTGGGCACACTGTTTAATGCCCTATGCTGTCTCATTTAGCTTGAAAGGTCACCCAGCAGGGTTTAGAAAGTTCTGAGATAGAGATGGGAAACACGGATTATGGACTCCATTTGCTAGATGGGAAAACCAAAGCTTAGAGAAGCTTTGGATTCCACTGCTAATAAGTGACAGAAGGATTAAGCAAATGAATTTCTTGTCTCCTGAAGGCCATTTATTCAACAACTGTATTTTGGACACCTTTGTGCCAGCTCTAACAATGCTCATGGTTTGGTGGGAAAATTAGGCTCTGGTCATCTTCCCCTTCATCATCATTGCCTTCACACACTGGGAATCAGTGTAGAATAATCCATTGAGTAAAGGGTGACTGACCCAGAGGGCTTGGGAAGGAAGCACTGCCTCATCCAAGATTGAGAGGTGCTAAGGACTCAAGAAGGGAAAAGACAGGAAAGACAGAGAGAGGAGGATAGTTGTTTTTGTTCTTGTTTGTTAATCCTCACCTGAGGATACTTTTTCCATTGATTTTTAGAGAGAGCGGAAAGGAGGGAGGGAGAGAGAGAGAGAGAGAGAAACATCAACGTGAGAGAGAGACATGGATTGGTTGCCTCCCACAGGGCCCCATCCAAGGTGGGGATCCAACCTGTAACCCTGGTGTTTGCCCTTGCCTGGGAATTGAACCTGCAATCCTTTGGTGCTGAGTTGGCGCTCTAACCACTGAGCACATCGGCCAGGGCAGGAGGAGAGCTTTTAATGGTATGTGCAAAGGCCTGGGGGATTACTCTGGGCACCCTTGTGGGTCTGAGCTGGACAATGACAGAGTTAATACTTTTGGTAAGGATTTAATGAAGTGAATTATAGTTGGGGAAACTGAGGTACCAGGTGTTACAAATCCTATAGCAAGTACAGGCAGAGCTAAGATAGGAACTCAACTACCCTGTTTCCCCATCCAGGTCTCTTGTGTGCACTGGGTACCATCCTGCAGAAAGTTTCCTTCTGCCTGGCAGGTGTGGCTCAGTGGTTGAGTGTTAGCCCATGAACCAGAAGATTCCTGGTAGGGCTCCTGCTCGGATTACGGGTTCATTCCCAGTAGAGGGAGTGCAGGAAAAAGCTGACTGGTGATTCTATCTCATCATTGATGTGTCTCCCTTTTCCTTTCTCTCTCTGAAATCAATTTAGAAAGAAAAAATAAAAAGCTTCCTTTCTTCCTGCTAAACTGCATCCTGGCTTTACTCAGCGGAGACAAGTGGAGCTGGGATAGAAGCACAGAACTTTGTTACCTGCAGCCCAGACTGCACCAGCCTAGATTCCATGAGGCTGTGGCTATGCTGCGTCCACATTCCCACAGGGCGACTTGGGCTGAAGCAAAAATGTTCTGCTCACAGTGACATTACTTGTCTGGACTTTTTGGTTTTCAGCATGAGCAACAGTCCCAGCCAGGCTGGTGTGGCTCAGTGGTTGAGCAGACAGACCTATGAACCAGGATGTCACAGTTGGATTCTTAGGGCACATGCCTGGGTTGCAGGCTCTATACCCAGTGCAGCATGTACAGGAGGCAGCCAATCAGTGATCCTTTCCATCGATGTTTCTCTCCCTTTCTCTGTCTCTGAAATCAACTGTGTGTGTGTGTGTGTGTGTGTGTGTGTGTGTGTGTGTGTGTGTGGCAACAGTCCCAAAAGAATGACAGACTGTAAGGGAGCATTTACTAAGACTGGGCACTTAGCTCTAACTGGTTTGGCTCAGTGGATAGAGTGTCGGCCTGCAGACTGAAGGGTCCCAGGTTCAATTCCGGTCAAGGGCATGTACCTTGGTTGCGGGCACATCCCCAGTGGGGAGTGAGCAGGAGGCAGCTGATAGATGTTTCTCTCTCATCGATGTTTCTAACTCTCCCTCTCCCTCTCTGTAAAAAATCAATAAAATATATTAAAAAAAAAAAAGACTGGGCACATATATCTGCTTCATTTTATTTAATCCACACAGGAACTGTTTTCAGGGCAGGACTACTCATTGCCTGATTTTACCGCAGAGAAAACTCAGGCTCGGGGATAAAGTGACTTGCCCAAGGTCACAGAGCTGGTGAGCAGTGGAACAACAAAAATCCTGGAATACCTTTTTCTGCCACCGTAGTGGGGAGGAGCAGGTTCACAGAGACTCCTTTCTCCTTTAGAAGGTGCCAACTAAATGTGACCTAATACTAGGGTCCAAAGAAGTGGCCTTGGAAGTCTTCCTGCCAAGAGTAAAAGGCCACAGGCAGCAGGATCTGGAATGGAGCCGTGGGGTCGGAGCCACACAGCAAGTTAGACTCCTGGCTCCTTCCACAGGAGCTTCGGAGGTGGGGTCCCTCTGAGGCTGGTTTGCTCTCCCCACCCTGAGGCCTCACCTTTTTCCCCAGACCATCCCGCTGACACGACCTCTGTTCCTTCTCTGCCTCTCAGTATGGGCAGCTATGTGGGGGGCACTTGGTTCCTTTAGAAAGTGTGCAAGAAGACATTACGGTGCATAATGATGACAGTTCCTCTTAGCTATTCATAATAAACCATCCTGAAACACAGTTGTGAAAAGCAATTATTTCATTATGCTCATCAGTCTTGTGGTCCAATATTTGTAAAAGGCCAGTGGGAACAACTTGTCTCTGTTCTGTGATAACTGGAAAGACCTACAGAGACCTGAAGGCTGGTGTTGACTTCAGCAGCTGGAATCATCAGACCTCTTCAGTCCTATGGTGTGAGGGACCATTGATGCTGGTGGTAGGCTGGGACCTCTCCTGGGCTGTCAGCAGGAGTGTGAGGCCTCTCAATATGGCTTGAGCTTTCTCACAGAATGAAGGCCTCAATGTAGCCTGAACTCAGGGCTCTAAAAGTGATTGTCCAGCTCTAGCCGGTTTGGCTCAGTGGATAGAGCATCGGCCTGTGGACTGAAAGGTCCCAGGTTTTATTCCGGTCAAGGGTATGTACCTTGGTTGCGGGCATATCCCCAGTGGAGGGTGTGCAGGAGGCAGCTGATCGATGTTTCTCTCTCATCGATGTTTCTAACTTTCTCTCTCCATCTCTGTGAAGAACCAATAAAATATACTTTAAAAAATAAAAGTGGTTGTCCAGGCCAAATATATTATGTGATGTGCTCAAAAAATATATACCTCTGTACCAATGTATTGCGTACATAATACACATTCCCTTGAGGTTTTAAAAGGCTGGGATAAACAATAAATGTAATCAGAAATTCCAATGTATTCTCATATTCCAAAGGATTTAAAAACTTTACCTCTGCCCAGCCAGTGTGGCTCAGTGGTTGAGCCATGGAGCTATGAACCAGGTGGTCATGGTTTGATTCCCAGTCAGGGCATATGCCCAGGTTGTGGGCTCGATCCCCAGTGTGGGGTTGTGCAGGAGGCAGTGTTTCTAACTCTCCCTCTCCCTTCTTCTCTGAAATAAACATTTTTTAAGTTATGTTAAACAAAATAAAAGCTCCATTCTGTGGCCTAGTAGCTCAGTTGGTTAGTGTCCCGATATGCCAAGGTTGTGGGTTCTATTCCCTTTCTATCCCCTCCCAGGCACATACAAGAATCAGTGGTATGGAAATTGATATCTCTCTCTCTCTCTCTCTCTCTCTCTCTCTCTCCTCTCTCTCTCTCTCTCTCCCCCTCCCTCCCTCCCTCCCTCCCTCCCTCCTCCTCCTCCTCCTCCTCCTCCTCCTCCTCCTCCTTCTTCTTCTTCTCTCTCTCTCTCTCTCCTCTCTCTCTCTCTCTCTCTCTCTCTCTCTCTCTCTCTCTCTCCTCCCTCCCTCCTCCCTCCCTCCTCCTCCTCCTCTCCTCCTCCTCTCTCTCTCTCCCTCCCTCCTCCTCCTCCTCCTCCTCCTCCTCCTCCTCCTCCTCCTCCTCTCTCTCCCTCCCTCCCTCCTCCTCCTCCTCCTCCTCCTCCTCCTCCTCCTCCTCCTTCTCCTCTCCCTCCCTCCCTCCCTCCTCCTCCTCCTCCTCCTCCTTCTTCTCCCTCCCTCCTCCTCCTCCTCCTCCTCCTCCTCCTCCTCCTCCTCCTCCTCCTCCTCCTCCTTCTTCTTCTTCTTCTTCTTCTTCTTCTTCTTCTCTCTCTCTCTCTCTCTCTCTCTCCTCTCTCTCTCTCTCTCTCTCCTCCTCCTCCTCATCCTCCGCCTCCTCCTCCTCCTCCTCCTCC